>NC_138313.1:30790000-31007500 GCF_965601325.2 Salmo salar
GACAGTAGCTCTCCAGGAACAGGGTTGGAACTATATGTAGCCCATGTATCTGATGACCAAGAGTACGACATGCCACTCTTTTTGGCCAGACAGCATCACACATGACCTACACATACTGAGACAGAGGGGCGCTGTTTCGATCGCTCAGATGCATTATGTGCGATTGATGATTCTTTCTGTCTGTGCCCTTCTCTGTCATGTAAATAAATGACCAATATTTAAATACGGTAGGGGAGGCCAGGCCCCCTAATGCCCACTTATTACACTGGCCCTGGATAAAAAATGTTAGGTTTTATAAACTGAAAGCAACTAGTTTGCAGTGTTGAGTGAACTACATTTAGATCCAACTAGAAATGTAACTAAATTTCACAGTAACTTGGTGGTAGTTGACCTAAATTCAACTCTTGGTAGAGTTTTCAGTAGTTAAATGACTTTTTACTTCGGTTAACATCCGATTCAAGAGTGTTCAATTCATGCAATCTATTATATTTCAGACTTAGATATGATCATTTCTCACGAAGTAGTTTGGGTGTAGTGAACTACTTTCAAAGTAACTTTAGTTAAGTAAACTATAGTTTTGTTAAGGGTAGCTTTAATGAAGCTTAACTTCCAGTGTGAAGTAATTGATTGCTTGGTCAACTATACATTTTCAGAGTAGCTTCCCAACACTGAGTTCGACATAGAATGACACGCATCTACTCGCTGTTGGTTAACTGGCCGAACTACCGGCAAAGACAGAATTTAAATTCCTCGAATATCTCTTCTGCCGGTACCTAGTTGATTAGCAAGCGTTAGCAAAGGCTGTCAAGCCAGCCGTCGCGTGAAAACAAAAGTAACGTCACCTAGAGCAATGGCTAATTGTAACTAAGGTTAACCAAATTAGCTTCAAAGTTTAAATATCCCCGTTTCAATTAAGATATTCCATTTCAATTAAGAGCATCATCGTGAACAAAAATTATAACTCCTCTCTATCTGTAACTACCGCCTGGTAAACTAGCCAGCTATAGTAACGTTCGCTACACAATTTCTGAGTCAGCATCACGCGTTCAACACCGATATCGTTAGTTAACTTGTTTTTTCAACCAAAAAAAATGTTTGATAATGTTAGCCCTTACCGTCAATACAAAACAATCAACCTTTTTCCTGCTGGTAACTTCAGCGTTGCAATCTTTGACGCTGAAGTTGTTGATTAGGGAATACAGACACTTGAACTTCACTTGCCCTGAGCTTCAAGTGTGCGCGTACTGATTCTTTGTGAGGAGAATGTGACGTGGCGGAGTTTCATTTGGTCATGTCATTTGAAACTGAAAGATTTGTAATCTGATTTAAAAGATCAATTTATCATTTGAAATAATTTCCCTATTAGTAGAAAAATTAATAGTGGCGATAAAACCTTTTACATCCACCACACCCAGGGGATGACGTTGTGCTCATAATATTGATACACGTGTTCCAAATGTGTTTTATTATATTTGTTATATTATCTTGAAATTACTTCTAAAGTATCCGAGCTGACAAGGTTAAAATATTTATCACACACATTACTGATAACAGCATTATTGATGATTCTTTTTTTGTGGTGACCTTTAAGCAATAGATGCTTTTTTCTTCAGAATTCATTGACATCATTCGCTCATCCATATACTTATATGTACATATATGTACATATTCTCATTCACCCCTTTATATGTACATATTCTCATTCATCGCTTTAGATTTGTGTATATTAGGTAGTTGTTGGGGAATTGTTAGATTACTTGTTAGATATTACTGCACTGTTGGAACTAGAAGCACAAACATTTCGCTACACTCGCGTCAACATCTGCTAATGTGACCAATAAAATTTGATTTGACATCAATAGCTGCACATTAACTTTCTTGTGGTATACACTTCTACTCTCTAGCTCTGGCATTACCCAATGAATGAATTACCATACATGTTTTATAAATTAGGTGAATTGTTGCAAGAAACAAATGGCACAAATCTGCAGTTTGCTGGATCCTTCACACATACATCTCAAATTCGTGACCAAATGTAAACGTGTGTGGCTTTACCAGAGATTAATAAGGTCAGAGCGCCCTCTAGTGGTCTAGTGGTCGATTGCCTTAGTGGGCGGAGTCAATGCACTATTCCAACCCTCATTTTTTATTTTATTTTTTTTTGCCACTGACGTATGAAGGAGAGGGTAGCAACAGTTGCCTCGAGACCCCCGCACGCCATAGTGACTGTAGCCGTGGAGACAGTTACTTACCAACGGGTGCAACACTCAGCAACAGCAGCAGCAGAAGCAACTGGAACTCAACGAGCAAGTGAGAGAGGGGAAAGAGAGCACAGCCAGGGCAGAACTTATACAAGGCAAAGGTGAATATATCTTTACGGAGTTGAGACGATACATTCATTCTAATTTGGGATAATGATACTGTGGTATTGAATGCACACCAATCTCTCTTTCATACCCTAGTAGATAACGTTACTTTCCCTTCGTCACATCCACCCCACGAATCTTCTGTCAAGCAGCTACCTAACGTTAACTAGCCAGTTAGCTAAGCTAACGTCGTTTACTCCATTCAACGCGATTGCTTGTCTGCCATTTCTATAAGTTTACCAGAAAGTGAACTATCGTATTGCTAACTATTTAGCTAAGTTAGTTCCATATTTGTACACATTTTTCAATTTTTATACATGGGTTTAAACCTTGTGCCAGGTTGTGAGCAGAATGTAATTGTCGGTTTATTCTGCTATCATATGCCTGCTCTGAAGCTGCCAAGCTAGTTAGCTACAAGTTGTACAGTAGCTAGCTAACGTTAGCTAAAAGAGCTCATAACATTCATATTTTGTAGAATTTTACTTTGTGGATGTGACTGACAACTTGCTGAAATGTTGCCTAACTCAATTTAGCTAAGTTAGTTCGATTATTCATGGTACACACCAAATTCATTCACCTACTGTACCAACTGTTTATCGCACAGCCAACCGAGTTAGCCAACATTAGCTAGCTGCCAGCTGGGTCAGGTAACATAAGCATTAGTCTACCTTAAATAGGTAAGCCTAGCTATTCCAAAATTGGGCGGACAATTATTATGTTATTACTAAAAACCCATCTCTAATATCTGATTACTAACTTTGATATACGTTATTAATATTAACTCATGAAGAGACCCATAATAGTGCTGTTAAATTTCAACGTGTTAGCTGAATTAAATAATCAGTCGTTACTCGTTCTACTTTTTAAACATGGAACAGTGGCGCGAGCTCATCTCCAATAGCTCACTAACAGTGAGTAGTCGTTATTTGCTGGCTATGTTTATTACCTATCCTGTTACACAACAACAAACGGAAAGCTTGCCAGCTTACTGGTTACATCAAATTCAGGGTGCCACTGTCGTGTCGATCTCGTTTTGGGAAAGGGGTGCATTGATGGAACAGTTTATTTGGCATGCTTTTTTATTTTAGTAGGAGGCTGTGTAAAAGCTGATTGGACAGCTGTAAGTAGGCTAAGCCAAGGCAAATAGTAATTCTGCTATAACACGTTAATAACCAATAGTAATGCAATCACCTAATCATATTCTTAGCTAACTACACATATTTCCCTATTTTCTACACCTACGATTACCAAAAAGATGTAACAGCTAGGTGGTGCTATGATAGTTATTCCTCCTCAGTGGTTCCTTTCTAAATAGTGGCTAATTATTTTGAGTGGTTTAATATAGTTATCTCATGTGAAATTTGAGACATTATCACACCTTTGAAACAAATGGACGTATTATTTATTATACCATTCAGCTGAATGTGGAACCCTAAACTGTGCCCCAGATCAACAAAAAAAAACACTTCAAAAATCAGATGGACTTCAGGAGACATTGACTTTACCAGCTTGACTCTGCTTGTTTGACCTCAGTCCAATTTTCTAGGAACAGTTCATCACCATTCACCACGGTGATGTTACACTTGTTCAACAGAGCCAGGGCAGTTGATGAGTTCTATCCAAGATAGTGACATTTTGGGGCGGCAGGTAGCCTAGTGGTTAGAGCGTTGGGCCAGTAACCGAAAGGTTGCTGGATTGAATCCCCAATCTGTCTTTCTGCCCCTGAACAAGGTCGTCATTGTAAATAAGAATTTGTTCTTAACTGACTTGTCTAGTTAAATAAAAAAAAATATTGTCCAGGTGTCAGTTCTCATTAGGTGTGCTGCGCTATATAATTATCTTTAGAGCCGAATGCCCATACCAGTGAAAACCATGAGAATAATAGGCACGGAAGTGGTTAATGCAATGACTACAGCGAAGCCCTTCTCTCTACTCTGATATTGCATTAATTTCTTGTCTAATAATTTGTCTCCACAGACAATTTATATGCAGTGCCTTTCAATTATTTGTTTTTGGGGTTTTTAGTCCCCACTGAGTTCATCCTGATCTAATGACAGCTGTCAGACGCTCCTTTGTGAGACTTGTTTGCTGTAGTGGCAACAGTTCTTAATAATCGTTGTGGCATAAAAATGCACTCTTTTAATTGACTATTTTAATTAAAATATCTGTTTTCTGGTAATGGAATACACCATCACAGGTGCACTTCCACATAGGATGCCTCTCCCCAGGCAGAGAACTGAATGATTCATGTTGAGATGTATTATTAATGAAGCCCAATACCTGTTTCCTTTTATCTGAAATGGGGAGTATATTTTGTGTATTTTCATTAGCCAGCCAGTATATTTATGAGAGTTAGGTTGATGGTGGCTTTTTGAGTGCCATCTGTTAATGGGTCTTTTGTTGAAGGTTGTTAGCCTGCTACTCCACTAAATAGGCCTATAGGGACTGTGCTCATAAAGTTTCCTTCAAAATGAAGTTTCTTTCAGTCTAATCCTTATTTTACTAATACACCCTGATCTTGAGTAAGGATAAAATCAATGTTTAAGGGATTACTGCACTTGTTTTGACAAAGTAGCCTACTTCTGAAAGAATCTAGCTTTGATTGGTCTACAAAGAAATAATGTCCCTGAACGTCCATGCAGCCAGAATCTGATCATGCTGCTGTTATGTTTACATGGCAACTTGATATATAAATACACCCAAAGTCATGGAAAGAGAGTGGATGGGGTGGGCCAAGGGGTAACGTGTTATTCTTTTAAAAGTCAGTGTTTTTAATCAGGTTATTTTCATCTCCCTGGATGTGGCGGGCGTACATAGTTTTGGCTTGCAGAGGCAGGTCAAGTGGAAAAGGTGCTCAATAGAGGAGAGTAATATGGAATGGAAAGAAGCTAGTACTGACTAGTTAAACCCATTCTGAGGTTTTGTACTGATTGTGTTTTGGGAGGTGGGTCTTTCTTGTGCTCCACTGAAAATGATATGTTTCCTCTTGAGTTGCCTTCTTAATCAACAAACATCAAAAACCTTTTTAAGGCCTGCTCAAGCAACAACAAAAACCGTTTGGATCAGTTGAAAGAATACATGCTGTTTGAGTTTACTGGATAACTTTCAACATATATTTTCTTTTGGTCTGCCAGTGGCTTCATTATTGACACAGCCTGCAGCCTGTGATTGTGGTCATGCTTCGGTGCCTCCCAGCGATGAATGCCACTGTGACCTGTGATTCACCACTGCTGCCTGTGGTCCAGGTTTAGTCCTGTCTGTACTCTTCCTATGGACCCCTGTCCTAAGTATCCACCTTGGCATTGCTTTTGTGATTGTTTTAGCAGTGTCCACAGTAACCCTATACCATATTGAGGTTTTAAGGGACGAGTCCCTGGTACAATGCAGCTCTCAAATGGACAGCTGCATTGGTCCCTGTGGGTGGATGGGGGGGGGGGGGTCAAATGTCCACTGTGTATGTGTTCATGCTGTATTTAGCTAATCTGGATGAGGTCCAGCCCCGAGGAGAGGCGCTCAGTCTAATACCCGGCCAATCGCTGCCTGTTATTGAGAGTCTGCACAAACTCAGACCACTTTATAGAAGCAATTCTGCATGTCGCAAATTAACAACGTTAACATAAGAACTAAATTCTTTCAAAGAATTGTCATCACGACAGAGTAGGCTAATCTCGATTGCAGGCAATGGTTCACTGCTGGAGCATTTGCCAGAACTCAATCAATGTGTGGTGCTGATGGCCCATTTTTTGGACACTGGAGTTATCAGCCATTCAATTATTTTTGTAACATTTGATTCGCATCCTATTTTAAAAGCCAATATTTGGCGCACTAGCAGCAGTGTGCCTAATTTATGTAGATGTCATCACTGTTGTTTTTACAGTTATGGTGTTAAGATCCAAGAGAATTTAAAATTGGAATTCGTCCTTGCTGTGCTTACTGAGCCATCTGGTCTCTGTACATTTGATTATCTGACATTAACTCAAATTTTAATGAGATTTGCCAAACCTCCAGTCAGAAATGTCATGAATTCACTGAACAGAGCAGAGGCACACAGAAGATGAATACCTTTTGGGAGTTGTTAATGTGTACATGGGAAGTAATAGTGTGGCGGTTTTCTACATAAGAAAGGGGCAGTTTTTCCTCTGTTATTACAGTTAACTCTGTTAACTCAGCCACCACTGGTTAAAAAAAACCAACAAGGGAAATTCTTTAATCTCAAGTGTCTGTGTGCAGTAAATCTGTTTTGTCTTGCAGACAGTGTTAAGTTGTCGACACAGGTTGTGCAGTTTGGAAATCACAAAGTAGGCTTTTGTCTCCAAGCTACTGAGAAAGTCTCACCAGGTACAAAAAAAAGTTGCCCATGATTGGCTCTCAGTAGCAACAGGTTAAAACTTGTTGTGAAATGAAATGTTTTTCAGTTGTTTTCACTCACGTCACCAGGGGCATTCTTTACATTCCACCTGGTTTGTATCATAGCTACACAACTGCCACAAACAGCAGAAGGAGTTCTCACATTTGCATCACAATGATGTCCCCCCCCCCCTCAACTTTTTTCAGCGTGGGACAGTAGACCTCCCCCAACCCTCTCCACTTTCTCTCTCTAGTTCTTTTCTTTTGTGAAATTTTCCTTAGTCAAAATATTTATTTTTATGTCGACGTTTTAATTTCTCATGTTAAAAAAGCAACAAGTATGCACGCATTACTGTACATCGCCTTTAGATAAATGCGTCTGATAATTGGCATATATTATAACAAGTATAACCATGAACTTGCTTTAAAATAATAACTGTCCATTGAGAAGAGATTTGCTTAGATTTGTAAGCAGGCTACTTACTGTTTCTTTGAGGTCTGCGTTTGTCTGCAGGGCTGCACTTCAGAAGCCATTTAATAAGATGATTTGACAAGGAACAGGGGCAGAGGAGGCTCGCAGGTGTAAGGCTTCCTGGGTTTAGGGCTGAAAGTGGGCTGTGGTGGTCATGAAATTTTGTCAGACGGTGATTGTCAAGCAAATAACTTCCGGTGTCACGGTAATTGACCGTTAATTAACATAAACACATTTAGCATCTCCTGGCTTCCACCTATAGCCTACAAGCCACTGATGGAACATCTACATTTAAAAAAGTCCAATATATCCATTTAATATAGCCTACACCATCACAATAAATTATTTATTTTATACACGTCGAAAGAAACATGATATGAATAAAATGTTGTCTATTTCAGAAGAACAGAATAGCATACTCTGAGTTGTCCTTATGTTAGGCCCTGATCTGGCTATGCCAAATGGCTGTGGGCTACATTAGTTCATTTAGCTTAGAATTGCATTGCAATATTTTATTGTATGAAGAATACAATTGAACAAAGCTGAATAAAATTGAAAATATATTTTCCCCAAATTATTTGAGGGAGTGCGCACATGCGGCTATTCTGTGATGAACGGTTAACAAAGAAACAGGTCCTGTTTGCTTAATTTAGAGTTATTTATGCAACTTTAGTTGTGATACAAACGCTGGGCTATATGTTTTGACTTTTAATACATTCTAAGGCTGCATGATGCCTCTAATGATTTTTAGATTTTTTTTTTGCATGAAAGGCATGAGCTCTGCTTTGTTTTTTTTTGCGCGGGCTGCACAGTCTCTCTCTGCATCAGTCTCTCATTCACATTTTGACAAGCACTTGATATTGCCCCGAATTTCCCGGCAGCATCCCCTTTGTGTGGCCGTAATGCCCCCTAAAAAAATCCATGCCTTTTGCAACCAGTGGCCGTTGTGCCCTTGGGCTGAATATAATAATTATAATTCTCTTCTCCCGGCTGCATGTTCTGAATCACCTTTCACTCACATGGCTCTCTCAGATAGCTCAATTCTTATTAGCCAATGCCCGTCACGTGATCGGGTCCTTCTCACAGGCTACAAGTGAAGACGGACACATCGGGGACGCAACTGCGCACGTCCTTATCGAATTCTTAGGCGCCTATTGAAGATGTTGGAAGAACTGTCCACATTTACTTTTTGTCAGCCAACAAGATGAGTAAGCCTAACGAACAGCAAAAGCACTAGCCTATGTCAATCTACTATCCCCCATAGTACAAAGGTTGACCTATTCTGTGCAAGATAAATATTCCAAACATAGTCTGGAACAGTTGTGGGATGCGATAGATCCCAAATTAATACCATTCGGATCAAAAAAACGTTTAAAAGCAATGAGGCTGACGCAACCGATCAGAACGTTTATCTTAAAATGTTGATAAACTATTAGGCTATTTCTTCACATTATAAGCGCAGCAGTGCACACATGGCTGTAGGCTATAAGTGCAAATGTTCCAAAATGCAATCAATTAGCGGGAAAACACCATTCTCAAAAGTGACCGAAAATGCTTTTATGCATGTAAGGCTTTTATTACAAAGGAGCATTTTTTTTTTATGGTGAAAAGGATCTTCCCCAAACTTGGAACTCATGCTAGTATGTATGCCAGTTAGGTTCTACATCTGTTGTAAAGCGGATTAATGTGCTTAATTTTAAGAAGTTATTTTGCCACTTTAGTTGTGATACAAAACATATAGGCCTATGGGCTAGGCTACATGAGGTGTATTGCATACAAGCTGGGCATCATTCACAAGTGATAATGTCATTCAAAATGATAGGCTAATATTGTCACCCATCAGACTAATCATGATTTAATTTTGTCTTTAAATATACTAAATAATAGATGTGTGAAATTTGTTTGGATTTAGAATGGACCATTATCATGCACCTGTCTCGAAACAGGGGGATGGGAAATAAATATAATCTATTGTCATCTATGCACTTAAATAGCGAATGGAGGACGCTTTCCCATGGTTCATTTTCATGCCAACCAGGTAGGCTATACTCCTGTTGTGAAGAGAAGCAATATGTTTAATATTGGGAAAGTTGAGAAATAAATATAGTAGGCCGAGCCAATAGAAAGCTGATGGGATCCTCCTCTTTTTAATAAAGGCCATCAAAACGTTGTTTTCTCACGCAATTGCATAGCCTATAGAAATGTTGCGCAACATTAGCTCATGGGCTCTCATGAAGTGTTTGATTAGATTTTCAATTATATTTGCATTGATGTCAGAGTGATTAGAGGGACAATAGAGTGCTGGGTACCAGGCAGTTAGCAAGTTTGGTAGGTTACTAATGACCATCAGCAGCAACAGGTTAGGAGAAGCCTAATTACCGTGACTAAACGGTCACGTGGAATTTGACTGCCATCATGACCTGTGACTGCCGGTGTGGCGGTAATACGGTCACCGTAACAGCCCTAGCTGAAAGCACACCTCAAATTGTCCACCAGACACATTGTAGCATTTTTCTTCCTCAATTCAACATGAACCCATGAATCACATTACCTTGACAAGCCATCCAAAAAGTTCCTTTACCCTCTGACACAACAGCCAGTAAGACTATGTTAACTATTTGAAATGCTTTATTTATTGAGAAATTGACATTGACTGATATCAGATACAATCATGTTGTCATGGAGATGTAGTAACCAACACCCATCTGTAATATCTTCTGGATAA
Source organism: Salmo salar (assembly GCF_965601325.2). Lineage (NCBI taxonomy): Eukaryota > Metazoa > Chordata > Actinopteri > Salmoniformes > Salmonidae > Salmo > Salmo salar. The sequence goes on from NC_138313.1 coordinate 30,799,911, forward strand.
GAGCGTCTGCTAAATGACGTAAATGTAAATGTACTACTAATAAGCTCTTAATACCAACTCAGAAAGAGACCCATCATATTGCTGTTAGATCTTGGTGTGTTAGCTGAATTAATAGATTATCTTGAACCTTGCTGCCACTTAGCAGTCACAGAGATGGTGACCTTGTGATGTTGTATTGTAATGATAAAACAGGTTGGTTGAGTCCTATCTGTTAGCTAGTAGAAGTGGTCAGCATACTATCCATTGCATGATAAACCATTTCTACGTTTTAATGGGGAAACGATTTACTGGGTGACTCATTGGTTTGTTTAATGTATTGCTTGTGAAATCGTATGATCAATTGCTGTGTGTCATGTCTGCATGGAGTGAATCCCCTGCCAAGGAAATGCAGATTCCTCTTGTGAGATAAAACCTGCTACTTTGGTTCAGAGGCCAGGATGATAGCTGGAGCACTACCTCTGCCATCTACTGAGGTCATCTCTCCGGTATCTCTCTGTCTGGAAAAAATTATTCACCCCTGCAGAAGAGCAACTGAAAAGAGATCTGAAATACGCTTTGTCTGTTTGACTGCTCTCAGCCTTTCTTCTACAGGCAGTTACCGCTTGCACACTTTAGTGTTTGAAAATGAAAAGATAATATGCACATCTCGACCGGGAGCTAATGTGGGTTTATATTTAGATATGCCCGGGATGTGATTATGAAAAGTCATAGTCCATGGCTTACTGTGATAGCGAACTTGCAAAGCAGCAGAGACACTGAATTTCTCTGAGCCTGATGTTCATTATGAGTTATCCATAAACCCTTGAATTAAATATTTTCTGAAATTACAGCTGCAAGATTAATCAGCCTATGGATATGGGCTTGGATTTCAGGACCAGGTTAACACGTTAGTGAGTCCAGAGCATGATTTTGGATGCTAAAGCAGTTCCTCCTACAGTTTAGGGAAAGTCTGGACCAGGGTTTCCGTTAGCCAGTATATGCTGGCTTTGCCCCCCCCCCCCCCAAAACAAAATAATAATTGAAAAGCCGCTAAATTTGTTGCCGACCAAATTGTTTGGGCGGTGAAAATCCATGGCAAAATAATGCTTTTAATTCACTGATGGAAGTACCAGTCAATGTGCTCCGACTTCAAAGGCAAATATACTTTATATGTTAATAAATCCTCAAGCTGCTTGGAAATTAGTGTGAGGTGAGTGTGTTTCTACTTTTACTCACGCAAATGTTCCACATAAGGGACTTCAGCTAAGTACCCCGACTAGACAAAATTGGCGACGATTGTGTTGATTATCCACGATTCCAGTGTGCCCGTCGAGAGGGGATTCTTTCTCCAAAACAGCCTCAAGATCACGCCTTCTTGAGGACAAAGTAACAAGACTGATGCGATTCACAAGCTGCTCCAAGGAGTTGGACAGTTTTGACTTCCTAACAGCAGCTGCTTACTTTGAGTGGTACAAGGTCTAGTAAATTAGAGGCAAATTATTGTGTTAGTCAGTCCCGGGTTCAAGCAGTTCTGCTGCCGCCCTAGGCAAGATCAACGTATGCCACCCCTGTGTCATATATAGTATAAAGATTTGGAATAGATCGATAGACTAGAGTAGAGTAATGATGTGTATCATGCGCAATTGGTGCATTTCAGTTGAGCTTGTTCAGTAGCACTTGGAAACGAAATATCGTTGGCAACTATTCACATCAGCAAGTTACAATGTTGCAATCACTAGGCAGCCAACTGCCTATAGTAGGAAACAGAGTTGTTATCAATAAGCCACGTATATCACACACATGGTCTAAAATTAACACCCCCCGCCTGCCAAATGCGGGTAGATTTTGGCATTGGCGGGTAAGATGTTGTCTATTTCACCAGCCACATTGGCGAGTGGTCAGGGTTCCACATTGCGAACATTTCACTTGCATTTGTGAATAAAAATAGTCACGTATGATCACATTTATAGTAAAACAAATACTGCAGTAGCTGTTTTCGAAGTATATCCGCCGGTTTGTTTCATAGCTGGTAAATTTAATCGCACAAAGTCAAAGAACTATGAATCCTATATAGCCTATTCTACCTCGCGCTGCAACACTGCCTGGCTGGGGGCTGTGCACACGTGAAGAACTGAGTGGCCGTGTCTAGACTTGACAGTTCATGCAGCATTTGTATTCTGATAATGGAGTTCTGATCATAGAATTCCAAACATGTCACGTGTCTACATTTACATTTAAATGTGTGCACCATGTCCACATTGTGTCCGTTCACGCGCTATATTCAAATACCAGTAGGCATTCTAGAAATGGTGGAATATGATGACACAACAACTGATGGCAGTAGCTAACTTCTGTAGCAAAGTAGCCAGCTATCCTCTGTTGTTAGCCAGCAAGCAACGATAAAGGGATTGCAAATGACTTAGATTATTTTTCGGTTTGGCTAGAGTTATGCTTTCTAAATATTAGCTTGCTGGCTAGCATTTATGAGGCCAGCAAACACGTTCCTCACACGCTAGAAACATATTGCCTCCTATTATATGATTCCATCTGTGTTATTTCATAGTTTTGATGTCTTCACTATTATTCTACAATGTAAAAAATAAAGAAAAACCCTTGAATGAGTAGGTGTATCCAAACTTTTGACTAGTACTGTAAGTGTCGAGTAGACACGACCAGTGAATTATTCATTTTTAGAAGCGCTGCGCACAGGCATAAAAGTTGGTTTAATTTACTTAAAACGAAAGACTACTGAAGTGAGACTGTCCTTGTGTTTTAAAAAGAAAAACATGACCTGTTGCATGGTATCATCATAGACGGATCACATTTAACCAAAACAATCGATGACTAAGAACATGAAGTGGGTTAAGGCTCATTGGGCTTAGCTTTAGTCCAAACCAGGGTTTCTGTTTTGGCACTGGTCAACGTGACCGGCAAGACTTTAATTTAACGGACATTTGAGAAATGTACCAGACATCTATATGAATTGGGTGTGTAACATTGGGTGTGTAATGCATTAGGGCATCCACCCACGGTGCTCAAAATCACATTTAGAGTATTGTAATTAATCATAATCCTTAAGAGTCTATTGACGCACCCATGCATCAACCTAATGAACATAATACAAAACATCCACATAAAAATCTGTCAATTTAAGATAGAGATATATTTTTTTTGCATCAGTCCCCCGCATCCGCCTATGTTACTCTTCAACATCTCCGATGGAAAGTTTGTCACACCAGGAGACATCCCGAAAATCGGTCTTCTCACAAAAATGTCTAGCGTCTGAATGGTTTGGCCTGCTAACTATTATGACCACTCTATGGAAAGGTGAGACTCACAAACACGATGGTGTGCTCTACGACCCCCACTAGTGTCACGGGACTCATCTGAAGGTAACCCATACAAATTAATGGAAGTATGGAGGTAGTTTTGTGCCAACAAAAATAAGGGGTTAAATATGTGTCCAAAAATATTTGCTGAGCTTGCTTATATCTCCTAGATATAAGAGACACTTTAAAACCTTATTCTATATTTTTTTACTTTCTTTCTTGACATTTATTGTGTTATTCAATGTGTTTCTATAGTAGTAAAGGGGCAAATTCTATATTTTACCAAATAATATTTTGTATATATAATTCTATACTTAAAGGGGTCCTAAAATTTAAAATTGAATAGCTTAAATGGTCCATGATATAACCATCTTTAAACAATTCCATATGTTAGCTTAGTAGAAGATAGTTTAAAAAATCTACCAGCCACTCAGATTTTTTTATCAGCCAAAATATTTTTGGGATGCTAATATTTCAGATAATATCACAGATGAGACAAAAATGTGCACCTTCCCCTTTAAGGGTGGGAGGTTGCTGTGGAAGTACGATTAGAGTCATGTTTGTGGCTGTGAGATTGAGTCTGCCTAGTGGAAGTTGTCTTCTCTTTCCTAGCAGTTGAAACTCAAACCTAGAAAAACAACCTTGTGTTAAAACACAAAGGGAAAGCTGCCCAGCAAGTGTAGTAAAAAATTAGAGAAAGATTTCTAACAGAAAGCACACGTAATGCAGAGAACATTTTGCATGACAGAGTAGCTTTAGGAGTTTACTTTGCCACGGGCTTTGCATCTTGCTGTGTATAATTATTTTAACATGATGTTCCGACATCCTCTGCTTTGACACTCAGATGGTATGGATTTTCTGGAATGCTTGAAAAGAGTGTGTCTACAGTGCACACTTCACCCATTCCCAGTAGAGTCAAACTATGTAGGTCTAGACAATGTCTTGATATTTTGTAAAATATTCAACATTGTCAAACTCTATATAATATAGGCAACATGGGGAGCTACAAAGCAGTTTATTTGTTTTAATGTTTGCATTATAAGTTAATTATTATAGGAATGCCTTAGGTTGTGGTTTCATTTGTCTGTTCTGATAAAAGCACCAAGTCCATGGTGCCATGCAAGGATTTTATGGGAAATTCTAAATGATTAGAATCAGTATTTCTTGCGGACATTGACTTGGTAAATATACATTGAGCATCATTTAGTGATGTTTCAATTTGCTTTTGTCTAGGCTGTATCGCCACCTTCAGATGTGATCGATGTGAAACATAAAACCGTCTCCATGCTAGCTGCCACGTTGGAACAGTTTAGTTGCATTTCACAAACAGTTTTTCTATCTCTATGGGCAACAAGGTGGCATGACAACAAAGACTGATGTTCCCTCCTCCACTCTGTCATCACCCCCGCCGGAAAAACAGGAGATAAATGATAATTAAAGAGAGAGACAACCACATGCAACAGATTACCTTCAGGACACTTAATTCATCCCTGCCCATCTGCTTTGTTTTCCAGCAGGGTGACTGCTCCTCACAACTGTACTTTCTTATTCTCTAACACAGTGTTATTCATCTTAGGAGGGGATGTAGAATGGGGATGGGAGGTGGTGGAGGAAATCTGCAAAGGGTTATAGAGGTGGGGGTGGGGGAGGTGTATGGGTTAACACAGTCTCCTTGGCAACCGTTTGATAATTCTCCGGCTGTCAGGCCTGCGCTCCACATGGTAACGGATGGCATCTCTGTGTCGACGGGCTGTGACCAGAGGTGGAATCGGGGAGAGAGTGGATCCAGGATCAGTGGCTGGTTTAGCGGCCCCTTGAATGGCACCTCTCATCTAATAGCTGGCCACGTCCCCTCCTCTCCCTCCAGCGTCGCCATCTGCAGATCCCAAGAGCTGCTTTGATTGGATTAGCCATGAATTCATGAGACAGGCTTGAAGAACAGCCTCTATCGTGGAAATCTCTTATCATATCTTAATTAGCTTTTTGTGAGTGCATATCTGTGTGCTATCGTTATGTTTTTTTTTATAGAATCAAGAAGAAGCCAACCTGGGTTTCTTACAATGGGGATGGCTATTAGATTGGTTACCCAATATAGATTACATTGATTTAACTCTTTTCAGAGTAGAAAGTCTTATGGAAAGCATGTTGCTTCTCTTTTGAAGTACATTTATCTGTTATATAACTGAAGGAATAGGCTAGGAATTGGATGTGGGGGCAGGATATGGTGAACAAAGAAGTGGTGCACAAATGTCCCCCATAGACAGGAGTTTAATGACAAGTGTCCATGCTTTATTGCCTGGTTGTTTCAACTTCCGATGTGCAGTAAAAGCCCCTTGAGTCGGACTAGTCTGTTGCAGTGCTCTCCTCAAAGTGCTTATGTCTCCTTCCTGCTGCATGGATTATACATGTTGGAAAAGTAATCTGTGCTTGATTTTCAAAGTAATTGTTGTTTTTGGAATGTGGAGGTGTAAGCCAAGCTTCGAGGATTGGCTGTTCCCTTTCTGATGATTTAAACATTCCTCCTTCATTTGACCACTGAGTGCATAAAAGAGAGAGAACAGTTGAAACCAGCATGGCGTTTTTAACATTTTTATATAATCTTTCTTCTCCATGGCACAGGAATGAGTCTGCCCTCTGTCTCCACCCCGGTGTCTGAAATTAATAGCTTACGTATTTATTGTTGTAAGTTTCTGCTTAGTGTGAGATAGAGGGATCAGTTGGGGGGATGGCATTGTTTGGTTTGGGAAGTATTCTGTTGGTTGCATAGCAACAGGCCCCTGGAAACGGGAGTGGACGGTGTTGCCACTAGCAACCGTTGTTGCTCTGCAAACAATGTGGGCCAGTGCAAACAAGAGCCAAGACTGTGGGCTCCTGTTTTTAATTGAACATCTGTATGTGTTTTTCTCTGATTGAGCGCTGTTTAAGTTAGATTTGTCAGTGACAGATGTTTAAATGTTGTCCAGATTTTCATACCAAATAGCAGGTATAAGTTTATAGTACTGCACGCTTACCTTTTAAGAGGTCTACCAAATTCACATAGAAATGTGTGTTATAGAACTGTCATTCTCATTGAAAGCAAGTCTAAGAAGCGGTAGATCTGTTCTATGTGCACTATTTCTTTGGTTCCCGTTCTTATGTTTAGTTTTTGTGTTTTTTACTTTCGGTTTTGTACACCAGCTGAAAATACAATATTTTTGGTTTAGACGGTACAATGATTCTCTACACTATAATTGCTTGTTTTGTCACATAAACTGAAATTAAGCAAACTATTTGAATTTTAGTAACCAGAAAATGGCGGAGTGATTACTGCATAGGGCATCTTTAACAGAGGGAAATTGGTCCGCTCACACAATTGTCTAAGTTGCTAATTTGTGAGTTGCTTGAGTGAAGATGGGATCATTTTTTCAAGGTTTGTGTGTGAAGTTGTGTCAGGGTTGTGAGGAGAAAGTCTATGTTAAAAAGTGCAGTCCATTCACAGTTGGGTTCTGCAGTGGTTTGCCGGGGCTCCCGCAGTGTTTCTGCCGCTCATAGCAGTTGGTGGGGAATTTGTGTGGCTTTTAACCTTCACGGGGGGGCTCAACTCAATGTGGCTGGGCGAGAAAGCCATCTAACCAGCCTGCCTGCCTGCACTCCCTCCCTCCTCTAGTCCAACGCATGGCGCACTTCCAAAGCACCCACTTAATTGAGCTTTAAGCATGAAAACTTAAAAGGACAAAGCCTAGGTTTATGAGTCCCTGCACCACCCCACTCCACTGCTCCCTCTCCCCCCTTCAGTGCATAATAACCACGCTAAGGAAAGAAGTCCAAAGATAACTGCAGGGATTGTTATCAGTGTATTTATAACTCAACTGACACCCCATGGACAAATTCCTTCCTTTTGAAACATCTGGCCGCTGGAGCTTTAAATAAATTAAAAAAAATGTTTTCAAAGATGCAGTCCGGGATCTTAAGCACTTAAAAATTCTTAACATATCATACACATTTTACAAAAAAAAAAAAAAATGTAATACTTTTTTTTGTAGAATGTAGCATATCATACAAAATGGATGACTTTGTATACAATTGTGCACAATTTTTCGGAGACCTGTTTTGGCTCATGAGGACTACTTTTAAAACAAATGGCTGAATTTATACAAAAGCTCAGGACCATCACTTTAACTTCTTTCAGAAAATGCTAAATGAGTACTGCGATTATTTGCTTTTGTATTACAAGTTTGCCACAAGGAATAATGCAAGGAATAGACAAATAATGGAGGATTGTCTGTCTATATTCTACTCTGGACCCTTACAGACTGGTGCTAATTTTGCCTCCTGTCTGACAAATACATATGAGAGGGACTAGAGGTGGCTGAAAGTGACAGAGGCTGTTTGTGACTGTTTCAAGAGGTTACACAGGGAAGGACTGGACTTGGCAGTGTCCTCAAACAGCTTTATATTGCGTGAGTTCCTATGTGATTAATGCTTAGACAATGATTGACAAATGCCAGCGTAAAGTAACGGAAGAATTTCAACATTATCGACACCACTTGGCTATAAGGCTATTTATTACTTATCTAGACAGGAGTGTCTTTGGAATCCTCCTGTGTGGAAAATGTCAGTGGCACACCAGCGCTGTGGTAATCCATGCCAGGGTTTCTGTTAGGAAAATGTGGTGCCGGACATTTGACCGGTGGCGTTTTAATTTACCAGACATTTGAGAAATTTACCGGACCCATATGCATTGGGTGCGTAACCTGATTAGGGCGTCCACCCACGGTGCTCACAATGACAGAAATCACATTTACATTATGGTAATTCACGTTAACAGAACATGCAAGTTGAGGATGCAACAACGATTACCCAATTCTGTCGCACACTTTGAAGATGTTAGAATAACTGTCCACATTTACTTTTCCTCAGCTAACGAGTAAGGAACAGCAAAATCACTAGCCTATGTCTATCTACTATCCCCCATAGTAGAAAGTAGCTATTCTATTGGTCAGCCTGTTGAGAAAGAAATAGCTTATTCCATGCAGACTAGACTCTGAGACAGTTGTGGGACAATAGATCCCAAATTCCTACAACAAGTAGGCCTAGGCTACATTATTATTATTTTTCAAAGCAATGTGTCTGATGCGACAGACCAGAACTTTTAGCTTAAAATGTTGCACTATTATTTCTTCGCATTATAAGTACACAGCAATACGCACAAGGCAGTAGGCTACGTGTGAATGTTCCATGATATGTTCCAAATATCCATTAGAAATGTAGGAGGGGAGGTCTAATATGCAATAACTAGCTTGGGTTGCTAATATGGTTAGTATTGGCTACTGGGCAATGAAAGAAAGTTTATGTAAAATAATTGCTTCCACGGACATGGTCGGATTTTGGTTAAGCTATTTTGAAGCCATGTTAGACATGCCTCATAATATGTAGTAAAATGTTCAGGTTTCAAACAGTTAAGTATATGTTTTCAAAATGCATACTTCTTCCAGCTCATTGCAAAGTGGCATGTGATGTGCTGATGAAGCCTGCCTTCCGTTGCCTATGCATTTGCTGTTTGAGATGCTGTAGCAGTGAAGACATCAAAACTATGAAATAACACATATGGAATCATGTCGTAACCAAAAAAGTGTTATAACAAATCAAAATATATTATATATTTTAGATTCTTCAAAGTAGCCACCCTTTGCCTTGACGACAGCTTTACACACTCTTGGCATTCTCTCAACCAGCTTCATGAGGAATGCTTTTCCAACAGTCTTGAAAGAGTTCCCACATATGCCGAGCTCTTGTTGGCTGCTTTTCCTTCACTCTGCAGATGTGTTTTGGGTCATTGTCCTATTGAAAAACAAATGATTGTCCCACTAAGCGCAAACCAGATGGGATGGTGTATCTCTGCAGAATGCTGTGGTAGCCATGCTGGTTAAGTGTGCCTTGAATTCTAAATAAATAACTGACTGTGTCACCAGCAAAGCACCCCCACACCATCACACCTCCTCCATGGTTCACAGTGGGAACCACACATGCGGAGATCATCCGTTCACCTACTCTGCATCTCACAAAGACACAGCAGTTGGAACCAAAAGTAAAAAATGTGTACACATCAGACCAATGGACAGATTTCCACCAGTCTAATGTCCATTGCTCATGTTTTTTGCTGTGCAAAGCTGTCAAGGCAAAGGGTGGCTACTTTGAAGAATCTCAAATATAAAATATATTTTGATTTGTTTAACACTTTTTTGGTTACTACATAATTCCATATGTGTTATTTAATTGTTTTGATGTCTTCACTATTATTCCACAATGTAGAATATAGTAAAAAATTAAGAAAAACCCTTTAAAGAGTAGGTGTGTCCAAACTTCTGACTGGTACTGTACATAGGCTAAAAAACATTAATTCACAATGGGATTTTTTGTTCTTCTCCCGGACAATTGGCCTGCACCATTTTTATATATCGGCTTTTTAAAAAAAAAATTAGCAGACAAAAGCCGGCTTTTACCTGCTAATGGAAATCCTGGTTCATGTCCATTGTTGTGAAAAATAGTACTTCACAATCATGTTTCACAATTTCCTTTAATAAGCCTAGTTATGGTGTTGCTCACAACTAATTGTCCTCATGCCCTAATAGTTCATATTTTATTATTTGTCATCTGTCTTTAATTTAGTGTGTAGCTCTGAAGAAATTTGACACCAGAATCTAAGCAATCACAATGCATTTTACATTCATTCACTCACTCTCTAACTCTACTCTCTGTGTCAAAACAGATTTGAAAAAATACAGAAATTTAAAGTGCTGGGGGTGTTTGAGCAGAGCTGAACAGCACCTGTTGCCCACCCACTAGCTTGACTCTAATGATTAATGACTGTCTAATCAAACAGTATTAAAAGCAGCCTGTTAATGGACACTAAGCTATTCGTGCTTCAGGCAGTGTAGTACTGATCTAACAGGCAGCAAGCAAGCAGTGTTACTGTTTACATATCTGCTTTGATTATGGTAGATGTGATAAAGCTTTGTGTATTATTATCCTGTGTAATGATGTGGCTTTTATAGCAGTAATTGTGTGTATATATAGGGAGTGGTTATCAGTCAGTAAATTATTTCCTTGTTGAGCCCGTGTCTGGTATGGTGGCCTTGTTTAAAAGGGAAATCTGCAGTTCAAACAACAACAACGGGGCACCCTGACACTGTTTTGGTAAAAAGTTGAGCAATGGGGCTAGATAAATCTATCATCATCTGCACATCGATCACTCCAGTGTTAGTACTAAATTGTAATTATTTCGCCTCTATGGCCTATTTATTGCCTTACCTCCCTACTCTTCCACATTTGCACACACTGTACATAGATTTTTGTATTGTGTTATTGACTGTACGTTTGTTTATGTGTAACTCTGTTGTTTTTGTCACACTGCTTTGCTTTATCTTGCGCAGGTCGCAGTTGTAAATGAGAACTTGTTCTCAACTAGCCTACCTGGTGGAATAAAGGTGAAATAAATAAATAAATAATGTAACCACGCTCAAATTCATAGGCAGGGCTATGGATGCAAGGACTGCTCACCCATAAGATCCAAATGATAGTTTTAACCACGTTTTAAAGCTACACAGTATTTGTTTACATTTACACTGTTTACAAACAATGGAATTAAAACACGCTTATATTTTGGTTCTGATGGAGTACGACAGATGAACTAAGCTCACGAGGCATTTATATATTTTATTATTCAAGAATCAATAAGTATATATCATTAATTTAAAAGTCCACAAATGGATGTAGCAATCGCATATTGCCCCTTTATAGCTGCTCCTCCTGGACACTGATTGAGGATGAATAAGTAACGGAAGTTGCTTGTCCATGTCTGCTGACTGATTAGGCCTCATTTGTTTAGCTGCTGATCTGCTAGAGATGTGCTGCCTCCTCCCTCCCCCTGCAAAGACACCCAACCCCCTTCTCTCTCTCCCCTTTCCTTCCCCTCCCCCCTTGCTCTGTGGCCACACTCGAACATTTCTGTGCATGAGCTTTAAAAAGAAAAGAGAAAGGAGGGAGCAGCAGGGAGGGAGAAGAGTGGGGCAAGGGTTGGGGGTGGTCGTCATGGATTCCTCACCATAGCAACTGGCAAACGTTTACAAAGCATTAAAGAATTTCCTCATATCAGCTGGATTATTGGAGCCCCAGAGAACGGCTCTCATTTGAAACAAATGCTGGATATCATCAGGACCCTGGCCGGGCTAGGAGCCCCACTGGCATTTCCTTTTTTTCTTTCTTCCTATTTTGGAGAAGCTGTGGATGTCTTTTTTTTTCTTCCCTATCCCCCTTGCAGTTCCATTCTTCCCTACAACCCCTCCCTATCTTTCTCTCTATGAAAGAGAGAGCCTTTGTGTCACTCCATTTTTAGCTCTCCTCACTCCCTTTTGCCATGCGGTGCACATTTTCACCCAATGCTAGTCAGAGTTTGGGGTACCAGTAAGTGCCTCCTGAGTCCTGACAATACTCACAACAATGGTTTTCACCACAACTTTTACACCTGCTTCCTTCCTAGCAGCTGGACTAATACTAAGTAGCAGTTTGCTGCTGGCTTTACCAGTGTTGTTAAAGGCCAGAGATGAGGTGACTCAGTAGGGCCTGGTGCCTGGACCTCCACCTAGGCAATATGAAAGCCCTGGCCACTCTCTGTGGCATGCTGTGAAAAGCCCATTTGTTTGGTATGGCAGTACATGTGCAGGCCTGGCTCTGAGTAGGGATGCATTCTGACTGTTCTGTCTTGTCTAGCAGGGCTGCGCGTGTTGACTCTTGTCTTGTATGTCCTTGCTCTCAATCCCATGTGGCACCGTGGTTTAAGGCACTACATTTTTTTAAATAATTTTTTTTATTTAACTAGGCAAGTCAGTTAAGAACAAATTCTTATTTACAATGACGGGCTACTGGTGAACAGTGGGTTAACTGCCTTGTTCAGGGGCGGAAAGACAGATTTTTACTTTGTCAGCTCGGGGATTCAATCCAGCAACCTTTCGGTTACTGGCCCAACGCTCTAACCACTAGGCTACCTGCCGCATCTCAGTGCTAGAGGTGTCACTACAGACCCTGGTTCGATTCCAGGCTGTATCACAACCGGCTGTGATTGGGAGTCCCATAGAGCAGCGCAGCGTTGTCCGGGTTAGGGTTTAGCCGGGGTAGGCTGTCATTGTAAATAAGAATTTGTTCTTAACTGACTTGCCTAGTAAAATGAAGGCAAACAAAAATACAAATAATAATAATCCCACTCCTCTTCCCTCTCTCCTCCCCTCATCCCGCTCTCCCCTGTAAGGTCCCAGCATGCAGAGTTCAGATGGAGGGTCCGAATCGCCGTCCAGTGTGGCGCTGCGTACGTCCACCTCCACCCAGGCCCCCGTGGTGCAGCCCGTACCAGCCTCACAACAGGTACACTACTACAAAACCAGGCTGCACTCCCTCGCATGCAGCGCAGTGGTCTCTCTCACTCAACCACAACACTCTTCCTCACAGCACTCTTCCCCCACTACCAGCAACACTTCACATCATGGTCTCTCTCAAACACAGAACTCTAGATCAGAGTACTCTCTCACAAACATGATATTCTCCCCATGGGAGCCAAACCCCTCTCACACCATGCACTGGGGAAGAGCAGCAGAATTCTCAAAAACATGTTGATTTCATTAATAATTTATCATGACAGATACCAGATTTATTACACTTCAGAGCAATCCTTTAATGTGAATGTATTTCCTGTATATTAACTTTTATGGATGAAATCCCGTTAACGGGATCGATATGACAACAGCCAGTGAAAGTGCAGAGCGCCAAATTCAAAACAGCAAAAATCTCATAATTAAAATTCCTCAAACATACAAGTATTATACACCATTTCAAAGATAAGATTCTCATTAATCCAACCACAGTGTCCGATTTCAAAAAGGCTTTACAGCGAAAGCACACCAAACGATTATGTTAGGTGAGCACCTAGTCACAAAAAAACATACAGCCATTTTCCAACCAAAGAGAGGAGTCACAAAAAGCAGAAATAGAGATAAAATTCATCACTAACCTTTGATGATCTTCATCAGATGACACTCATAGGACTTCATGTTACACAATACATGTATATTTTGTTCGATAAAGTTCATATTTATATCCAAAAATCTCAGTTTACATTGGCGTGTTATGTTAAGTAATGTTTTGCCTCCAAAACCTCCAGTGATTTTGCAGAGAGCCACATCAATTTACAGAAATACTCATTATAAATGTTGATGAAAATACAAGTGTTATGCATGGAACTTTAGATAAACTTCTCCTTAACCTGTTGGGGGTAGGGAGCAGTATTTGCACGGCCGGATAAAAAACGTACCCGATTTAATCTGGTTATTACTACTGCCCAGAAACTAGAATATGCATATAATTATTGGCTTTGGATAGAAAACACCCTAAAGTTTCTAAAACTGTTTGAATGGTGTCTGTGAGTATAACAGAACTCATATGGCAGGCAAAAACCTGAGAAGATTCCTTACAGGAAGTCTGACAAGTTCTTGTTCTTCTTGGCTCTCTTTAATGAAAACTGAGGATCTTTGCTGTAACGTGACACTTCCTACGGCTCCCATAGGCTCTCAGAAGGCGGGAAAAAGCTGAATGATGTAATTCCAGCCACTGGCTGAAAAACATTAGCGCTTTTGGTAAGTGCTCTATCAGAGGACAATGGGACGGAGGCGCGTGCACGAGTCGACCCCATGTTTTTATTTTCTCTCTCTTTGAACCTAAACACGCTTTCCCGGTCGGAATATTATCGCCTTTTTACGAGAAAAATGGCATAAAAATTGATTTTAAACAGCGGTTGACATGCTTCGAAGTACAGTAATGGAATATTTAGATTTTTTTTGTCACGAAGTGCGTCGTGCGCGTCACCCTTCTTTACCATTCGGATAGTGTCTTGAACGCACGAACAAAACAGAGGATTTTTGAACATAACTATGGATTATTTTGAACCAAACCAACATTTGTTATTGAAGTAGAAGTCCTGGGAGTGCATTCTGACGAAGAACAGCAAAGGTAATAACATTTTTCTTATAGTAAATCTGACTTTGGTGAGGGCTAAACTTGGTGGGTGTCTAAATAGCTAGCCCTGTGATGCCGGGCTATCTACTTAGAATATTGCAAAATGTGCTTTCACCGAAAAGCTATTTTAAAATCGGACATAGCGAGTGCATAGAGGAGTTCTGTATCTATAATTCTTCAAATAATTGTTATGTTTTTTGTGAACATTTATCGTGAGTAATTTAGTAAATTCACCGGAAGTTTGCTAGTTCTGAACGTCACATGCTAATGTAAAAAGCTGGTTTTTGATATAAATATGAACTTGATTGAACAAAACATGCATGTATTGTATAACATAATGTCCTAGGGTTGTCATCTGATGAAGATCATCAAAGGTTAGTGCTGCATTTAGCTGTGATTTGGGTTTATGTGACATTCTATGCTAGCTTGAAAAATGGGTGTCTGATTATTTCTGGCTGGGTACTCTGCTGACATAATCTAATGTTTTGCTTTCGTTGTAAAGCCTTTTTGAAATCGCAGTGTGGTTAGATTAACGAGAGTCTTGTCTTTAAAATGGTGTAAAATAGTCATATGTTTGAGAAATTGAAGTAATAGCATTTCTAAGGTATTTGAATAACGCGCCACGGGATTCCACTGGCTGTTACGTAGGTGGGACGAAATCGTCCCACTGGCCCTAGAGAAGTTAATGCAACCGCTGTGTCAGATTTCAAAAAAGCTTTATGGCGAAAGCAAACTTTGCAATAATCCGAGTACAGCGCTCAGACATCAAAACAAGCCATACAGATACCCGCCATTTTGGAGTCAAGAGAAGTCACAAATATCATTATAAATATTCACTTACCTTTGATGATCTTCATCAGAATGCACTCCCAGGAATCCCAGTTCCACAGTACATTTTTGTTTTGTTCGATAAAGTCCATCCTTTATGTCCAAATACCTCCTTTTTGTTTGCGCGTTCAGTCGAGTAATCCCAGATGCACTGTGCTTGCACAGTAAGTTCAAACGAAAAGTCAAATAAGTTATATTACAGTTCGCAGAAACATGTCAAACGATGTATAGAATCAATCTTTAGGATGTTTTTATCATAAATCTTCCATAATATTCCAACCGGACGATTCCTTTGTCTTCAGAAATGAAAAGGAACACACCTAACTCTCACGGGAGCGCACGCGATTGAGCTCATGTCATTTTCTCAGTCATCTGACTCCATATGCTCTTATTTTCTCCCCATTCACAGTAGAAGCATGAAACAACGTTCTAAAGACTGTTGACATCTAGTGGAAGCCTTAGAAAGTGCAAAATGACCCCACAGACACTGTATACTGGATAGGCAATCACTTGAAAAACTACAAACCTCAGATTTCCACACTTCCTGGTTGGATATTTTCTCAGGTTTTTGCCTGCCATATGAGTTCTGTTATACTCAGACATCATTCAAACAGTTTTAGAAACTTCAGAGTGTTTTCTATCCAAATCTACTAATAATATGCATATCTTAGCCTCTGGGCCTGAGTAGCAGGCAGTTTACTCTGGGCACCTTCTTCATCCAAGCTACTCAATACTGCCACCCATCCATAAGAAGTTAAGAACCACATACAGTGCCTCCAGAAAGTATTCACACCCCTTTACTTTTTTCACATTTTGTTGTTACATCCTGATGTTAAAATGTATTAAATTGAGATTTTGGGTCACTGATCTACACACATACCCCATAATGCCAAAGTGGAATGTTGTTTGTAGAAACTTTTCAAAATGATACAAAATGAAAACCTGAAATGTCTTGAGTTAATAAGTATTCAACTCCTTTGTTATGGCAAGCCTAAATAAGTTCAGGAGTAAAAATGTGTTTAACAAATCGCATAATAAGTTGCATGGGCTTGTTCTGTGTTCAATAATAGTGGTTAACATTGTTTTTTAATCATGTAGAGTAGTGAATTTCAAGCACAGATTCAACCACAAAGACCAGGGAGGTTTTTCAATGCCTTGCAAAGGAGGGCACCCAGCGATTTAATAAGGAGAAAAAAAAGCAGACGCAGAATATCCCTTTGAGTATGGTAAGTAGGCTTTGGATGGTGTATCAATACACCCAGTCACCACAAAGATACAAGCGTCCTTCCTAACTCAGTTGCTGGAGAGGAAGGAAACTGCTCAGGGATTTTTACCAGGAGGCCAATGGTGATGTTAAAACAGTTGCAGAGTTTAATGGATGTGATATGAGAACTGAGGATGGGTCAACAACATTGTAGTTACTCCACAATACTAACCTAAATGACAGAGTGAAAAGAAGGAAGCCTGTACAGAATAAAAAATATTCCAAAACATGCATCCGGTTTGCTTCATGGCACTTAATACTGAACAAAAATGTGGCAAAGAAATTAGCTTTTTGTCCTGAATACAAAGCGTTATGTTTGGGGCAAATGTTAAAGCATGGTGGTGGCTGCATCATGTTATGGGTATGCTTGTCATCGGCAAGGACTAGGGAGTTTTTTGTTGTTGATAAAAAGAAACAGAATACAGCTAAGCACAGGCAAAATCCTAGAGGAAAACCGGGTTCAGTCATCTTTCCAACAGACACTGGGAGACGAATTCAACTTTCAGCAGGACAATAACCTAAAACACAAGGCCAAATCTACACTGGAGTTGAATCATTTTTTTAAGACTAATGGGTAAATATTGTACAATCCAGGTATGCAAAGCTTTTAGAGACTTACCCAATAAGTCTCACAGCTGTAATCGTTGCCAAAAGTGTTTCTAACATGTATTGGCTCAGGGTTATGAATACTTATCTAATCTGGATATATTAGTGTTTTATTTTTCATTAATTTGAGTAAATATTATACTTTTTTCCCCACTTTGACAGAGTATTTTGTGTAGGTCATTGACCAAAAATGACAATTAAATCCATTTTAATCCCACTTCTTTGTAACACAACAAAATGTGGAAAAAGTCAAGAGGTGTCTTTTCTTTAGAATTATTTTAGACAGTAGGGGGTGTGTCTCTGTTTTTAAAAAGGAATGCTTCTTCAAATTGTCCCAAATACAGGTTTGCATGGCTACACCCCGAATTTGAAGGAAAAAGTCTGACTCAAAGACAAAGTAGTTATGGGATAATACCAGTTCAGTAAGTTGTAAGATGGAATCATTGGATGGAGCAAGGGTAGAGTCTCTCTGCTGAAGGAAGTGTTGTAGCGCCTGCAAACCTCCAGTGTGTGTTAGTCTACAAGCTCTCCACATCAAAAGTGGCCAGCAGGGTGCCCTCTGGTATCCTTCCTAAGCCCTCTCAATGAGATCATGTGACTAGTATCTTTGACATAAAATGGGAGATTCTCAACTATTGGTTTAATGTGGTAATCCACAAATGTAGAAATGTTAGAGTCGATTGCTGCTACAATGGGTCTACCTGGTGGAGGAGACACTTGTTTGTGTAATTTAGCGACTGTGTAGAAAGTTGGTATCTTGGGAAATTTCACACATAGAAATTCAACTTATTTTTTAGTGATTTGTCCTGATTCCAAACAGCTTTCCACTGTGGATGAGATCTTATGCTGGAATTCCAGGGTAGGGTCACAATTCAGTTTGCGATAGAAGTCACCTTTAAATAGTTGTCGGCGACATTCATTCACATAGTCACATTTGTTTTGTATACAAATTCCTCCTCCTTTGTCACATTTGTTTATAATAATCGAAGGATCTGACTAAGTCCTTAAGAGCCATTCTCTCGTCTCTACTTAGGTTATCATAGGATTTGTGTTTCTGTTTGTCTTTCAGTAAGTCACCTACATAATTTTCAACAATCCAACAGAAGGTTTCTATGGAGGCATTGCGTCTGGGGGGAGGTATAAATGAACTTTTTGTTCCAAATATAGTTCTCTCAGAGTTCTCAGGTACCTCAGCTGGGTTAATAGCTCCATCTCCTCCTTGACTCACGGTAGGACAGGTAAGTCTATTCATTAGCATGGTAGACCTATGTATATGTAAGGGCTGGAGGAGGCACAGGACAGACCAGGATGGGGAGACCCACTGGAGGCCTGGACCTAGGAGGAGGCACAGGACGGACCAGGATGGGGAGACCCACTGGAGGCCTGGACCTAGGAGGAGGCACAGGACAGACCAGGATGGGGAGACCCACTGGAGGCCTGGACCTAGGAGGAGGCACAGGACGGACCAGGATGGGGAGACCCACTGGAGGCCTGGACCGAGGAGGAGGCACAGGATAAACCGGGCTGTGGGGAGCACTGGAGTTCTGGTATGTACGCTCGACATGCTTACTCCAGGCTGAATGCCCACTTTGGCCCGGCACGGGCAGAGAGCAGGCATTGGGCGAACTGGACCCTCCCAGCGCTCTGGAGACACAGTACACAACGCCGGCGCAGGATAACCTGGACCGAGGAGGCGCACTGGAGACCAGACGCGCTGAGCTGGCACCATCCGCCCTGGCTCGATGCCTGCACTCGCATGGCACTTGCGGGGGGCTGGTATGTAGCGCACCGGGCTATGCACGCGCACTGGGGACACCGTGCGCTCCACAGCATAACACGGTGTCTTACCAGTACCACGCTGCTTCCGGTAAGCACGGGGAGTTGGCTCAGGTCTACCGCCTGACTCCACCAATCTCCCCGTGTGCCCCCCCAAAATGTTTTGGGGGGGCTGCCTCTCGTGTCTGTTGCGCTCCCTTTCCTCATACCAGCGCCTCTCAGCTCTCGCCGCCTCGATCTCCCACTGCGGGCGGCGATAATCCCCAGCTTGAGCCCATGGTCCACCTTCGTCCAGTAATTCCTCCCATCTCCAGGAATCCTGAACGATCCTCTCCATTTTCTCCAAAGTCCATGAGTCCTTCTCCTGGTGCCTCTCCTTCCTCCGCTGCTTGGTCTGCTTTTGGTGGGTAATTCTGTAAGGACTGTCGTGAGAGAGAGTAGACCAAGGTGCAGCGGAGTTAGTGTTCATCATTGAATATTTAATCACAGAAAGAACACTATACAAACAAAACAAGAAAACTGACAGCCAAACAGTCCTGTCAGGTGCAAACACTAAAAGAAACAATTACCTACAAAACCCAAAGGAAAAACATGCTCCTTATGTGTGACTCCCAAACAGCAACAACGAGCTTCAGCTGTGCCTGATTGGGAGCCACACACGGCCCAAAACAAAGAAATACAAAAACATAGAAAAAGGAACATAGAACGCCCACCCAATGTAACACCCTGGCCTAACCAAAATAAAGAACAAAAACCCCTCTCTATGGCCAGGGCGTTACAGTATACATCTCACTGAGGATGATATTTCAAGGGGAGTCATGTAAGTTTCACTCTTATCAAAGAACTCACTCAATCTCATATTACGGAAAAACTTGAATAGATCTATCTGGACATCAAAGTCATTAATGTATGCAGTGGGTACAAATGTTAACCCCTTACTGAAAACACTGAGGTGAGCAGATGTCAGCGTCTTACTTGATTAGTTGAAGACATTTAGCTCCTGTTGGACTGGGGCCGTCCTAGGTCTCAATTGATAGGTGTTGCGGGGTGGTAGTGGATTTCTTCTTCCCCCGACATATGCGTCGAACCCTCTTACGTGCTGGGGGTGTTGGCCTCGACGGTGTCCTCGCCCTCTGTTGTAGATAAACCGCTCAACGTTGGTAGAGGAGCCAGAGTTAGTCTGTTCTTTGGATAGTCGGTCTGACAGAGGCACTCGGCGTCAGTCATCGGCTTGTCTCTTCCGTTTTTTTGGTTTCTTGTGCTTAAGAGTCTCGCCAGAGATATATTAGTCAGATGTTCTTATCTTCCAAATCGCGTTTATACTTCTTCATTTTCCTCTCCTTCAGTTCGGTCGTAATCTTAGTCTGAAGGTCAGCGTTACTCTTAATGAGATCATCCAGTTTAATAGGGTCATTAAGCTCGTCTCGTAGAGCTTGCTGTGAATTTTCAATTGAGGTTGCGATCTCGATAATATCCTTTTTAAGTTGTTCAATGATCAGAGTCATCAGGTCCAATGAACATTTATTTAGTATAGCACACCATCGTTCACAAAACTCTTTAGTGCGTTGGCCAAGTGAAGGCTCTTTTTGCCAACGTAGTCCGCGTGGGATAACTCCATTTCGAACATACTCACTTAAAGTTACGATGTGCAGGTGTTCTAGTTTTCTTGAATGAACAGTCTTGGAATTCTTTACAAAGATTTTCCCAGGTGCCTTCTGGCCGGTCAAATAGAGACTCTGTTACTAAAATGTTGACTCGTTGTTGTTGGCTGTATTCAAAAAGGCTCTGTTGGGTATCGTTTGAATTAGGTTCAGTTCCCATGTTGGCTAGGGAGTTGATTGATTAGGGTGCTGTCAGCGAGAGATGATAGTAGATAAAAAAAAACATGAGCAGGCGCACACCCAGAATAATAGTGTGTGTGGAGGTGCTGACTAATGGCGAATAAACCATAAACTATCAAAATAAAGGAAGTCGCACACTCCATGTGTAATCTCCCAGCAATTTAATGGGTATTTACCAACGTTTCGGCATCACTGCTTTCTTCAGGGTAATGTCATGAATACTTGAACCAGGTTATGTAGACACACAGTGCAATTAGTGTAACCAATGACAGTAGTGAGGGGTGTGTCATAATGATTAAGTTAATTCAAATGAATTAGTGAAACTGTTAAAAATATTATATAGCATATTAAACATTATGCTGTTGTTATCGTACAGAAACATAATAGAACATAGTACATCATATTAGCATCAACATACATTATTGTATCATTTAATTTCACATAATAATTTTGTATTACATTTTTGTTACATGTAATCTTTTGGTTCAACCTTATTAATATATAATGAACATCATCAACAGGGGGAACATAGTAGGTGTATGCAAATATTGTACAATCCAGGTGTGCAAAGCTTTTAGAGACTTACCCAATAAGACTCACAGCTGTAATCGTTGCCAAAAGTGTTTCTAACATGTATTGGCTCAGGGGTATGAATACTTATCTAATCAAGATATATTAGTGTTTTATTTTTCATTAATTTGAGTTAATATTAGAATTTTTCTTCCACTTTGACAGAGTATTTTGTGTAGGTCATTGACCAAAAATGACAATTAAATACATTTTAATCCCACTTCTTTGTAACACAACAAAATGTGGAAAAAGTCAAGAGGTGTGAATACTTTCTGAAGGCACTGTAAATGTATCAACAAGCATTAGCCTACATGTGGATAAAGGAATCATAAATAATTTGATATCATGTTGTTGTGTGTGATCAGGCAGGAGTTTCTGATTAGTGCAAGTAGGACCTATAACCTTGTATTGCCACAGCTGTTCAAAATTCTGGGAAAAGTACATTGGTTGACGAGAGAATCCATAGAAACCAAGCAGTTAAATATCCTTATGTTAATATTTTTGGATAGGGCATCATATTTGCCTTGACAGCTGGCTATGCTGGAGAAAAGACAGTTCTGAATTTAAGGCCTGTACTACACCACCTCTGACATATATCAGGCTTTTAGAGAAAACAAATGGCATTTATTTTTGTTGTCATGAACACATCTCCCTTAACACTCCCCTAAAGAGGGAAACCAGGAGTAGTCATCTGCGACCGCCAAAGAAAAACGCTGGCCCAAATAAACCTACATTGTAGGTTGCCTGTAATTACTAAAAGCCTAGAATGGACCAACACAAAAATGTGTTGGCTAGTAAGCTGCACTGCTGCTGAATAGCATCGTCTTTCCCACCAGCAATCACTTCATATTTGTGTTGAAGTTGACAGAAGAAAGGCACAAGCCACAATGCACATAAGGAAGGATATTATACCAAAAGTAATGTAGAAAATCCAGTCAAATCCCTTGTTCTGTGATTCTCTGGTGTTCTTTAAGGGCTTAGGGATTGTAGTTTTATTTTTTTGTGTGTAAATAGATATAGTGTGTGTCTGCGTATGGGCATTTTATGTGCTTACCAATAATTGTGCGTTTTCTCTCCCTCCAGAGGGTGCTGGTTCAGGCCACAGGTTCGGCCCAGAAGGGAGCGCAGGTGCAGCAGCTGTCAGTCCCTCGGGTGCAACAGGTCCCTCAGCAGGTACACACTGTCTCCTCATCACCCCTTATTCCTTCTCCCCAGCCCACATGACACTCAGTCAGTCTAGCTTTAGCCATATGCACAGACCATGGCTCCATTCACAGTAGCATCAGACATATAGATACAGATTACATTCCCCACTGTATTGTAAGCTTTCTTGCTTTGGAACGGTATGGGTTTCTAACTGATATAATTGATATCTAACAGCAATTCTATGTGCTTCAATTGCTCAGCAGGGATTTTATTTTTTCTCAGTTTGACACTTTGGACTCACTGCCACCTACTGACAGCACTGCATTAAGATATGATTATGATTATGGAAGACATGAGTTACATTGAAGTTTCTTCTGATTCATAACAAGCATAGATATCCTATCTAATGTCAAGGAATGAGAAACAGCCTAGAGGTGGATACTCTCTCTTGATAATAGTGCTCAAAGGTTGATTCATGGGTTTCTCTCTCTCCATAGGTTCAGCAGGTCCAGCATGTTTACCCCTCCCAGGTTCAATATGTAGGAGAGGGGGGAGAGGCAGTTTACACTAATGGAACCATGTAAGTACTGCGGTGCTCTTCGTTTAAGGCAAAGGAACGTGTTCCAGGCGCCTTTAAAATGATTCTAAATAGAAAACCATTAAAGCTAATAGACCTGGCCAAACATCAACACAAAGTTACACATGGAATAAACAAACATACAGGCATTAATACAGTAGAAAAAGTATATATAGAGTGTGTGCAAATGAGGTAAGATAAGGGAGCTAAGGCAATAAATAGGCCATGGTGGCGAAGTAATTACAATATACCAATTAAACACTGGAGTGAATGGATGTGCACAAGATGAATGTGCAAGTAGAGATACTGGGCTGCAAAGGAGCAAGATAAATAAATAAATACAGTATTGGGATGAGGTAGTTGGATGGGCTATTTACAGATGGGCTATGTACAGGTGCAGTGATCTGTGAGCTGCTCTGACAGCTGGTGTTTAAAGCTAGTGAGGGAGATATGAGTCTCCAGCTTCAGTGATTTTTGCAGTTCGTTCCAGTCATTGGCAGCAGAGAACTGGAAGGAAAGGCGGCCAAAGTAGGAATTGGCTTAGGGGGTGACCAGTGAGATATACCTGCTGGAGCGCGTGCTACAGGTGGGTGCTGCTATGGTGACCAGTGAGCGGAGATAAGGTGGGGCTTTACCTAGCAAAAGACTTGTAGATGACCTGGAGCCAGTGGGTTTGGCAACGAGTATGAAGCGAGGGCCAGTCAACGAGAGCGTACAGGTCGCAGTGGTGGGTAGTATATGGGGCTTTGGTGACAAAACGGATGGCACTGTGATAGACTGCATCCAATTTGTTGAGTAGAGTGTTGGAGGCTATTTTGTAGATGACATCGCCGAAGTCGAGGATCGGTAGGATGGTCAGTTTTACAAGGGTATGTTTGGCTGCATGAGTGAAGGATGCTTTGTTGCGAAATAGGAAGCTGATTCTAGATGTAATTTTGGATTGAAGATGCTTAATGTGAGTCTGGAAGGAGAGTTTACAGTCTAACCAGACACCTAGGTATTTGTAGTTGTCCACATATTCTAAGTCAGAACCGTCCAGAGTAGTGATGCTGGACGGGCGGGCAGGTGCGGGCAGCGATCGGTTGAAGAGTATGCATTTAGTTTTACTTGCATTTAAGAGCAGTTGGAGGCCATGGAAGGAGAGTTGTATGACATTGAAGCTCATCTGAATGTTAGTTAACACAGTGTCCAAAGAAGGGCCAGAAGTATACAGAATGGTGTCGTCTGCGTAGATGTGGATCAGAGAATCACCAGCAACAAGAGCGACATTATTGATGTATACAGAGAAGAGAGTCGGCCCGAGAATTGAACCCTGTGGCACCCCCATAGAGACTGGCAGAGGTTCAGACAACAGGCCCTCCGATTTGACACACTGAACTATCAGAGAAGTAGTTGGTGAACCAGGCGAGGCAGTCATTTGAGAAACCAAGGCTGTAGAGTCTGCCGATAAGAACGTGGTGATTGACAGAGTCGAAAGCCTTGGCCAGGTCGATGAATACGGCTGCACAGTAATGTCTCTTATTGATGGTGGTTATGACATCGTTTAGGACCTTGAGCGTGACTGAGGTGCACCCATGATCAGCTCTGAAACCAGATTGCATAGCGGAGAAGGTACAGTGGGATTCAAAATAGTCGGTAATCTGTTTGTTAACTTCTCTTTCGAAGACCTTAGAAAGGCAGGGTAGGATAGATATAGGTCTGTAGCAGTTTGGGTCTAGAGTGTCTCCCCCTTTGAAGAGGGGGACGATCGCGGCAGCTTTCCAATCTTTGGGAATCACAGACGATAAGAAAGAGAGGTTGAACAGGCTGTAATAGGGGTTGCAACAATTTCGGCAGATCATTTTAGAAAGAGAGGGTCCAGATTGTCTAGCCCGGCTGATTTGTAGGGGTCCAGATCTTTCAGAACATCAGTTATCTGGATTTGGGAGAAGGAGAAATGGGGAGGCTTGGGCGAGTTGCTGTGGGGGGTGCAGGGCAGTTGACCGGGGTAGGGGTAGCCAGGCGGAAAGAATGGCCAGCCGTAGAAAAATGCTTATTGAAATTCTCAATTATAGTGGATTTATCGGTGGTGACAATGTTCCCTAGCCTCAGTGCAGTGGGCAGCTGGGAGGAGGTGCTCTTATTCTCCATGGACTTTACAGTGTCCCAGAACTTTTTTGAGTTTGTGCTACAGGATGCACATTTCTGTTTGAAAAAGCTAGCCTTAGCTTTCCTAACTGCCTGTGTATATTGGTTCCTAATTTCCCTGAAAAGTTGCATATCACGGGGGCTATTCGATGCTAATGCAGTACGCTACAGGATGTTTTTGTGCTGGTCAAGGGCAGTCAGGTCTGGAGTGAACCAAGGGCTATATCTGATCTTAGTTCAACTTTTTTTGAATGGGGCATGCTTATTTAAAATGATGAGGAAGGCACTTTTAAAGAATAACTAGGCATCCTCTACTGATGGGATGAGGTCAATATCCTTCCAGGAGACCCAATCGACCTGCTCGCTGAAGTGTTTTAGGGAGCGTTTGACTGTGATGAGGGGTGGTCGTTTGACTGCAGACCCATTACGGATGCAGGCAATGAGGCAGTGATCGCTGAGATCTTGGTTGAAAACAGCAGAGGTGTATTTTGAGGGCAAGTTGGTTAGGATGATATCTATGTGGGTGCCCGTCTTTACGGATTTGGGGTTGTACCTGGCAGGTTCATTGATAATTTGTGTGAGATTGAGGGCATCAAATTTAGATTGTAGGATGGCTGGGGTGTTAAGCATGTCCCAGTTTAGGTCACCTAGCAGCACGAGCTCTGAAGATAGATGGGGGGGCAATCAATTCACATATGGTGTCCAGGGCACAGCTGGGGGCAGAGGGTGGTCTATAGCAAGCGGCAACGGTGAGAAACTTCTTTCTGGAAAGGTGGATTTTTAAAAGTAGAAGCTCGAATTGTTTGGGTACAAACCTGGATAGAAAGACAGAACTCTGCAGGCTATCTCTGCAGTAGATTGCAACTTCGCTCCCTTTGGCAGTTCTATCTTGTCGGAAAATATTTTAGTTAGGGAAGGAAATTTCAGGGTTTTTGGTGGTCTTCCTAAGCCAGGATTCAGACACGGCTAGGACATCCGGGTTGGCAGAGTGTGCTAAAGCAGTGAATAAAGCAAAGGCTTCTAATGTTAACATGCATGAAACCAAGGCTTTTACGGTTACAGAAGTCAACAAATGAGAGCACCTGGGGAATAGGAGTGGAACTGCAGGGCCTGGATTAACCTCTACATCACCATCATATTTGTGTAATTAGGGTTGCAAAGATACCGGTAATTTACCAAAGTTACTGGAATCTTCAGTAATTCTGGTAAGTAAAACCATTTCCTGCAGTCAAATGACCAAATCGCCCTCTAGTGGCTTCATGGGTGGAATGTTATTAATATTTTCATAATTATTAAACATTATTTCAATAAACCTGCCGAAAATCCGGTGTTTCTATGTGAAATAAGTCGATTGAAAAAAGTACAGAAAATTGAGAAATCATATGACTAAACTGAATAAAAAGAAGAAACTATACTATGAAACAAAGAGAAATTATATATAGAATGATAGTAAAAAGCTTTGGAGCACCTTAAGTTAAATTTTGGCCAAAAAGGCAAACTCCACTCCATCGTTCATTGAATCAGATGACTCATCACAAAACCCACTGATATTGCCAACTACTTTAATTATTTTTTGCATTGGCAAGATTAGCAAATTTAGGCATGACATGCCTGCAACAAATGCTTATACTACACATCCAAGTATATCTTGCCAAGTCTAGGACCAAAAGGCTCCTCAACAGCTTCTACCCCCAAGCCATTACTGCTGAACAATTCATAAAAATCGCCACTGGACAATTTACATTGAATGCACCCATACATACTTCACAAGACATGCTGCCAGAGGTCTCTTCACAATCCCCAAGTCCAGAACAGACTATGGGAGGTGCACAGCATTACATAGAGCTTTGACTACATGGAACCCTATTGCACATCAGGTAACTGACGCAAGCAGTAGTATCAGATTGAAAAAAAAACTGATAAAAATCCACCTTGTGGAACAGCGGGGACTGAAGAGACACAGGTACAGGCACATGCATACGCACACAAACGCTAGCACTTTATATGATGTACTGTTTTTATCTTTTCTAAGTGCCTTAATGTGTTTGGACCCCAGGGAGAGTAATGGGGAGCCCTAATAAATACAAAATGGTTTTGTTTATTTCAGTCTTCTGTTATGTATATAAAGTGTAATATCGGGATGCAAACTCAAAATGTAATACATTTCAACTCTGTGTAGACATGGTACAGGTTCCTTCTTTTTTTAAGACCATAAATGTGTGTGTGAAGTGTGTACTTTTGATTCAAAGTAGATTTGTTTAAGACTACCAAGAAACACTGTGTGTGACCTTGATTTAGCCCACTGCAGTAAAAGGTTAACAGAAAGTCTATGGAAATCGTAACTTTGGTCATTTATACTTAAATAACTTTAATTTATGATATCAATGTGTCTATGAGTTTCTAGTAGATATGCCATATGGTTCAAGAGAATCTAATCAACAATGGCATAGTTAATTGAAAATAATGCAACTCTTCCAACAACTGACTTTTTTCATAACCGCCACTAGTTTGACGCCAAAACATTGACAACGAATACATATTGACATTGTAAAATAAAAGTAAAAAAACAATGGTATTCCCTAAGTTGATGGTTTGTATTTAGGATAATGTTTTAAAGCGTTGTCATTACATTTTTTATTTTTAAATCATCTTATGTAATTATTTCATATATTTTACATGTGATAAGGCCACACAGAGGGCCAGAGATAATTACAGACACCTGTGATAATCTGAAGTACCCAAAAGGGCCACTAGATATTTTATGATAGATTACATAAAATCCTTAAAAGATACAAAATTCTGGTAGTTTGCTGGTAAACTTCTAAAGTTTCCAGTAACGTTCAAAGTGCCTTCAGAAAGTATTCATACCCCTTATTCCACATTATGTTGTGTTACAACCTGAATTCAAAATGGATTAAATCTTTTTTTTTCTCACCCATCTATATACAATACCCCATAATGATAACATGTTTTTACAAAATGTTACACATTTTTTTTAATTGAATTGTCTAAATATCTCATTTACATAAGTATTCACACCCCTGAGTCAATATTTTGTAGAAGCACCTTTGGCTTCTACAAATTACAGAGTCTTTCTGGGTAAGTCTCTAAGAGTTTTCCACACCTGGTTTCTGCAACCTTTGCACGTTATTATTTTCTAAAGTGCAAGAAATTACCAGGCTTCCCTATATTCCCGTTCGAACCGGAAGTGCTATTTATATAACTCTGTGAATTATGTGTCATTCTAAGGTAGGCTTACATAAAAGAAAATAGAAAACTGCACACTGCTTTGCTAGTATCACTGTTCTTTATTAAGCCTTACGTTTCAGTCACTGCTTTTGGCAGTGTTTGTAATTTGCATCCTTATGTGGACATTGCTCCACCCACATCCGTTCAGGGCATTGAATGCAGTTGGAGTCAACGACAAATAAAAATGTGTTATCAAATATAGCAATGTGCATTTCATAAATATTCGAATAAAGTATGTACATAAAATGTATTAAACACATCTGTAAAACCACAATGAGGAAATCGACCTATCAAGAAAGTTTTCATAAATCACTGGATACAGTGCAGGATAAAAACATCACAGTAGGCTGAAGTGGTTTTAATGACATTTTTATATATATATATATATATATATATATATATATATATATATATATGTATTTTTTTTATTTAACATTTTATTTAACTAGGCTAGTCAGTTAAGAACAAATTCTTATTTTACAATGACGGCCTAGCCCGGCCAAACCCTCCCCTAACCCAGACGACGCTGGGCCAATTGTGCGCCGCCCTATAGGATTCCCGATCATGGCCGGTTGTGATACAGCCCGCTGCGCCACTTGGGAACCCTAGGGTTGAATATTTTCCCGGTATTTTACAGATGTTCCATCCTGAGAATAAATTACTTTTCTCCCGGGTACACGGTATTTTACGCCAAAACCGGAAGTGTTATTCAAAAGCATAATAAAGCATTTAAATATGTCTGGATGTCTTTGATTAGAGCTCTGTACAGCATGAACATTCAAACCCGATGCTACCTGAGCCTGATGAGCCATATATTAAATACATTTTATGAGCCCTACATTAACATCATTTATTGAGCCCAAACCCAAAAAAGCCCAACTGATTGTGCACTTACCCAATACATACACTACCGTTCAAAAGTTTGGCATCACTTAGAAATGTCCTTGTTTTTGAAAGAAAAGCTTTTTTTTTTGTCCATTTTAAAATAACTTCAAATACAGCAACTCCGCATCCCGGAGTCGTCTCTTCACTGTTGATGTTGAGACTGGTGTTTTGCGGGTACTATTTAATGAAGCTGCCATTTGAGGACTTGTGAGGCGTCTGTTTCTCAAACTAGACACTC
Source organism: Salmo salar (assembly GCF_965601325.2). Taxonomy (NCBI): domain Eukaryota; kingdom Metazoa; phylum Chordata; class Actinopteri; order Salmoniformes; family Salmonidae; genus Salmo; species Salmo salar. The sequence goes on from NC_138313.1 coordinate 30,829,366, forward strand.
TAATGTACTTGTCCTCTTTGTCACACCCTGACCATAGAGAGCCTTTTATTCTCTATGTTGGTTAGGTTGGGGTGTAACTAGGGTGAGTAATCTAGGTTGTTCTATTTCTATGTTGGCCTGGTATGGTTCCCATTCATAGGCAGCTGTTTATCGTTGTCTCTGATTGGGGATCATATTTAGGCAGCCATTTCTCCACTGTGTTTTGTGGGATCTTGTTTTGTTTTTGTGTAGTTGCCTGTGAGCACTCCAGAACGTCACGTTTCGTTTGTTCGTTTATTGTTTTGTATTTGCTGAAGTTTCACTTTATAATAAAGATGTGGAACGCTACGTACGCTGCGCCTTGGTCCAGTCATTACGACGATCGTGACACTCTTGCTCAGTTGTGCACCAGGGCCTCCCACTCTTCTTTTCTTTTCTGTTTAGAGCCAGTTTGCGCTGTTCTGTGAAGGGAGTAGTACACAGCGTTGTACGAGATCTTCAGTTTCTTGGCAATTTCTCGCATGGAATAGCCATCATTTCTCAGAACAAGAATAGACTGACGAGTTTCAGAAGAAAGTTATTTGTTTCTGGTCATTTTGAGCCTGTAATCGAACCCACAAATGCTGACGCTTCAGATACTCAACTAGTCTAAAGAAGGCCAGTTTTGTTGCTTCTTTAATCGGAAAAACAGTTTTCAGTTGTGCTAAAATAATTGCAAAAGGGTTTTCTAATGATCAATTAGCCTTTTTAAAATGATTAACTTGGATTAGCTAACACCACATCCCATTGGAATACAGGAGTGATGGTTGCTGATAATGGGCCTCTGTACGCCTATGTAGATATTCCATAAAAAAATCTTCCGTTTCCAGCTACAATAGTAATTTACAACATTAACAATGTCTACACTGTATTTCTGATCAATTTGATGTTATTTTAATGGACAAAAAATGTGCTTTTCTTTCAAAAACAAGGACATTTGTTTTTGACCCCAAACATTTGAACGGTAGTGTATATGATTTAGGCTACTGCACATTATGGATAACAGAAAAACAGAAAAACCATAGATGTAGCTTGGGTAAATAAATTAATCTAGTTCCTGTAGACTAATATTTTTGAGTGTGAACTGTATTTCTGTATTGTACTGTATTATATGGACTGGAATTACGCACATCGTTCAAACCATGAAAGCAGAAGAGAACATGCGATTCTGGGGCAGCACATGCTACAAAGTAGGTTAGCGAATTTCATTGTAATTTTGAAATAAAGCAGGGCCTATTTGTATAATTAGTAGGCTGACGCATACAGTTCCTTCGGAAAGTATTCAGACCCCTTGACTTTTTTCACATTTTGTTACGTTACAGCCTTATTCAAAAATTGATTAAATCGTTTTTTCCCTCATCAATCTACACACAATACCCCATAAAGACAAAGCAAAAACAGGTTATTTACATAAGTATTCAGACCCTTTGCTAGGACACTTGAAATTGAGCTCAGGTGCATCCTGTTTCTATTGATCATCCTTGATGTTTTTACAACTTAATTGAGTCCACCTTTGGTAAATTCAATTGATTGGACATGATTTGTAAAGGCACACACCTGTCTACAGTCATGGCCAAAAGTTTTGGAGAATGATGCAAATATTAATTTTCACAAAGTTTGCTGCTTCAGTGTCTTTAGATATTTTTGTCAGATGTTACTATGGAATACTGAAGTATAATTACAAGCATTTCATAACTGTCAAAGGCTTTTATTGACAATTACATGAAGTTGATGCAAAGAGTCAATATTTGCAGTGTTAACCCTTCTTTTTCAAGACCTCTGCAATCCGCCCTGGCATGCTGTCAGTTAATTTCTGGGCCACATCCTGACTGATGGCAGCCCATTCTTGAATAATCAATGCTTGGAGTTTGTCAGAATGTGTGGGTTTTTGTTTGTCCACCCGCCTCTTGAGGATTGATCACAAGTTCTCAATGGGATTAAGGTCTGGGGAGTTTCCTGGCCATGGACCCAAAATATTGATGTTTGGTTCCCCGAGCCACTTAAGTTATCACTTTTGCCTTATGGCAAGGTGCTCCATCATGCTGGAAAAGGCATTGTTCGTCACCAAACTGTTCCTGGATGGTTGGGAGAAGTTGCTCTCGGAGGATGTGTTGCTACCATTCTTTATTTAGGGCTGTGTTCTTAAGCAAAATTGTGAGTGAGCCCACTCCCTTGGCTGAGAAGCAACCCCACACATGAATGGTCTCAGGATGCTTTACTGTTGGCATGACACAGGACTGATGGCAGCGCTCACCTTGTCTTCTCCGGACAAGCTTTTTTCCTGATGCCCCAAACAATCGGGAAGGGGATTCATCAGAGAAAATGACTTTACCCCAGTCCTCAACAGTCCAATCCCTGTACCTTTTGCAGAATATCATGCTGTCCCTGATGTTTTTCCTGGAGAGAAGTGGCTTCTTTGCTGCCCTTCTTGACACCAGGCCATCCTCCAAAAGTCTTCGCCTCACTGTGCGTGCAGATGCACTCACACCTGCCTGCTGCCATTCCTGAGCAAGCTCTGTAATGGTGGTGCCCCGATCCCGCAGCTGAATGAACTTTTAGAGATGTTCCTGGCGCTTGCTGGACTTTCTTGGGCGACCTGAAGCCTTCTTCATAACAATTGAACTGCTCTCCTTGAAGTTCTTGATGATCCGATAAAGGGTTGATTTAGGTGCAATCTTACTGGCAGCAATATCCTTGCCAGTGAAGTCCTTTTTGTGCAAAGCAATGATGACGGCACATGTTGCCTTGCAGGTAACCATGGTTGACAGAGGAAGAACAATGATTCCAAGCACCACCCTCCTTTTGAAGCTTCCAGTCTGTTTTTCGAACTCAATCAGCATGACAGAGTGATCTCCAGCCTTGTCAACAATCACACCTGTGTTAACGAGAGAATCACTGACATGATGTCAGCTGGTCCTTTTGTGGCAGGGCTGAAATGCAGTGGAAATGTTTTTTGGGGATTCAGTTCATTTGCATGGCAAAGAGGGACTTTGCAATTAATTGCAATCCATCTGATCACTCTTCATAACATTCTGGAGCATATGCAAATTGCCATCATACAAACTGAGGCAGCGGACTTTGTGAAAATTAATATTTGTGTCATTCTCAAAACTTTTGGCCACGACTGTATATAAGGTCCCACAGTTGACAGTGCATGAGGTAGAAGCCATGAGGTCGAAGGAATTGTCCGTAGACCTCCAAGGTACGACTCTGTCGAGGCACTGATCTGGGGAAGAGTACCAAAAAAATCATTCTTAAATGGAAGATGTTTGGAACCACCAATACTCTTCCTAGAGCTGGCTGCCTGGCCAAACTGAGCAATCGGGGGAGTAGGGCCTTGGTCAGGGAGGTGAATGCCAAACGTCACGTCTGGAGGAAACCTTGCACCATCCCTACGGTGAAGCATGGTGGTTGCAGCATCATGCTGTGGGGATGTTTTTCAGTGGCAGGGACTGGGAGACTAGTCAGGATCGAGGAAAAGATGAACGGAGCAAAGTGCTCAGGACCTCAGACTAGGGCGAACGTACACCTTCCAACAGGACAACGACCCTAAGCACACAGCCAAGACAACAATGTTTTGCAGTATTACTTTAGTGCCTTGTTGCAAATAGGATGCATGTTTTTAAATATTTTTATTCTGTACAGGCTTCCTTCTTTTCACTCTGTCAGATAAGTTAGTATTGTGGAGTAACTACAATATTGTTGATCCAGCCTCACTTTTCTCCTATCCCAACCATTAAACACTGTAACTGTTTTAACGTCACCATTGGCCTCATGTTGAAATCCCTGAGCGGTTACCTGCCTCTCCGGCAACTGAGTTAGGAAGGACGCCTGTATCTTTGTAGTGACGGGGTGTATTGATACACAATCCAAAATGTAATTAATAACTTCACCATGCTTAAAGAGATATTCAATGTCTGCTTTTTTAATACCCATCTACCAATAGGTGCCCTTCTTTGTGAGGCATTGGAAAACCTCCCTGGTCTTTGATGAATCTGTGTTTTGCAATTCACCACTTGACTGAGTTACCTTACAGATAATTGTATGTGTGGGGTACAGAGATGAGGTAGTCATTCTAAAATCATGTTAAACTCTATGATTGCACAGAGTCCATGCAACTTACGTGTCATGTTAAGCACATTTTTACTCCTGAACTTATTTAGGCTTGCCATAACAAAGGGCTTGAATACTTATTGACTCAAGACATTTCAGATTTTTATTTTTAATTCATTTGTAAAAGAAAATAATCGAACAACATCATTCCACTTTGATATTATAGGGTATTGTATGTAGACCAGTGACCCCAAAAATCTAAATTTAAGCCATTTAATTTTCTGTCTAACACAATAAAATGTTGAAAAAGTCAAAGCACTGTACCCTCTCTTTGCAACCCTATGGGTAATACTATAATAGGAACATAAGCTAAGTGATGCAATGTTATAGTATGTGCTTCATATTTCACTCTGTATAGATCTGAGGTCATACCTTTACCTTATAGCACCTCTCTCCCCAGCCGGACAGCCTACTCCTATAACCCTGAGGCCCAGCTGTATGGGCAAGGTAGTGGAGGAGCCTACTTTGACTCTCAGGGTGGGGGTGCCCAGGTCACCACGGTGGTCTCCTCGGCCGGCGGCGGGCCGCCCCACGGTATGGTGGGCATCGCCATGGATGTGGGTGGTAGTCAGGTCATCTCCGGTGGCGGCACCTACCTGATCCACGGCGGGGGCATGGATGGGGGTCGCCACCACGCCTCACACTCTTCCCGCTCCTCCTCTGCTATGGTGAGCACCTTGGATGGGTTACATATACTCTGTCCTTATTTGTTAGGACTTAGGAATTTAGTAGGGAGAATAATGTTTCCAGTCCAGTAGGTTTGTCAGTGAAATGATTGTGATATGACTACGTAAGTCCATCAAACATTATGGTATACAGTTGAAGTCGGAAGTTTACATACACCTTAGCCAAATACATTTAAACTCTTTTTTTCACAATTCCTGACATTTAATCCCAGTAAAAATTCCCTGTTTTAGGTCAGTTAGGATCACCTCTTTATTTTAAGAATGTGAAATGTCAGAATAATAGTAGAGAATGATTTATTTCAGCTTTTATTTCTTTCATCACATTTCCAGTGGGTCAGAAGTTTACATACACTCAATTAGTATTTGGTAGCATTGCCTTTAAATTGTTTAACTTGGGTCAAATGTTTCGGGTAGCCTTCCACAAGCTTCCCACAATAAGTTGGGTGAATTTTGGCCCATTCTTCCTGACAGAGCTGGTGTAACTGAGTCAGGTTTGTAGGCCTCCTTGCTCACACACGCTTTTTCAGTTCTGCCCACAAATTTTCTATGGGATTGAGGTCAGGGCTTTGTGATGGCCACTACAATACCTTGACTTTGTTGTCCTTTGGAAGTATGCTTGGGGTCATTGTCCATTTGGAAGACCCATTTGCGACCAAGCTTTAATTTCCTGACTGATGTCTTGAGATGTTGCTTCAATATATCCACATATTTTCCTCCCTCATGATGCCATCTATTTAGTGAAGTGCACCAGTTCCTCCTGCAGAAAAGCACCCCCACAACATGATGCTGCCACCCCCGTGCTTCACGGTTGGAATGGTGTTTTTTGCCACGGCTTGCAAGCCTCCCCCTTTTTTCTCCAAACATAACGATGGTCATTATGGCCAAACAGTTCTATTTTTGTTTCATCAAACCAGAGGACATTTTTCCAAAAAGTACGATCTTTGTCCCCATGTGCAGTTGCAAACCGTAGTCTGGCTTTTTTATGGCGGTTTTGGAGCAGTGGCTTCTTCCTTGTTGAGCGGCCTTTCAGGTTGTCGATATAGGACTTGTTTTACTGTGGATATAGATACTTTTGTACCTGCTTCCTCCAGCATCTTCACAAGGTCCTTTGCTGTACTAGGTCCTTTGCTGTACTTGCGTACTATTGTTTGTACAGATGAACGTGGTACCTTCAGGCGTTTGGAAATTGCTCCCAAGGATGAACCAGACTTGTGGAGGTCTACATTTTTTTTCTGAGGTCTTGGCTGATTTATTTTTATTTTCCCATTATGTCAAGCAAAGAGGCACTGAGTTTGAAGGTAGGCCTTGAAATACATCCACAGGTACACCTCCAACTGACTCAAATGATGTCAATTAGCCTATCAGAAGCTTTTAAAGCCATGACATAATTTTCTGGAATTTTCCAAGCTGTTTAAAGGCACAGTAAACTTAGCGTATGTAAACTTCTGACCCACTGGAATTGTGATACAGTGAATTATAAGTGAAATAATCTGTCTGTAAACAATTGTTGGAAAAATTACTTGTCATGCACAAAGTAGATGTCCTAACCGACTTGTCAAAACTATAGTTTGTTGACAAGAAATTTGTGGAGTGGTTGAAAAACGAGTTTTAATGACTCCAACCAAAGTGTATGTAAACTTCCGACTTCAACTGTAGTAGAGGCACCAACAATTGAGAAATGAATGCCCATGTCTGAGAGTCAGTAATTCCAAATTTTTACATACACGAGGGATGGTTTATGGTTGCCTTTACTAAACAGCTTTTTAAGCCGTGTACGGATTAAAGTATCCTACAGTATATGAAGCGTGTCTAAATTATTAGTTACGCCAACAAACAAATTGTCCTGCCGTAGCAGACAAATTGCCCTGCCTTACGCTGCCGTGGCTGTGACGCACGCTGGCGTGACAGTCATCACACCTGCTTGCCTGGCCTATCTGCTGAGCCTCAGGGAAACCTGAGTATGGGGTGGGCCTCAACCTCCCCAGTGCCCCATGGCGTTACGGGAAGAGCAGGATAGGGGAAGCAGGGTGCAGGCTGGCTTAAATAATTCAGTGCTGCCTTGTTTTAGAGTTTTTCACAGGCACTTGAGCACCCTGCGAAACAAAGCAACCCCTCGGCCTCATTACCATTTGGCCAACAGCCCTTGGGAGACTTTTTAAGGCCTTGGAACGATGCCTGCTCTTTTTCTTCTCAGGTTTGGCCACTGTACCACGCATCTTTCTGTGGGTGTCTTTTCTCCCCCCTCTTTAAAGCAAGCCCAGTCCCAGGTTTTATCATTCGCTATGCCCGCTAGACTAACTTCTCTCTATTTTCTCTAGTCCATGATACCGCAGAAAAATATCTAAATGATCTGGTAAATTCATTGAAATGGTTCTTTTGGGATGACAAATGGAAAGAAAAGAGGGGGATGATATGGAAATCTATATCCCCTGTAAGATGTGTTTGTATTAGGCCAGTCAGTCCTTGTCTTGAATCGGTTGCAACAGTGACCGACCATTCCGTATAACTGGTCATGTTTTGCATTGTGTGATGATTATTTTTGGGGAAAGGTGGAATTTGTCGACTCATTGTCACTGTGCGTGGTGTAACGTGGCCCTGTTTGCAGAGTCATTTGCATAGCGTCAAACCAGGAAGGCCTTCAGTCAGCAGCTTAACCCCTTGAGTCCCCCTCATTTGCATGCTTTTGTCAGCCAATAATGAATTTGGTCGCAAGACTGACTGAGTAATAGAAATGCAGAGATCTGGCTGCAGCTAACCTTCTTATTTCCTTTCTGGTTTGTGATTTTGTTTTCCCTGTCTACCCCCCCTTCACCTCAACTCCTCTCTCCCTCTCTTTTTCGTTTCCCTCCTTTTTTGCTTCCTCCCGTTTTAATTATTTTTTGCATGCTCCTTTTTTTTCTTTAGCTTGAAATGGCGATTGAAAACCTCCAAAAGTCTGAAGGGATTGCAACTCACAAAAGCAGCCTGCTCAACAGCCATGTAAGTCAAACAGGAACTTTCTTTGAAAAGGACTAGAAAGGCCCGCCTTTGTCTCCCTGGCTGTGGGCTACACTACCACTTGTCACTGAGATCTCTTCTCTTACTGCTGAAGAGAACATACTGACAGACTTCTGCTAATGCTAGCCTCACGGTGCTGTGGCATAAAACACTACATTGTCGTCTGACCATAGACTTTCCTTGCATCTGCTATCGCTTGTTGCTCAACCACAATTTGTTGATTGTGGGACTTGCTGCTGGCTGGGCTTGCCTTGGCCATGTCTTGAGAAAAGCTATGCATATTTAACCTCTTGCGTTTTCAGATTCCCCATCCTCCACATGATGACCGATATGTGATTGTTATAGCCACACAACGCCCTCCCTCCTTTTCAACCACTACTTTACCAGAGCTGCCATTCAAACCAGCTATTTCATTGGACGCTAGGAGGTTCTTCTCCATTCCCGCTCCTAACCCTCGGTCACCTATCTACAATCTCTATATTATCAAGCAGCTCCTGACAGTCATATTATTGTCATCAAGTCTCTAGTCCACTTCATGCTGTGTCTGCCACACTCAGTCTGGCCAACCTGTTAATGGAGATAAATATCCATCCCCACAGCTTGTATTTATTTATATTCCAACTAGCGATCATCTTCCCTTTACCTCTCCACCATTCACCATCCACATAGACAGGGAAGTCCTCTCTATTGGAGAATAGGGGTGAGCAGAGTTCTATATTGCTCTAGTGGACAGGTATAATATGTGGTCTTCTGATGAGGCAATGAATGAGCAATTATCACATCAAATACACTAATTCACCCCCCCTCCTGACAGTTTTAAGCCAAAATCTAAATTCTCACCCTCATGTTTAAACTCACTAAATGTGTGTGTGTGTGTGTGTGTGTGTGTGTGTGTGTGTGTGTGTGTGTGTGTGTGTGTGTGTGTGTGTGTGTGTGTGTGTGTGTGTGTGTGTGTGTGTGTGTGTGTGTGTGTGTGTGCGTGCGTGCGTGCGTGCGTGCGTGCGTGCGTGCGTGCGTGTTTCTGCTGTCCTTTGATGTGATAATAGAAGGCAGTGCTCTCCCTCTCCTTGGGCAGACAGCTGCAGGATGGAGGTACTGCAGAGGAGGCTGGTGGGAGGAGCTATAGGAGGACGGGCTCACTGTAATAGCTGGAATGGAAATCATGGAACGGAGGCAAACGAGTGGTTTCAATATTTTTTATGTTTGATACCGTTACATTTATTCCATTCCAGCTATTACAATGAGCCCGTCCTCCTATAGCTCCTCCCACCAGCCTCCTCTGAGGTACTGTAAGGATCAGAGTGCAGCAGTAGGTGACTGACGGTGTGTCTCTGTGCTGTGTGTGTGTGTCTAGCTGCAGTGGCTGCTGGATAACTATGAGACAGCGGAGGGGGTGAGCCTGCCCCGGAGCTCCCTCTACAACCACTACCTGCGCCACTGTCAGGAGCAGAAACTGGACCCGGTCAACGCTGCCTCCTTCGGGAAACTCATCCGCTCCGTCTTCATGGGCCTCAGGACCCGCCGCCTCGGCACTAGGTATGACCATGATGGTGAAGAAGAGCAGGTGTAGGATAATGTTAATGATAGATTAGAAAGATTGATTGATGATGCTGATAGTGAGGATTTATTCTGATGATGATAAGACCGATTACAAAGCTGATTACAATTTCCTTATTAACCCCCCATGTTCCTGTTTGTTCCAGGGGCAACTCCAAGTACCACTACTATGGCATCAGACTGAAGCCAGACTCACCACTCAACAGACTGCAAGAGGACTCTCAGTACATGGCCATGAGGCAGCAACCCATGCACCAGAAACAGAGGTGAACCCTCCCGCTCACATCCTCCACCTCTTCTCTCTTTCTCTCTCATCTGTCCATACTGTCTGCCAAAGCTTTAATCCAGTTCCTTTTGATATTTTTTTAACATTTGACTTCATGTCCCCTGCCTCTGCCCAAATTACTTTTGTGGATTTTGAAATGCTTCTCTGCAATGGAGTGAAGTGGTGCACTCGTCCTCATTTCAGATACATGGTTTATTTAACCTCACACCTGCCTTTATTCTCCACTCTCTCCTCTCTTTGTTTGTGCTTCCTCTCCTCTCCCAGTCATCCTTTAGTTCTTCCCAGCCCCACCCAACATAGCTGTGCTGCCCTCTCCCCTTTCCGCAGGTTCAAGCCCCTCCAGAAGGTGGATGGCATGGGAGACAGCCTGTCAGGAGGCTCCCAGCACTCAGCCAGCACCCCAGAGCAGTCTGTGGCAGCCCAGAGCCAGCACCACCAGCAGTACATTGGTAAGGAGCTCCGCTGGCCACACTGTAACACTGAGAGACCATCAGGTCCCCTGTACCAAAACAGAGCTCGCATTAATTCCATAGTTTGTGAACACTGAGGATACAATAGTAATGATAAAAGGCTTTTAGACTGCTTGCATGGTAGCCTAGGGTAGGGCCAGCCCAGTTTAATCACTGGATGCAAGATTTAATTGTGTCACTTCACATTATTATTAAACACCTCTTTGTTGTTGTTTGGGATTTGACCGTGTGTCATCGTGTCCTCAGATGTGTCACATGTCCTGCCCCCGTTCCCCACCCCTGACCTGGGTACCCAGCCCCTCCCCGAGCGTATCAACATGAATGACGTGAAGAAGCTGCAGAACCTGTACAGGGACCACTGTGAGGTATGTGCAACGCAGCGCCAACTAGCTGCAAACTCTGCACTGCTCTGGTGTGGTCTGGTGCAACAGGCGCTGCCAGCGAGAGCGATAGACTGCAGCCCTCAACAAGTGTCCTGTCCTAGTCGACGGCACTGCAAATTTGATGAAATGATGTATGGGGGAAGTGACATTTTAGAGCTGGTGCTAGAACACATCCTTAGTTACTGTTGAATGTGACCGAAGAGAATACCAACTCCCTGGATGGGATACAGTGATGAGGGAGGGGGTGAAATGTTTAATGTACATTTTTGGGGGACTTTCCAAGCTATAGAGAGAGAAGGAGAGACAGAAAGGGAGAGGTGCCCTGAAAAGCTTAATTAAAGCACTGAAGCCGTGGGTTTATCATATTATCCGTGGCCTTCCTCTGTCCAGCCACACCACGCTCCTTTTGTTCCAGCCTCCTTTCATCTCAGCTCAGCTTTCAAGACATGCCAATTAACCTTTCGGCACGCTGGGTGGACATCTTGGTGTCTTTTTGTGCTTGCCTCCCCGTGGGCCTTTGTGTTGCCTTGTCATTGGACAGGCACATGGGCTCCTGCCTTTGTCTGGCCGGCGCATTTCTATCACTCTCACAGCTCTCTGTGTGTTTCTGTGTGTTTAATGTTTATGCGCTTTTCTCTTTGTGAGCAAACAACCATCTGTTAACTTTATACTAGGAGGATTATTGATGGTAAATGAAATGTACTATTTAAAATAAAGGTAACAAGCGTACAAAGGACAAATCAAGGTGTAGGTCCAGGAAGAACTTATTCCTCACCCTGCTTTCAGTGGAAATACAGCTGTAGATTTTCTGTTTCAAATTAAATCACATTTTATGTCACATGCGCCGATGTAGACAGGTGTAGACCTTACTGTGAAATGCTTACTTACAAGCCCTTAACCAACTATGCAGTTCAAGAAAGCTAAGAGTTAAGAACACATTTACTAAATAAAAAAAAGTAAAAAAGGCTATATACACGGGGTACAGATACCGAGTCAATGTGTGGGGGTACAGGTTAGTCGAGGTAATTTGTACATGTACAGTGCCTTCAGAAAGTATTCAGAACCCTGGACTTTTTCCAGATTTGGTTACGTTACAGCCTTATTCTAAAATGCATTAAATAAAACAAAATCATCAGAAATCCACACACACAATACCCCATAATGACAAAGTGAAAACAGGTTTTTATACATTTTTGCAAATGTATAATAAAAAAAAAACAAATACCTTATTTACATAGGTATTTAGGCCTTTTGCTATGAGACTTGAAATTGAGCTCCGGTGCATCCTGTTTCCATTGATCGTCCTTGATGTTTCTACAACTTCATTGGAGTCCACCTGTGGTAAGTGTCCTAGCAAAGGGTCTGAATACTTATGTAAATAAGGTATTTTTGAAATATTTTTTTTTAAGAAATAAGCAAACATTTATAAACCTGTTTTCGCTTTGTCATTATGGGGTATTGTGTGTAGATTGCTGAGGATATTTTTTTTATTTAAGCAATTTTAGAATAAGGCTGTAATGTAACAAAATGTGGAAAAAGTCAAAGGGTCTGAATACTTTCTGAAGGCACTGTAGGTCCTGGATGGCAGGACTCTTGGCCCCAGTGATGTACTGGGCCGTACTCACTACCCTCTGTAGCGCCTTATAGTCGGAACATTTTCTTGCATACAAGCAATGCATTAATTACCTCTATACACATTCATATTCATTAACTTTGGCGCCCATACATGCATTTATTATTATATGTCAAAGTTATTGATAAGAACCAAATATCCTGCTATCAGACATGCCAATTAAGCATGCTTTTGTTGAGTTGAAATGATAAAATGAGCAATAAAAACTCCAGCGTGGAAGGAAATGAATAAATAAGGTAAACCCACATAAAGAAGTGTATGTGTGTGGGGGCAGCGTTAAGGAACCTCAGTCCCAGCATGCTCCTCTCTGTCATTCTTTTCTCTCCCTCTCCCTTTTCTCTCTCGCTCTAGCCATAGTTTCTAAAGCATGCTGTTTTTCCTGTGTGTCGAAACTGGGGAGGCAAAACGCTTGTTTGTAGGGGCAGGGGAATTCTTCTTTTTGTTTTGGAGTTTAGTGTTTAAGCTGTTGCCCAGGGCAATGGTAAACAAGGTTACCATAGTGATCCTCGGAGAGGAAGCAAAAACATATCATGTGATTGAAGGAAAGCCTATACTGTGCTGGGCTGTAACTGGAGACTGGGAGCATGTCCTGCCAAAGGAGAATCTCTGGGCATGGTGTGAAGAGTGAATAGAGACACTACCACTAATCACTGAGCACTGATAGACAGAACATACAGGAGGTTCACTGCTGCTCTGTTACTGAGGGTTGACTGTGTCTTCACTGTCTATATTATGTCATATTTAAACATACCTTAGGCTTTATCTGTGACCATTTCAATTATTTTTGACATTGTCAAAGTGAAGTTGTCTTTTTTTAACCCATAATGTTACTGGAAAATTGTATAGTGAGTTGGTAAATCTTTAGTATAGTAAATCTGTCATGTGGAGATTTGATTGGCGTGTTGATTATAGTGTGTAGCACATGCTCAGAACTCAGTATGTGAGAGTTCAAACAGGAATGAGGAAGCCGTGTGGAGTTGAGACTGCCCAATATTACAGGGATCAGGGAGCTACACACCACCAGCACACACTAGAGTCGGAGTTAAAGCCATGTTACAGTTGAATTCCTGGTAAATATCACTCAAATATTATCTGTTCTGATTTGGGATCAATGGGTTGGAAGGAAGGCAGCGTTTAGCTTGGACTCAGCCTCTAACCAGTCGGGAGGCTGCTGCAGAGAAACTTTGTTGTGTGTCTGGTTGCCATGGCTCAGCTCTGTGTTTTGTCCTTCCCGTCTCCCCTCCTCCTCCTCTACCCCGTAGGCTACTCTGGATGTGGTGATGAACCTCCAGTTCCACTACATTGAGAAGCTGTGGCAGACCTTCTGGTATTCAACAGCGCCATCTAGTGACGTAACCACCACCATCCCCAACAGGTCAGACAACAGAGGATTGAGAAAGTAATATTTGAATTAGAAAAAAATGTAATATTTGCTTTCAGGCTTTATATGCATGTATGTTTTCTGTGATTGAAAACTGTGCTTTTAGTGATTTGTGTGTGTGTACAGTGATGAGGACATGGAGGGGGTGATCCCCAGGGAGAAGCTGATGGCTCTGTGCAAGTATGAGCCTATCAAGCTGTGGATGAGGAGCTGTGACCATATCCTGTACCAGGCCCTGGTGGAGATCCTCATCCCTGACGTGCTACGCCCTGTCCCCAGTCAGTACACCTGCCTAACTTCAGCATTACTACATTATAATGACATTATCATTATCGCACTCAATGTATTGTATTTATCCCAGCAAATTTTTTTAATTGCAGGTACTCTCACTCAGGCCATTCGCAACTTTGCCAAGAGTCTGGAGGGCTGGCTGACCACAGCCATGAGCGACTTTCCCAATGAGATTGTACGCACCAAGGTACAAAACACCTTCCAACACCCTCGTAGTCTTTCTGCAGACAGCTGAACTCGCATGTATACATTACACGCGATACATTCCCAGGTGAAGTTAACCATCTCTTGTATGTGCTGTAGGCGGCGGTGGTGAGTGCATTTGCTCAGACCTTGCGTCGGTACACCTCTCTGAACCACCTGGCCCAGGCGGCCCGCGCCGTGCTGCAGAACACCTCCCAGATCAATCAGATGCTCAGCGACCTCAACCGTGTCGACTTCGCCAACGTACAGGTAGGACCATGGAACTAATCATTCCTTGGGTACATCTTTGTTGGAAGTGTTTTCTTCCCACTGTGCATGTGTGTGTGTCCATGTGTGTGCATGCATTTCTGTTTGTACTTGTACCTTGTAAATCCTCTCAGACTTGGGGTGTGTGTGCTCTTGGTCTACAGGAGCAGGCGTCGTGGGTATGCCAGTGTGACGAGACTGTGGTCCAGCGGCTGGAGCAGGACTTCAAGGTGACCCTGCAACAGCAGAGCTCTCTGGACCAGTGGGCCGCCTGGCTGGACAACGTGGTCAACCAGGTCCTCAAGCCCCACGAGGGCAGCACCAGCTTCCCCAGGGCTGCAAGACAGTTCCTGCTGAAGTGGTCCTTCTACAGGTATGGACCCTATCTAGACAGACAGATAGACAGACAGACCTCGATAGACAGACAGACCTCGATAGACAGACAGACCTCGATAGATAGATAATGTTGATAGATGGATTGATCTCTAAAGAGAGATACACTACATGACCAAAAGTATGTGGACACCTGCTCGTCGAACATCTCATTCCAAAATCATGGGCATTAATATGGAGTTGGTCCTCCCTTTTAGCTGCTTTAACAGCCTCCACTCTTCTGGGAAGGCTTTCCACTAGATGTTGGAACATTGCTGCGGGGACTTGCTTCCATTCAACCACTAGAGCATTAATGAGGTCGGGCACTGATGTTGGACGATGAGGCCTGGCTCGCAGTTTGCGTTCCAATTCATCCCAAAGGTGTTCGTTGGGGTTTAGGTCAGGGCTCTGCAGACCAGTCAAGTTCTTCCACACCAATCTCAACAAACCATTTCTGTATAGACCTCGCTTTGTGCACGGGGCATTGTCATGCTGAAACATGAAAGGACCTTCCCCAAACTGTTGCCACAAAATTGGAAGCACAGAATCGTCTAGAATGTAATTGTATGCTGGGTCCTGTTCTGTGAGCTTGTGTGGCTGAGCTGTTTCCACTTCACAATAACAGCACGTAGTTGACCGGGGCAGCTCTAGCAGGGCAGAAATTTGACAAACTAACTTGTTGGAAAGGTGGTATCCTATGACGGTGCCACGTTGAAAGTCACTGAGCTCTTCAGTAATGCCATTCTACTGCCAATGTTTGTCTTTGGAGATTGCATGGCTGTGTGCTCGATTTTATACACCTGTCAGCAACGGGTGTGGCTGAAATAGCCGAATCCAGTGTGTGTGTGTGTGTGTGTGTGTGTGTGTGTGTGTGTGTGTGTGTGTGTGTGTGTGTGTGTGTGTGTGTGTGTGTGTGTGTGTGTGTGTGTGTACAGTACCAGTCAAACGTTTGGACACCTAGTCATTCGAGGGTTTTTCTTTATTTTTACTATTTTCTACATTATAGAATAATAGTGAAGACATCAAAACTATGAAATAACACATATAGAATCACGTGTAACCAAAAAAGTGTTAAACAAATCAAAATATATTTTAGATTCTTCAAAGTAGCCACCCTTTGCCTTGATGACAGCTTTGCACACTTTTGGCATTCTCAACCAGCTTCACCTGAAATGCTTTTCAACAGTCTTGAAGGTGTTTCCACATATGCTGAGCACTTGGCTGCTTTTTCTTCACTCTGCAGTCCAACTCATCCCAAACCATCTCAATTGGGTTGAGGTTGTGTGATTGTGGAGGCCAAGTCATCTGATGCAGCACTCCATCACTATTCTTCATGGTCAAATAGCCCTTACACAGCCTAGAGGTGTGTTTTCGGGTGATTGTCCTATTGAAAAACAAATTATTGTCCCACTAAGCGCAAACCAGTCTGAGATGGTGTATTGCTGCAGATTTCTATGGTAGCCATGCTGGTTAAGTGTGCCTTGAATTCTAAATAAATCAGTGTCACCAGCAAAGCACCCCCACTCCACCACACCTTGTACATGTTTCACGGTGGGAACCACACATGTGGAGATCATCTGTTCACCCGTGCGTCTCACAAAGACACGGCGGTTGGAACAAAAAATCTCACATTTGGACTCATCAGACCAAAGGACAGATTTTCACCAGTCTAATGTCCATTGCTCGTGTTTCTTGGACCAAGCAAATCTCTCCTTCTTATTGATGTCCTTTAGTAATGGTTTCTTTGCAGCAATTTGACCATGAAGGCCTGATTCACACAGTCTCCTCTGAACAGTTGATGTTGAGATGTGTCTGTTACTTGAACTCTGTGAAGCATTTATTTGGGCTGTAATCTGAGGTGCAGTTAACTCTAATGAACTTGTCCTCTGCAGCAGAAGTTACTCTGGGTCTTCCTTTCCTGTGGTAGTCCTCATGAGAGCCAATTTCATCATAGTGGTTGTTGGATTTTGCAACTGCGCTGTAAGACATTTTCAAAGTCCTTCAAATATTCCTGATTGACTGACCTTCATGTCTTAAAGTAATGATGGACTGTCGTTTCTCTTTCCTTATTTGAACTGTTCTTGGTCTTTTACCAAATAGGTCTATCTTCTGTATACCACCCCTACCTTGTCACAACACAACTGATTGCATTAAGGAAAGAAATTCCACAAATTAACTTTTAACAAGGCATACCTGTTAATTGAAATGCATTCCAGGTGACTACCTCATAAAGCTGGTTGAGAGAATGTCAAGAGTGTGCAAAGCTGTCATCATGGCGAAAAGGGGTGGCTACTTTATACAATCTCAAATATAAAATATGTTTTGATTTGTTTAACACTTTTTTGGTTACTACATGATTCCATATGTATTATTTCATAGTTTTGATGTCTTCACTATTATTCTACAATGTAGAATAATACTGGTACTGTATGTATGAGGCCACTGTGTGCCTACGTTACTTCCTTATTCTAAAATTGATTCAATTGTCTTTTCCCCCTCAATCTACACACCATACCCCATAATGACAAATCAAAAACAGGTTTAGACATTTTTGCTCATTTATAAAAAATAAAAACTGAAGTATTACATTTACATAAGTATTCAGACCCTTTACTCAGTATTTTGTTGAAGCACCTTTTGCAGCGATTACAGCGTTGAGTCTTTTCACACCTTGGCACACCTGTATTTGGGGAGTTTCTCCCATTCTTCTCTGCAGATCCTCTCAAGCTCTGACAAATTGGATGGAGAGTGTCGCTGCACAACTATTTTCAGGTCTCTCAAGAGATGTTTGATCAAGTTCAAGTCCGGGCTCTGGCTGGGCTACTCAAGGACTTTTAGAGACTTGTCCCGAAGCTACACCTGCGTTGTCTTGGCTGTGTGCTTAAGGTATTTCTCCTGTTGGAAGGTGAACCTTCACCCCCGTCTGAGGTCCTGAGCACTCTGGAGAAGGGTTTCATCAAAGATCTCTGTACTTTGCTCCGTTCATCTTTCCCTCGATCCTGACTAGTCTCCCAGTCCCTGCCTCTGAAAAACATCCTCATGGCATAATGCTGCCACCACCATGCTTCACCGTAGGGATGGTGCCAGGTTTCCTCCAGACATGACGCTTGGTATTGAGGCCAAAGAGTTAAATCTTGGTTTCATCAGACCAGTGAATATTGTTTCTCATGGTCTGAGAGTCTTTAGGTGCCCTTTGGCAAACTCCAAGCTGGCTGTTATGTGCCTTTTTACTGAGGAGTTGCTTCCATCTGGGCGCTCTAACATTAAGGCCTGATTGTTGGAGAGATGGTTGTCCTTCTGGAAGGTTCTCCCATCTCCACGGTGGAACTCTAGAGCTCTGTCAGAGTGACCATCGGGTTCTTGGTGACCTCCTTGACCAAGGCCCTTCTCCCCCGATTGCTCAGTTTGGCCAGGCGGCCAGCTCTAGGAAGAGTCTTGGTGGTTCCAAACGTCTTCCATTTAAGAATGATGGAGGCCACTGTGTTCTTGGGGACCTTCAATGCTGCAGACATTTTTTGGTACCCTTGCCCAGATCTGTGCCTCAACACTATCCTGTCTCGGAGCTCTACGAACAATTCCTTTGACCTCATGGCTTGGTTTTTGCTCTGACATGCATTGTCAACTGTGGGACCTTACACACAGGTGTGTGCCTTTCCAAATCATGTCCAATCAATTGAATTTACCACAGGTGGACTCCAATCAAGTTGTAGATGGATGCTCAATGGAAACAGGATGTATCTGAGCTCAATTTCGAGTCTCATCGCAAAGGGCCAAGCTTTTCACTTTGTCATTAAAGGGTATTGTGTGTAGATTGCTGAGGAAAATATTTTATTTAATCCATAATTTTAATGTATTTAACGTAACAAATATGGAAAGTCAAGGGGTCTTAATACTTTCCGTAGGCAGTCTGTGTAACTGCCAAAATAAGTATTTTTGAAAGCAGGTGCTTCCACACAGTTGTGGTTCTAAGTTAATTAAGCAATGAACATCCCATCATGCTTAGGGTCATGTACAAAAAGTATTTTGGCTAGCATGGCTAGAAGAAATCTCATGGACTTTGAAAGAGGGGTCTCAAAGGAGCATAGGGGATTTAAAGGGTGTGTGTCTCAGTCACCAGATCTCAACCCAATTGAACACTTAACACTGGAGTGGTGCCTGAGACAGCGTTTTCCATCAACAATACACCAAATGATGGTATTTCTCGTGGAAGAATTGTCGCATCCTCCAATTGAGTTCCAGCACTTGTAAAATCTATGCCAGGGTGCATTGAAGCTGTTCTGGCTCGTGGTGTCCTAATGCCCCATTAAGACACTTTATGTTGGTGTTTCCTTTATTTATTTATATATACACACACACACACACACACACACACACAGTATGCATTTTCACTAAGGTGTGGTAGTATTTTCAGGCTGATGAATTGTGGTGGTTAGCTTCATGTGGCTTTGGCAGATTGAAGCTCAGTGGGTCTGTGTTAATGTAATTTCTCTCTGATTGCCTCCTCCCTCTCTCCCCTCCTTTCCCCCAGCTCCATGGTGATCAGGGACCTGACCCTGCGTAGTGCCGCTAGTTTCGGCTCCTTCCATCTCATCAGGCTGCTCTACGACGAGTACATGTTCTACCTGGTGGAGCACCGCGTCGCCCAGGCAACCGGAGAGACACCCATCGCTGTCATGGGAGAGGTGAGTGGGCAGCCTTTCATGTACCAGTTTCCTTGAGCTATCCTGTGGAACTCCTGCAAAATTTAGTGAAATAATTATGCATATTTTATCGCACACCAGGTTGTATGGTGAGAGTTTCTGGTTATGAGGTAAATGGCCTGTTGACAGCATGTAAATCTGTATTAGCCCATTACTAATACAATTTCTCCTTTCTTCTGAAACACAGTTCAGTGACCTAAACTCGATGCTGCCCATGCTCATGGATAAAGGTGGGTCTACTCTCCCTGGCTCCTAGTGTTTGACTTGTTGTCCCATATGTCTCAATGTGGTATAAATCTAGACCTTACCTTTTTGTTAACCTCTGTTCCTATCTCAGACCCGTCCTTCTCAGACGACATGAGTGACATGGGCAGTGACGAGGGCCGGGGGCCCCACGAGCCGGCCGTGAAAAGGGAGAGGATCGAAATCAACCACTCGCTGCAGGAGATCTGAGACCAGATGAGGCCCGTGACCCTCTCTCAGGAGCCCTGCTGAGCTCTGGGCTCTCCTGGTCCTGTCAGCACACTAAGAGCCTCTAGCCCAGCCTGCTACACAGCGAGTGTGTTCAGTGTATATAGAGAAGAGCAGCAGGCTCAGCCCCTACCCAACCACTCCTCTTAGTTAGTGTATTTAAAGGGGGACTCTTTATCCCAGGGAAAACAATGAATGCTCACCAAGGGGGTCTGGTTTGACCTGACAGGGGTATACAGTTCAAATGTCTTTGTTTTTTTTTCCTGTTTTGCAACTGTGAATAAGGATGACTTTGTGCAGTACCCATGTACCCATGGATACATGTAACTTTGTATGAGTGGTGTGTTTATCCTTTATTAGCTGTGCCATAGTGTAATTCCAGTGCCTTAGATGCTAACTCTTTAACCACCACTACTACAGATGTCTATCTCCTCGCTCAGCTGTGCCTCTACCGCAGTATGAATGTATTGTTTCAGAACCTCAGACATTCTAAAGCACCTTTAAACCTGTAGGTGTAATAGGATTATTCTATACGTGTTGCCTCAACGCACATTGATGCAACCAACTGACCCAAAGGACTTGTCCCTCTCCCACCAGCACGGCCACTCCCGTGGCTCTGTCAGTAGGGCCTGATGCAGAAAAAAAGACCCTAGTCTCATAGTTGATGGGATGGCAGGGACCTCTAACACCCTGGCCGTATGAGATGATTAGTTACCTCCTCCTTTTCTATGCTCTGCTCTGTTCTTATGAGGCAACTATAAAAGAGTATCCACTGTTAACTCTACCAACTCCCCCATTCTCAAGTATCCTTCTCCATGTATATATATATATATCCAAATTGTAACTATTCTATGATGCTGGTCTCATTGATCCATCTCTCTAGAACTTTGGGGGTGTTTCTAGATGTCACACCCCAGAGTCTAGGACAAGCCAGTTGCATCTATATTGATGAGACCTTTAGATTGATGTTTTAAGGACAGAAAGGAGAGTGGTGGACTCTTCAGGAAACCACCAGATTATATATATATATATATATATATAAAAATGATCTACCTTCTGTGTTAACTGGAGCTGTCTGGCATCCATTTTGTGGAGCCGTATGTCTGGCCCAAACTGGGCCATGTCGAATTTCTTAAGGGATGTAAAATAGTATGTATTTACCAAAACGTGAAAGAGCGTTGGACCTCTGAAGCAAAACCCTTAAAAGGAAACTCCTAATTGCATCTGTTCAGTTCAACTGATGCTCTGAGTTCAGATAGTGTGACTCACCCCCTTAATGGTACCGTTACTCAAATGGACTCGTTCCATTTTGATTGGAGAGGGAAATATTCAGAATATCCTGATCCATGTTTCGTTTATTGCTCGATATATGAAAGTGTAAAACGGCTCGAGCCGGTTTCTCTAAAGATGATTACATATTTTATAGCCGTACAATTGTACTGTAGGAGGACTGATTGTGCAAAACCAACAAACTGTTAAACATTCATACATAAATATATTTCTTAATATGATGTAGAAAATGTGTTTATCAATGGCCTTTGGGTTCACATGGGGCTGGATCACACATGTATCGTGGAAGATTGAAATTGAAAGGCAACGTTCAAAGACTGCATTCACGGTAAACGGAAATGACCTTTACATTTTTAAACGCGGATCTCCTGCAATACAGATTGAATCCAGCACTTGGTCTTTCCCCAATCATTTCTATCTTCCCATACTGTACTGTTTGTGCTTTTAAAAGGGGATGTCCTCCTTGCTTTGATTATTTAGTGGCTGGGACTGATGTGTGTGTGTGACGCAGACGTTTTGTCTTGTTTTGATCATTTTCTATGTCTTATGGTCAACAACAATATTTAACTGTAACAATGTTGATATTTGGGGTGTAAGTGCCCAATTAACCTATGAAACGTCAGTCACGTGTCCATATTGAGAGAATCTCCATTTCTATTTATGAATAAATATAACTGATTTAATTACTGATTGACATGAACTTTTTTTTCTAAACACTTTTGGTTTAATTTTACTTTCCCCCCTCAGAGTTTGTAGTAGCTTGAGAATCCTGAGCTCTTTGTAACTCGTGCCTGTCAGTACTTTGCCTTTTAAGTGCTTTGGAAAGTAATTTCTATGTGAACTTTAATGTTTTTTGTAATGCTGTTTAGACTTTTGGCTGAGGATTATTTTTTATTGAACTAAATCTGGTTCTTCTTACAAGTATATTGAACCCTTATTTTTATGTATTTTTAAACATTCTTGACTACACTTTACCTAGCTTAAGGGCATACAGTCTGTAACAAACTGCATAGTGTGTAATAAATTGGTGGAAACCATCTGTTTTTGGCCACGTTCATTTATTAATTAGAAAGTCAAATGAAATGTGTATATTTTGGAAAAACAGCTTTTTCAAATGAGTCTTCCTGGCCAATGAAGTGTTAATACTGTAACCACTCACAATGATTCAGTCTATATGTGCAGAAATATTCCTTATATATTTACATTAAATTCAAGTTTCCATGGAAATTCTGTTCAAGACATTATGTACGTAGTATGTTTATATTCATACACACAATTCTTTCTCTTCAATAAAACCAACTTCTTACATCCAGTTTTCAAACTCCTGATATAAAAAGGCACACAGAACACAATGCAAACACAACAAACAAGATTCAATACAAGAAAAAGAGAAGGGTACACTCCCCTGGGAAAGGGCAAGGATTGCGTGTACAACGCAGAGCTGAAAAAGAAAAGACTAGTTCCGAAAACGAGCTTGATCCTTTTTAGCAGCAAGGTCAGCATACACATGTTAAGTGCACATTCTCCTCCAAAGCCAGGAGAATGAGTGAGCACGGTGTCTGGTCCCAATGTCAAACCCATCCCAGTCTGTCTGTCCTCTACCTCCTGGGGAAGGAGGTCAGTATGGCCCAGAGGGCTAAAAGTGCAATGTGTACTCCAGGAACTCCTATCGATGGCCTGGGCACTCCTACTGCTCCTCACAAGGAGCAGCCTGCCATGTACTTCCCTGCCAAGGAGACACAAACATGTGGTGAAACCCATTATTATTCATTTTTTTCCATACAATCTTTTGTGAAACTCCAAGGCCCACACACTATCTTATTGGCCAGGCTTAGTAACATATGGTGTTACTGTACCTGTGGCAAATCTCTTCTTGACCAGGGACATACGGTAGCGACTGCCCACCAGCTCCACATCCATGCCCGACAGAGAGGCCCCGGAGCCCACAAACTGTACTGCCAGGCTGGGGGGAGGTCCACGAGGAACCTCCAGGCACTGCCAGCTGGCACACAGCGTGCCAGAGCCTGGAACAACCAATAATTGCCACATTCTTCAGTTCTCCACTAACAGGAGCAAGTTAATAACACTGGCTTGTTATTTAAAAAAAGGCACTTGTCTTTTCCCACTAGCACTGACTGAGAAATACTTTGAGGGAAAATCTACTTTATACGATTGTGATGTCTTGTCTCACCTAGCCATCTTAATGAATGCACTAATTATAAGTTGCTCTGGATAAGAGCGTCTGCTTAATGACTAAAATAAAAAAAGATAATCCCTGCCAATTCTCCTTTATATTATCACTGACCCATCTTCCACTCACGCTCAGCTTTCATATGCTAATCTTGATATTTAAGATAATGATACCTTCATAGAGGCTGCATATTAAAATAGAGAAGTGGGTGGCACTCAATGCAATTATGTAGTCAAGGGCCAGACTTGGAATAAAGAACTTTATACTGCATTTATATTTCCTTAACTATAATTGATATAGCTAGAATAGGACTGATATGTGGCCATTGAGTGAGATGGGTGTGGATGTACTGTAGACAGACAAGTAACCTTTGCTGTGGTTGGTAGGGGAGAGGTTGGGTAGTTTCCACAGTAGCTGTCGTTCCTCAGCATTCCTGGGAAGGCAGACAAAGGGTCAGTGGGGCCAACCCAGTTCCCACTCTTCTCTCTTTCTCCCCCTCTTTCCCAGTCTGTCCTCACCTTCTCCCTGACCTTCAGTCCGTCCTTTCTCCTACCGTCACTATCTCTATCCATCCGCCCACCATACTACCCCCCATTCTCTCCCACTCCCATCCTAACTCACCAGGCGGCTGGGGGCTGGCATTGCAGGTCTGTGGCGGTGTGGTCGAGGGGCAGCAGCACCTGCACAGCAGTGAGCTGGGTGGAGGGGGCGGTGGCCGGGCAGCAGTGGTAGTCCAGCGCTACACGGGTCACCGTGCCACTACGCTGGCACTCTGCTGACAGCAGGAGGGGAGCACGACCAGGGTCTTGGGACGACACCTGAGAGGAACAGAGTTGGGAGAGTTTGTTGACGCTGTCATTTGGAAGACGGGGGAAAATGTGTATCTTGAAGAATACTTTTGTGTAACTTCAGATGACAGAGAGTAAGAGAGTTCCACTGTACTTCAGTCACCTGGTACTTGAGTAGGGCCACGTTATAGTAGGAGGCCAGGGGGTTGAGCTCAGCCTCTCTCTGCAGGTAAAGGTTCAGTGCCTGCATGTTGAACCAGAAGTCCCTGGTGTCTGGGTCACTCTGAGAGGGGTCACTGTGGAGAATAACACAAACCGGAGAATGAGACATATGTCTTACCATTTCAGCAATCTGTAGACAGGTGTGTTGTTTAGCAACAAAACCAATGCGTGTGGATCTTCGGGGCAAAACAGACTGGGTTGGCTTCGAATCATAGGATTATTGACAACATGTAAACTATATTTCTCTAAATGTTAATTGAAAACACATTTGCACAATAAGCACTTTGTTACAGTTGTTAGTTAGCAAATTATAGCCGTATTGTCAGATCTGGTTAAAGCTAAAACACCTCAAAACAAGACATGGTATCGAGAAGCAGATAAACTATGTGAAACAAGCCACCTATGATTCCCCACATGGCAGCGTCTTGTCATTGTTGCTAGCTATCGGATCATTCAGAATCATAAACACAGCCTTCTACCCTTGCAATGTGCGCGCATAATTTGTGTGACACTGTCACACAACCTGCATATATATATATATATATATATATATATATAGTAACCTCACAACCAATCCCATAGCTCATATTAAGCTACCTGTAAAGCAGCTTCTGATTGGGCAGAAAGTGGTTAACCCGGGAGATGTTGACCAATCGAAAGCTGAGGACCGGGGCGTTTGGGTTAGCAGTGAAGATACGAGTGATTCCAGCAGGAAAAGACATGGTGAGATCTCCTGTGATCTTCACCAGACAGCTGAGGAAGAGAAAAGAGAAACACACACACACACACACACACACACTTAGCTTTCAGCAGGCCTGTGTATATAATAGGTAATAACATTGGACCTGGTGTACAGAGGGCTTATGTATGCTGACCGGTTGTGTTGTCCACCTTTGAAGTAAGCATTGATGTATTCTGTGATGGCTGCAGCCACAGGCCATAATTCTTGGGTGCTCATGGAGATTGGGCTCGGTCCGCGAGACAGATGCACTGTGGGAAGAATAGCTATGTCTATGACAAATTCAAGGCACAATGTCCTTATTCATAGGAGCTTTATGCTATTGAGTATCTTAAAAAGTGTTGTGTTCAGACTAACTGTGTAGGGGCGCATGGTCTTGGTGCAGATGGGAGAGGGGTGAGGGCTGCCCACCTCTAGCAGGGCTCGGGGCGCGTGTCTGTGCCCCCCACTCACTGGGGCTGGAGGAGGAGGACGAGGTGAGGTCTGGGCTGGGGTCTGGCTGAGGAGACGAGCACACTGACCTGGACTGAAGACACACAGGAAAAAGTAAGTAGTTGTCTACAGGCTTACAGCTGTAAAATGCACAGGTCTGGGAGACCAGACCAGAGCTTCTGTAGTCCGGTTGATTTTCCTGAAGACACTCACTCTCTCACAGCCACTCAGTCTGCCTGAGGACCTCTTGGCTCTGGCTGGTCTGGGAGGGGCTGCCACCAGCAGCTCTGCACTGTCCTGCCTGAAGCTATGCTTCGAACCTAGAGGAACATTACCAATATTACAACCTGTAAGACAAGAGGAAGTTGTCTAAAAGACAGCGTGGGGTTTTGAATAGAGTGAAATATAGTTGTACATTTGGGAAAATATATTTAGAAAATCCAATCTCAAAATATAGCTAGTGTATAGACATCTGAGGCCAATAGTGTAGTGTTCAACATTCATACTCTTGTGTGAGGCCATGTTGCAGGGCGGCTGTGATGTGTTCAGGTCCAGGCAGTTCTGGTCTTTATCAGTAGAAAAACACAGGTCCTCCTGTGGCCCAGAATGCCGTGTGAGAGGCAGGCCGCTCCTGCGTGGCTCGCTTTCGCTGCGCGACTCACGGTGCTTCCTCCCTCCCTCCCGGACCACTCCACCCAGGGCCAGAGACCCAGCCGAGGTCCCCTCACTGAAGGGGTTGTGGACAGAGTTCCAGTGCACCAGCTCCTTCTTAGGATGGGATAAGGGGAGGGAGTTGGAGTTGAGGGTCAGCCTACTACTGCTGACGATGTGGGTCAGGATTCCTGTCGCGGCAGCTAGGGCTGACTGGTGGGTGGGGCTGCCAATCATAGTGATGGCGAATGGGTCGTCAGGTGATTCTGGGGGCGGGGCACTACGGTCCCGTTTCCTGTCCCTGTCCTTGCGAGAGCAGGAGGAGGGGGTGGGGAGGGTTTTACTGTCACTGAGGGAGCTGGAGAAGGGGTCGCCCTGTACCTCTATCCCCCTTCCATCTCTGGAGGGGCGCGGGCGTGGGGGGGCCCAGGCGTCAGGGGGGGGCAGGGTCTCCTGGGTGACGGTCCTCTCGAAGGCAGCCAGGAAGGGGTCTTCAGGAGGGATGTGTTTACAGCTCCACAGGGCCGGGTCCAGCTCTGGAGGGGCCAGAGACTGGGAGAAGGCCGGGAAGCAGAGGGCTGAGGGGTCCATGTCTGGAGGGGGGCGGGAGGATCGTGGAGCAGCTGCCCAGATACTGACAGGGTTGTCCTGGGGGTGGGGGCTGCGTTCTGGGGAGGGGTCTCTAAAGACAGTGAGGAAGGGGTCTTCTGGCCTGCCCAGTCCTGCTGGTTCTTTACTCTGACTCGCTGACGGCCACGCTGCCCAACCAGCCGGCTCAGGGGAGGGGCCCAGGGGCTGATGGGAAGGTGAGTCCAGCCCTGAGTCCTCTATGTTCTCTGGAGAGGAGGAGTCAGAGGAGAAGGCAGCATCTGGAGGGAACAAGGGGAGACGATCATTCTACTACCTAAAACAGTATGTATCACACATAAGATCAGGAGTTTTACTGACTGTAAAAACTTCTGTCCCTATCACTAATACATCATAATACTTTAAACCGTATTTACATTCAGAAGCACCAAAGACACTCTCTGCTCTCTGTAGCTGATCTCTGCCAGCAAAGCTTTTTGACTTGAAGGCCGACTCCAGAGGAGGTCCAAAGAGACTGTCCGAGCCTGACGCAGTAGAACTCAACCTAGAGAGTGGGTGAGAGACAGATGAAATGAGAAAGGGAAAGAGACAGTGAGGGAGCGCGGGAGCAAGAGAGGGAGATAATACATTACCAGGAGCGAATAAAAAGCATAGCCAGAGATAATGTCAGGTGATGCAGTACTGTCATCAGATCTCCTGCTGGCTTCTTCTCCCACAGGATCTCTCCACCTCACAGCTACGTACGACAGAGAGAGGAGGACTGGAGAGGGACTGACAATCACTCACCTACTGGGATCTGGACTGGAGGTGGATCTGCATAGGCCGTCCTGCTCTCCCTCTGCAACACACACACACACACACACACACTGAAGTTTAATTTGGGACTGCTCCCCAATCAGGGAGAGATGTGATTAGCTAGAGTGCTGATGGAGAGCAGCCGTAAGGGAATACCCATTACCTTCCATAAAGATAAACACCAGCCATTAGCCTGGCTTCTCTAAGCAACATCAGCCCAGCGCTTTACGCTACGGTTTTAATCAAGACACTCATCATTAATCCAGTCTACTCATTTCCCCCACAAATAGCCTCCTACTGTAGCATCCCAGGCTGCTACTCCCTCACTAATAAACCATGCTCCAGACAGACCTGAGGCGTGACAAATAGACAGTGTCATTCAGGCAAGGTCAGCCACCTCGACGATTTATCACGGGACGGATACGCACTGTTAAGCCTATCCAGAAGCAACACGGTAAATCACATTCACATCACTTCAGACTGGGAATAACATTTTTATTTCTTTTATTTAAATAGGCAAGTCAGTTAAGAACAAATTCTTATTTACAATGACGGCCTACACCGGCCAAACCCGGACGACGCTGGGCCAATTGTGCGCCGCCCTATGAGACACCCAATCACGGCCGGTTGTGATCCAGCCTGGATTAAAGAGGCTGTATCACTAACATTAAAGGTGGAGTAATAGTATGCTATGCATGAATACCATATGAAACAAACAGTTATGACCTACCACTGATAGAATATAGGGAAATGATAAAGTACATGGTAAGGTGCAGTGGAGAGTGTACTACTGATGCTGCAGAAACAGTGGAGAGTGTACTACTGATGCTGCAGAAACAGTGGAGAGTACTACTGATGCTGCAGAAACAGTGGAGAGAGTACTACTGATGCTGCAGAAACAGTGGAGAGAGTACTACCGATGCTGCAGAAACAGTGGAGAGTGCACTACCGATGCTGCAGAAACAGTGGAGAGTGCACTACCGATGCTGCAGAAACAGTGGAGAGTGTACTACCGATGCTGCAGAAACAGTGGAGAGTGTACTACCGATGCTGCAGAAACAGTGGAGAGTGTACTACCGATGCTGCAGAAACAGTGGAGAGAGTACTACTGATGCTGCAGAAACAGTGGAGAGAGTACTACTGATGCTGCAGAAACAGTGGAGAGTGTACTACTGATGCTGCAGAAACAGTGGAGAGTACTACTGATGCTGCAGAAACAGTGGAGAGAGAACTACTGATGCTGCAGAAACAGTGGAGAGAGAACTACTGATGCTGCAGAAACAGTGGAGAGAGAACTACTGATGCTGCAGAAACAGTGGAGAGAGTACTACTGATGCTGCAGAAACAGTGGAGAGAGAACTACTGATGCTGCAGAAACAGTGGAGAGAGAACTACTGATGCTGCAGAAACAGTGGAGAGTGCACTACCAATGCTGCAGAAACAGTGGAGAGTGCACTACCGATGCTGCAGAAACAGTGGAGAGTGTACTACCGATGCTGCAGAAACAGTGGAGAGTGTACTACTGATGCTGCAGAAACAGTGGAGAGAGTACTACTGATGCTGCAGAAACAGTGGAGAGAGTACTACTGATGCTGCAGAAACAGTGGAGAGAGAACTACTGATGCTGCAGAAACAGTGGAGAGTGTACTACTGATGCTGCAGAAACAGTGGAGAGAGAGTGCTAACTACTTACCCCTGTGGGTGGCGCCCTCTCCCTCCCCCTCTGAACGTCCTGTAGTACTGCTGTTTCCTGTGGAGAGGACAAGAGGAGTCAGAGGACCACACACACAGAGAAATGCATAAAACATACAGACAGAGACAGAAACACAGCTATTTTTAACAAGAAGCCGGTTTTAATGGAACTTACTGGAGAGATGACGTTTGATTGACACCTGGAACAAGAGAGAGCAGAGTTGTTAATTACACTGTCTGGCAATATCTAAACAATTTAGAATGTTTACATCCTGCTGTTATTGCAACAACTTGGAGAGACAATAGCAGGGGGAAAAAAACATGGCTTAATAAACAGATAAGATTTATGAAAAGGGAAGCTCAGAAATGCTCAAGACTTGATACCACACCATGTGAAAATCCACAACATATTTCATCCCATGCCTCCCCTCTGGTCCTGTACCCACTCCTTCCCCCCGTCCTACCCCTCTGTTGGGGGGCAGTGTGAGTGCCCCCACGGTGGCCTTCAGCTCCATCTCTGTAGCAGCAGAGTTGCTGCTGCCCACCGGACGGATCTGGATGTGGAACTTCTTGGGCTCCTCGTCGTCAAAGTCAGAGTCGCTGGAGTAGAAGTTGTCCTCCATCGAGCAGCGTGCGGACAGAGAGTCAAGGAAAACTGGCCTGACGGAGGGTGGACAGTGGACTGACTAACATGGACGGGGAAGAGCCTTGGACAACTTTGGGAGTGTCAGGGTTTCATTTGTCCAGCCTCATTCACTGAGAATGGACTCAGAGCATTTCAGTCTATTTCAATGTCTCTCAGGGGACAGGGAGACTTAATGTTCTACTCATCTCATAAGAGACCGTCTAGACTGCTTTATAAAGATAGAATACTCACTTACACAGTGGCAGGAAGCCTTGTTTTCATTATGAAGATAAAGGAGGTCTGTCCAAGGGAAGTATTACTACAATACAGTAGACAGCCTCTCGTCTGATAGTCAGTGTTACTGCAAAGGATATCATTCTGATTGACGTCTGCTCGGATTACAAACCCCTCCTCATCCACCTCTAGGGGAGAGTTCTGTGTGCAGAATAGGGAATACCCATGTTGGATACAAACATAAATACTTTCTCCTAGTGTTTGATAAGCTTCACCCTGTGATGTTGTCATTGGGAGTGTTAGATCACTTTAGGAGCCGTGTGAAAACTAGAACCTGGATAAACGGTGGGTCTCAATTTACTGGTTTGCTTAATGTGAGGAGTTTAAAATGTCTACTTTTACCTTCGATACTGAAGTATATTTAAAACAAAATACTTTTACTCAAGTAGTATTCTACTGTATTTTTACTTGAGTCATTTTCTATTAAAGGCATCTTTACTATTACTCAAGTATGACAATTGGGGACTTTTTCCTCCACTGGTCAAAATAATAAGAATAGACAACCAAACACTGCCAGTCACGCCATCGTCACACGATTACTCTCCCTTGCTCACACACACACACACACACACACACACACACACACATACACATACTGTACAGACACATACTGTACAGACACACACACATACTGTACAGACACACACACAGACTGTACAGACACACAGACTGTACAGACACACACATACTGTACAGACACACACACACACACATACTGTACAGACACACACACACACACACACACACACACACACACACATACTGTACAGACACACAGACACACACACACACATACTGTACAGACACACACACACTGTACAGACACACACACATACTGTACAGACACATACTGTACAGACACACACACATACTGTACAGACACACACACATACTGTACAGACACACACACACACACATACTGTACAGACACACACACACACATATACTGTACAGACACACACACACACACACACATACTGTACAGACACACACAGACTGTACAGACACACACACATACTGTACAGACACATACTGTACAGACACATACTGTACACACACACACATATACTGTACAGACACACACACACATATACTGTACAGACACACACTGTACAGACACACAGACTGTACAGACACACACATACTGTACAGACACACACAGACTGTACAGACACACACACACACACATATACTGTACAGACACACACACACATATACTGTACAGACACACATATACTGTACAGACACACACACACACACACAGACACACACACACATACTGTACAGACACACACACATACTGTACAGACACACACACATACTGTACAGACACACACACTGTACAGACACACACACACTGTACAGACACACACACACAGTACAGACACACACACACAGTACAGACACACACACACACACACACACACTGTACAAACACACACACTGTACAGACACACACATACTGTACAGACACACACATACTGTACAGACACACACATACTGTACAGACACACAGACTGTACAGACACACACACACATATACTGTACAGACACACATACTGTACAGACACACACACACACACATATACTGTACAGACACACACACACAGACACACACACACAGACTGTACAGACACACACACATACTGTACACACACACACTGTACAGACACACACACATACTGTACACACACACACTGTACAGACACACACACACACTGTACAGACACACACTGTACAGACACACACCACACACACACACACACTGTACAGACACACACACACTGTACAGACACACACACACACACACTGTACAGACACACACTGTACAGACACACAGACTGTACACACACACACACACACACACACACACACACACACACACACACACACACAGAGACTGTACAGACACACACACAGAGACTGTACAGACACACACACAGAGACTGTACAGACACACACACAGAGACTGTACAGACACACACACAGAGACTGTACAGACACACACACAGAGACTGTACAGACACACACACAGAGACTGTACAGACACACACACACACACACACACACACACAGACTGTACAGACACACACAGCATTGATGTGTCTGTACACTATGTTGGCGTCGGGGCACATTGATATGCTGTTTAATTCACCACCACCAGGGATGTAGAACTGATAATGGAAGAACGGTCATTGATTTGATGGTTTTTGAGCCACTGTGAATTAGCATATACTCACTGGTGTCTCCGTCACAGCTGAATCCCTGCAAAAAGAAACAAAGGTGAATGTAGCTAAGTGACAAGATAGTATCACAGATGGAGCTGACAAAAGAAAGTGAGGGTAATTGGGATTTATCATCTGCGTGTCCATGACGACATCGCTCCAGTAATTTCCCTGTTATCTCGGCTTCTTGGTAAAAATAGCTGGGTTTCTGTCTCGGTCTGTGTTGTACGCGCACATGTCTGTGTGTGTGTGTGTGTGTGTGTGTGTGTGTGTGTGTGTGTGTGTGTGTGTGTGCTCACGTTGAGTCTGGCTCTTTGTCCCTCTTGCCCAGTCCAGGAATCCTGAAGGCTTTTCCTCGACTCTTCTTACTCCCCTCCGGTACTAAAGCTGTCATGTACTCCTCAAACCCCACCAGGGCTGCCACATATAGGGACACACCACAGTGAGGACAAATGGGACACACGCTCACACGTACACATGCTGGGATCAAACCATCGGTTTATGCTGTTTGTGTGGTGTACCTGGTTTGTCCTTCCCTGTGCCCTTCTGCTCTGCAAACCTCTGGATGAGGTTATCTATGCCGATGTTCTCCACGTTCTGTTTGAACTCCTCATGGACCTGAACAGAGGAGAGAGGGGCTCGTTGCAGTCAGAGAAGAGATAGGGGTTTGGACTGGAGAGTTTGTTGTGGATGTGCTCGGTGTGTGGAGTTTGACTGTGGTTCAGTTTGAGTGTAGCAGGAGACAACCCCTCAAAGAGGTCAGTTAAATCCCTCCAGACAGGCTCTCCTGGCCTGGGTCAGTGTCTGGGTGACCTACCTGTCCCACCTGGACGTGGGTGTCCTCTATGGAGTGGGAGTATCCCTTGATCAGCTGTTTCATCTGCCTCAGGTGGGCCTCCTCAATGTCCTGGAACTTCTGTACAGAGGACGAGAACACAACGATGGTGTTCAGACACCAAGATGGGTCCCAATTATAGCAAACTACCCCAAAGCACAACAAAATGCTACTCAAAATACCCACAAAGTGCAGTTAAGTGGTAAGAAATAAACCAAAAGAACCCAAAGACAAAGACCAGAGGCAACTGTACAGGAAGAGAACCAGGTACAGACCAGAGGCAACTGTACAGGAAGAGAACCAGGTACAGACCAGAGGCAACTGTACAGGAAGAGAACCAGGTACAGACCAGAGGCAACTGTACAGGAAGAGAACCAGGTACAGACCAGAGGCAACTGTACAGGAAGAGAACCAGGTACAGACCAGAGGCAACTGTACAGGAAGAGAACCAGGTACAGACCAGAGCAGTGGAGTATAATCCCATCCCAGGTAATAACCCCAGGTACTAACCACAACACTGCATGTGGGCTAGAGTAATAGCTTGAAAGAACAGGTCATTTCCCCCATCATGCTCTGGGCTGTAGTCTTCATGAAACCCCACCGAGCTCTCTCCTCCTCACTCATTATCAGGGACAGATCTCCCATTGGAGCTATTAACAGGTAATTGGCCACCAGGATTCCAGTCATCATTTAAAAACCAAATATAGCACCGTTCATTGGGTTTGTTGAGGGTTTCCTTGGAAACTGTGCAGGTAGCCATGGAGACGTGTTCATTGTGAACAAAAACAGTTTGTTAACTTAAGGGAACCCCAGGATTGGGCCACAGTGATATAACATGTCTGGTTCCTCCAGGGAGTCTGTCTAAGTAACCCGCCCCAGGCCCAGTGGACTGACTGACCTGGGCTGATTCGCTCATCTTCTGCTCGAAGTCTCCTCCAACGCGGTTATACTTCTCTATACACACAGCAAACGACTCTGCAGATTTCTTAGACTTCATCTCCGCCTAGTGAGAGAGAGGGGACGATTATAGACTTCCTCCAGTCATTACTGGAACCTTTATTCATCCTGGTGAGTCATCATTGAGAACAAATTATCTGCTATAATAATCACAACCTTGTTCAACTGTCTTAGTCAGTGTACTTTCAGCAACTACTCGTAAAGCAACGTAGAGCACCGTAAAGCACCGTAAAGCACCGTAAAGCACTGTAAAGCACCGTGCTTTACAGTGCTTTACGTTGCTTTACTGTGCTCACATAGCAGTCTATACAGCTATACTGTATTATACCGAATGTGTTCATTGATGCCTAGTGACAGACCTTCTCCAGTTCTTTCTGGGGAGCTCCCTCTTTCCTCAGTCTGTCCAGCTCAATACACTTGGCGTGGTATCCCTCCCTGGACTTCTGGAGGTGACCACTCTGCACCTGGACGGCCTGAACAGCCTCCAGGGTCCCCACCTGCTCCTCCTTGGTCTGTGAGAAACACACCATGCACATATTATTAAAATGGTCATTATATATATATATATATATCATTATATATTTAAGCAATAAGGCCCGAGTGGGTGTGGTATACAGCCAATATACCACGGCTAAGGGCAGTTCTTTGCACGACGCAACGTGGAGTGCCTGGATACAGCCCTTAGCCGTGGTAAATAAATTGGCCATATACAACAAACCCAAGAGGTGCCTTATTGCTATTATAAACTGGTTACCAACATAATTAGAGCAGAAAAAAATTGATGTTCTCTCATACCCGTTGTGTACGGTCTGATATACCATGGCTTTCAGCCAATCCGCATTCAGGGCTCAAACCACCCAGTTTATAATATAATATAGTGAATGATGTGGGGGATAGAGGGGTCGTGATCATGGAAAGATATGGTGAGAAGTGTTACCTTGCGGTGAACTTTGACCTGCTCGTCACCATACTTGTTGATGTCCCGGATGAGGTCATTCATCTTACGCATCAGCTCCAGGTGGCAGAGAGCCAGCTTGTCTGATGACACCCGGAACAAGTCCCACATAGGAGCAAACGTCCTGAGGGACACAGAGCAATATGTCACCTACAGTACAAGGTCCTAACACCAACATCGTGTTTTTTAAAATCTAATAATCACATACATTAACAGATGCGATTTCATACATTTTGTTTGAACGGTAATATGACATTAAAGTTAATCTTTATGGTGCATTTCTAGAGTCAAACAAACCATAGACCCTGGCCTGCTACGACCCGGTAAACCATAGACCCTGGCCTGCTACGACCCGGTAAACCATAGACCCTGGCCTGCTACGACCCGGTAAACCATAGACCCTGGCCTGCTACGACCCGGTAAACCATAGACCCTGGCCTGCTATGACCCGGTAAACCATAGACCCTGGCCAAGAGAATCGAACCATACAGACAAACTACTGTAAATCCTCTAGGCACCCTGCCAGCATATGAAACAGTTGATTTCATTTTAAACTGAGATGTTGATGGCAAGAGTTTTCTACTATACTCACCCTAGTGGGCTTCCATTGCATGCCATTTTGGCCAGTTTGCTCATGGACTTGGAGTAGGTCTCCTCGATGGCAGCCCTGAGAACCACAGATAAATCCAGATATTCCTTATGAGCCCGTGGCTGGTAAGTAACAGACCAGGTAGAGTGATGGTCTATGCAGTCTCAGCATTGGAAATCCTGCATCCAACTACAGATAAATCTAAACTCGTCCCCTTCCGCCTCACACAAAACAACTGCATATCTTACTAGCATAATGTCATATTATCATGTACAGAGCATAATAAAGCACAAACCTAAAGGCATAAACAACCAGGCAAAGGGAAAATAAATATTTAGCTTCAATACTCTGTAAATGTTGCCCTGACCCAAATGGCCTCATTTCTGCAGGAGGAACATACAACTGTAATAACCATCTGTAGCACCACGGAGAAGAAAGTAGATCAGTATATCTGGGGGGTAACAACCCCCTCCCACCCTGACAAGGAAAGAGCAATGTAATAAACAAACAAATAAGTGCAGTTTCACAGGCCTCTGGCAACAGAGACATCTCTTTATGGAGCAGTAGTACACCTTGAAGAGGGGTAGCTAGGCCTAAAGGATTAGAATACATGACATTTCACTTTTAGATACATAGAACATCCAGAGTGAGAAAGAGCTGCACTGAGCGTGGGGAATCAATCAGCTCAATTAGTTGGTTACTCTGTCTGTCATGAGGGAAACACAGCTTCCCTGAAATGTCTTGTTTCATGTCCTGACTGACACTTTGTTGTCTCCAAGTAGATAACGGAATTTCCTCCCTTCTGTGGGGAATGTGCAGTGGTTCGGATCTTATGAATAAAAGTCAAGACTATGACATTGGTCTGACAGTGCAGGTTGTTGTCTTCCCCTCTGGGGAGAAAAGCCCTGTAAGGCCCAGGATTAAATACTACAAGGAGTGTTCAACTTCCAGCTAATTGACTCATTAACAGACTGAATAAAGACAGACGACTTCTGGGAAAACAATCCAGGAGGAGGATTATTCAGACTGACATGTTACCAGAGCTGAGTGCCCAGATAACAGGCAAAAACACAGCTACTGCAAGTGTGTGTGTGTGTAATATATATATATATTCGAATAGTAAGACAGGGAGCTCCTTGTCTTGAGGGCCGTGTCTTGTATTGCGTGAGAGTGTGTGTGTGTGTGTGTCTCTCTTAACACTCCCATGTGCTGGTCTGAGTTGAAATACAGCCCAGTTATGTATATTAGAAGGCAGGGGAGACTGATGGTTCGTTCCTCTGCACTAAGACATGACTATGAAAGGAAACCACAAGGCCCTGGAGCCAGTATTGGAATCAGTCTTTTTAAAAAGGCAAACTTCAAAACATTTATGAACGTTTAGAAAAATTACTTTTTCAAATGGATGGAGGAGTTGAAAGATAAACTGATTAAGAAACATCACTCCCACGTCACTCATGTCCCACCTCTCTGAAACATCCCAGCCCAAACACCACCTCACCTCTCACGGACAAACTCTGCCAGCTCCTTGGTAGCAATCTGGCCATGCTTCATGTT
Organism: Salmo salar; assembly: GCF_965601325.2. Lineage (NCBI taxonomy): Eukaryota > Metazoa > Chordata > Actinopteri > Salmoniformes > Salmonidae > Salmo > Salmo salar. The sequence goes on from NC_138313.1 coordinate 30,866,596, forward strand.
GTGGTACAACACGTCAAAGCCTGCATTCTTCTCCCCCTGCAAAAAGCACAGACAACACCTTGGGTGAGCCACAGAATTAGATTGTACTGCATCTCTATGGGATTTATAGATTCCTCAATATGAAAGATGTGACAAATAGCAAGCGATGTCAGACAAACCTATGACCCCAGGAAATAGATGTTTTTCTTATTTAAATTCACTCAACACTTCTCTGTTACTTATTCATTGAGGACCCTTGGAGCATAGTGGAACTGAACACAAACAAAACAAATACTGTTTTCTTTCATCATGACCTTTAAATATTGTGGATGTGGATGTTTCTCTTGTTGTTAAGCAACCAGGACTAAGGTTGACACAGGGTTGGAGAAAACAGAAATGCCTTTCTCTCTCCAACAGAAGTATGCCTGGGAGCTGGTGATGACAAACACAACTCATGTTGTTTTCTTCCATGACCTTTAATATTGTGGCTGTCTTCTTGTTTCGCTCAGTGGGGAACCACAAGCAATCATGACACTGGTTTAAGGAAACAAAAATACATGTTTCATAGACAGGCCGACTGCAAGCCGAGTTGTTCTTCAGAAATGTCATTTTCATAGGTTGGAGAAGTCCTTCCACAGGGTCGATGCAAATTTCAGATCCATTGTTCTACAATAGCATTAAATCAGAATTTGCATTGACCCAAAGTGTGCAGAAGCTTTCTCCTTTTGTCTTCAAGCACCTTAGCAGCCTTGTGCAGATTTTGTCAAGACTGGCATAAGGAAGGCAATGTGAACGAGAAGTTTAAATCAGGATTCCCTTCCTACAGACAATACAACAACAAAAGAGTCATCACATAACAGCAGTTAACAGAGGCAGCGTTAAAAATAGCCTGTTCCTTGAAGCCCCCACTTTGATGTCAACAGCGGGGCCGTTGTGTAGCCTGTCCTGATGGGCAGGCGGCTGCACCTCAACACTACAAATACCCTGCTAGAGAGGGACACACTTTTCCCAAGTAGCAGGGGAATGGCTGGAATGTTCCCAGAGAGAAGCTAGGAGCAGGCCAACACACACAGACACCAAACACACACAGACACCAAACACACACAGACACCAAACACACACAGACACCAAACACACACAGACACCAAACACACACACAGACACCAAACACACACACAGACACCAAACACACACACAGACACCAAACACACACACAGACACCAAACACACACACAGACACCAAACACACACACAGACACCAAACACACACACAGACACCAAACACACACAGACACCAAACAAACAGACAAACACAATCGTTGCTTTGAGACATCGGTCTACTCAGGCAGGAGAGTGGTGATGGGCTGATGGCCTCAGTAGGGTTCAAAGAATTTGGATTCAAATCAAGGGTTAAATGTTAGGCGGTACGGTCTGGTACGCTGTCCCAGAAAAATAAATAGTGGAGGTACACGCTACCTGGAAAATATGAGCCTATCTATCACAATAATTAAAACAAAATGTCAAGAAAACGGTGGGCTATTACGCAACTGTTTATCATTACCGCATGTCAGAGGCATGAAAAACAGGTGGTATAGCTCCAAAATGGGATGTGGTTTGACGAGAACACTGACATTCTGCCAAGGCAGAGAAGTGTGGGCGACACAGAGACGCGTGCGGACAGTAATGGACACTTCAATTCTGGCCTAATGACAATCGCTGAATGTCATTACACTTCCTGGTGTTTTGTGTAACAGATGTCTGTTTAGAAGATATGTTGTGAGTGGATGAACGTGCACGGGTAGCCTAGTAAAGGAGCCCTTTCAAGTGATTGTTTTAGAAAACCAGATGAAAACATCATGACTGGTTGTGTTTATGCCAGAAGTTACATTTCAAATGTTTATGACTAGGCCCACAGAGATCCTATTGAATTAATATGGATTCTATATGTAATACATAGAGGTCCCGTACCAGGAAGAAATTACATCTACTTTCATCCCTGGTTCAAACCCATTTGATTAGTTAACTACAGACATGCAGTCAGTGGTGTAAAGTACTTAAGTAAAAATACTTTAAAGTACTACTTAAGTCGTTTTTTGGGGTATCTGTACTTTATTATTCATATTTTTGACCACTTTTACTTCACTACGTTCCTACAGAATATAATGTACCTTTTACCCAAAAGTATTCATTACATGTTGAATGCTTAGCAGGACAGGAAAATTATCCAATTTATGCAGTTATCAAGAGAACACCTGGTCATCCCTACTGTCTCTGATCTGCCAGACTCACTAAACACAACAGCATCTTTTGTAAGTTATGTCTGAGTGTTGGAGTGTCCCCCTGGCTATACGTAAATGGAAAAAAACTAGGAAATGGTGCCGTCTGCTGTGCTTAATAGAAGGAATTTGAAATGATTTATACTTTTACTTTTGATACTTAAGTATATTTTAGCAATTACATGTACTTTTAATACCGAAGTATATTTACAACCAAATAGACTTTTACTCAAGTAGTATTTGACTGTTTCTTGAGTAACTTTCTATTAAAAAGGTATCTAGACTTTTACTCAAGTATGACAATTGGGTACTTTTTCCACCACTGCATGCAGTTCCTTCTCTATGGAAGTGAAATTATGCCATAGTCTTTGTCCACCCCTCTCTCCCATCTGCACCCAGAGGAAGGTGACCTGCCCTGCTCAGCCCTAAACACAAAGCAGGTACATATTTCCCTTCACTATGCTAACCTCTCTGACTAGGTGCTGTGTCCCCCATGTGAATGCCACACACAAATCTAAAACATAGCCAACAGTATTATCATATAAGGCATTGGTGATCATTAAAACATATTAGCAAATAGCCAAATTAAAGTTGAAAACAAAGCAACAAGGATATTCAAATCACCAGGTCCCAAGCAGTCATCCATGCAGTGAATGTAATGATGATTGACAGGTGATTTTCAGAAAAGGAACCCCAAACAAACAACACACAAAGCTACTACTGTTCAAGTCGGTTCAAGTGCCAAATAACTTCTTTGTGAAAGGAGCTAAAGACACCAAGGCCTTCCTCAGCTAGGCAATAAAGGCTTATTTCACAGAAACAAAATAGCCTAAAGATTGAGGCCTAATTCCCATCTCTGGTCTCAGTCGAAGCTGACAATTATGGACACATTTGTGCTTTAGAAATTAGTATGAACATTATTTTATCAGCTAATGAAAACAAGAGGTACATTTAATATGGTGTCTAGGCTTTATGAACAACTCCTATAATGCCGTTGTGTTTCCTGAAAGGAGAAATAAAGGCTATCTACATCAGGACTCCCTAAAAACACAATACAAGTGACTATTTGAAGCAGGTTAGGAGAAAATCTTTGCTAACCCTAACCCTTTTTCTAACCTTAACCTAATTCTCCTAACCAGCTGTTAATTCTCCCACCCTGGTACGACAAAGTCGTAGCTGTATCGAAGTGGCATGTTCCTCAGGTAACAGACACAGTGGGCGAGAAGTATGACAGCTCTTTCATTAATGTGACAGACGTGTTTGTTTGTGTGATGTTTTTGTGTGTTTCGAGGTGTGTCAGTATCACACCCTAAAAGAAACGTATAAACCAAAGATGTCCTAAGAGTTAAATCCATGACTAGAATGATGAATTATAGCTGAACCCATCATGTTCCATCTGAGATCCTTCATCACACAGACCTGTTTCATATTCCACACCATGACCAGCGGTCATTGACAGTTATTTTTCGGTCTGATTTATGCAGCCCCCCTAAGAAAGTTTTGCTCATGCAAGAGAGAGCTCATTACAATGACAATGTGATCTGTGGGAGACGAGAGGAGCGACAGAGGGTCTGTGTGGAGGCAACCATGGCTGAGATTCATTAGCACTCCACGCAACACAGAGCAGCATCGTCTGTCAGTCCAGTCAGGTAATGGCCAGGTTCATGTTTTACAGGTATTAGCTACAGTCGTTGTTTAACACTTCCCCAGACCCATCTGTTTCTCCTGAGGAGCAGGGTGCCCCTTGGGAGGTTTGGGTTGGGGGAGGGGGTCTGCTCACTCACTCCTTCCATAACACCCTAAACTCTCACCCAGCGAGCGGTGCTCCCACATCCAGCAGCCTCCCCTCTCTCCCTGCCTGCCCGCTGCAGTTAGCCAACCAAGACTTGCTGCCCCATTTCATCTTTGTACTGTGCAGCGCGGCCAGCTAACGACTCTCACTTGATTCAAATTAGAAGTATCCCTGGCTTTCCCCCTCAGGCATGAACAAAGCTAATTACTGTACAGACGAGGCCTGGGATGCTCCTTTAAACGGTGTGCTGGAAATCAGGCATCATTGGGAACTGGTGTGGTTAAATAAAGAAGCCGTTTCTGGATCCCCCTGCTAGAGCGTGTCCGGCTTAATTAGGTAAGTGTGGTTACCTCTCAGAGAGAATGGAGGGGGCTCGCTACAGTAGAGACCTGGGATTCGGTCCCTGACCAGTAACCTGGACGGGAATATAGTTCACTCCTTGGCCAGTTACAAGAGGAGTTGTGGTTGAACACCAGTGTAGCACTGCACTATGGGCAGCAGGTTCTGTGGCCAGAGTAGCAGTGTCTTAGTGAAGGGGATCCGGTGTCGCAGGACATTCTTGTACTGTGATGCGAGGGGGGGGGGCACATGTGAAACCTGGCACACAGTAACAGAACAGAAAGTCTGTCCCTCTCTCCCTTTTTACGTCAGCCGATGTCAAAGTGCTATACATTTCCTATCCTATTTTCAGAGTTGTATATAATATGTGGAATGACATGACATAGTAGGCTTATATGGTAGACAATGATAACATAGTTGGATAGACCCAGGTTAGTATCTGTGGAAAGAGACCGTCTAGCTGACTCATTGAGGTTTTGTGCTTACGGGCAATCCCACGGAAGAGTGTCAGAAGCACCCCCTAGTATCTCAGCACACCACTTCCACATCTAAAGGACTGGCTCACTGAGTCAACATAACAGCCCATCACCTACACTAGTTAATACCTGGTCAATAGCGTCTGGGAAAGACCAGCAGTATCCCTGTGTAGAACTACTCTGGACATCACTTAATGCTGAGATCAGATCACAGCGCCCACACCGGTCCCTGTCCCTGTCCCTGTCCCCACACTGATTAATGGCTTCAGTGCCCGTTGGGCCGCAGGTGAGGGAATTGAGCCCAGTGGTTTCACGTGAGACCCTGAGCTCAGGACTAACCCATGACAGAGACTGAACACAATGCACACACACCCAAACACACCGCAGTCCACGCTCATGCTTTTATTACCATCACCAGAACATTTGCATCTGGCCTCAGGAACCTGAAGGCAAATTCCCTGAAATGTCTCTATGTAACAGTACAGTAATCCACTATCCTGCTGCCATTCATCTAATTTAGCAGAGCAAATAACAGTTCCAGATAGAGATAGAGATGGAGATAGAGAGAGAGAGAGATAGTGGGTCTTCTGGTAACATTCCTGCCCATCTGTCACAGCCACTGGGTTTACATCCGTCCGCTCCGGACCTTAGAGCCCAGTTAGTCCCAGAGACACAGCCAGGCACAAATTGACGAGGGAAGAGCAGAGGCAACACTGGGTTCATTCTGCTGATGAATGATTGGTTGGGTATAATTCACCTAGGAGAGCAGGGCCCATTTCCTGGAACAGATGGACAGTGTGCCTTGATGAGGCCTTGCAGAGTACTATATAAAAAGACATGGATGATTCATCCAACACACAGTCCTGCTAGAATTCCTAATGGTAGTGCATTAGTGGACTAGACTCTGGAGCAACGGACTGAATTGACCGTTCTTCGGTAAAAATGAGAAATTAGAGGATTCATGGTGTTCAATGCGAGAGCACCCATTCAGCCATTTCAAAGGGGAATTAAATATCAGGGGCATTAACATGCCTGTATTGGGATCAGTGGTGATTATAGCATGTAAATCTTGGTGGGGCAAACTCAATTATTATTTTGATTTTTTTAATGCATGCCAGTGAATCCTTACCATCGCTACACGTGGCCATCAGCAGAACCTTGTCTGGCAACGGAACAGTTCATTCAGCCTCATTTACTGCCTTTTAAAAAAACATAGCTGAAATGGCTGACTTGCTTAAACAAAATGTGGTTTCTACTGACAATTGAGATATACAAACTATGGCATAAGGGAACGATGAGCGCATAAGAGGCAATCCGTAATATCGATTAAGACAATGAGCGAGCGAAGAAGGACGTAGTCAATATAACAATTTGTTCAGCACTTTTGAAATGTACAGCGACACAATTCCGAACATGGGCCGTTCTTACAGTATTCTCCCTGTACACCAAGTCAGAACCATAGGATAAATAAGGGGGCATATAAGCAGGCAATAAAAGCTCTTAGAAATGTCGCATCATTGAATATTGTCTAAAACAGGCTATAGGCTACATGTGCACCACCAAGTCAGAACAGTAGGCTAAGTTATGAGGGAGAAAGAGACCAAATTATTAGGGTGAGGCACATGGGCTACAAACAGCTTACTACACAACATACACTTAGTATTACTTTCTTAGCGACAGTATACATATCTCCCTGGCATATTACATAATTTATGCAGCAGTATACAAGACATTTTTGGACTCAGTTATGCTGTGCTCACTTGAACAGGAAGGTGGTATTGCGGCCGTTCTTGGGGAACTCTGGAAAAAAACAAGGTTGAATCATGACGTCGGTGATCTTCAGGTCGGAGCTCTAGAAAGAGTCTAGAGCTCCCGACTTGGAATTCCAAGTTGGATGACCGTTCAAAACGTATTTTTTTTCCCCCAGTCGGAACTCGCTCCCCCCCCATTGCTTTGCAACACTTGCAGTTAACTACTGATTCCAAACCACTCATTGTTGAATATGCAATTTCCAACTTGTTATGTAATGTTTATGTTCAATGGCCGATGAGCACCGATACATTTTATCTACAATTTCTCTTCATATGACAAGGATTTGCCAGTAGATTGTCCACGTGATTCATGACTGCTTGTCTAGCTTGAAAGTACGATGTTGACATGATCAGTCCAATCAAAGCTACGGTAGATATGTGATTTGACATCATTTTATCTGTGGCCAATGACCTTGAGCTTTCTTGGATGGGCACTTCTAATGTAAATCTACGGCAGCACCCAAGGGGCTTGAACTTTCAAGCTCTCCCTGTAGATTTTGCGGTGATGTAGTGTCCCCATGAGTGACAGAACACTGAGCCAATCACAGCGCAACTAGAGAATATTACCAACCCCTACGCTCTGTATTTCTGCTGGCTGCCCCTCCACCACAGAAAGCACTGAGCTAGGCTGAAACACCTGCATTTTGGAGCTGCCTTACTCAAAAAAGCAAAGAGACCATGTTTGTATGTGGCTTTATTAACTCAAATGTTTTTTGTTTTTTTTTACATTGTTTGCAAACTGATATGTGACACGTATTAATGCCAAACAGGTGGGGCTCAAAACAGATGCCCTAAATGACGGGTCGCCACTGGTTGGGATGAAAACACTGAACGGAGCATTACACACATACTGTACACATCCTTCTTCCATCTGAAAGGAGGGAGGACTTGGAGTGAGGACTTCATTAAGAATGCACCTAATCATAACAGATGGCTGTTCCTCATCCTTCCCTCTGTTGACTAATTAAGACTAGGAAGAGAAGCCAACATCATTATCTACATGGAAAATATGGAAGTCACACAGTGCCGCCTGTAGACACAGAATGGTGTTAGACTGTCGGAGAGAGTTGCATCCCTCCTGGTTTGAGTTGGAGGGAAGCACCTTTGACCAACCTTCGTTCCACACAATGGAGGTCCCCGCTCCCCTCCATAGGCATGGAGGTCCCCGCTCCCCTCCATAGGCATGGAGGTCCCCGCTCCCCTCCATAGGCATGGAGGTCCCCGCTCCCCTCCATAGGCATGGAGGTCCCCGCTCCCCTCCATAGGCATGGAGGTCCCCGCTCCCCTCCATAGGCATGGAGGTCCCCGCTCCCCTCCATAGGCATGGAGGTCTCCGCTCCCCTCCATAGGCATGGAGGTCTCCGCTCCCCTCCATAGGCATGGAGGTCTCCGCTCCCCTCCATAGGCATGGAGGTCTCCGCTCCCCTCCATAGGCATGGAGGGCCCTGCTGCCTGCAGCCACACAAAGGCAGCCAGGATCACATGACTTGCTGCTGGTCAGCCAGCAGGCAGGCAGAGCAGACAAGACAACCCAGCACGCTCTGCTCCTCACAACAACACACTCAACTCTGCCTCTGTCACAGTCAGTAACACAACAACTCCACAAAATGAGGACAGAGGGGATCCACCACAGAGAGGCTTCATGTACACACACAAACAAGCACATACTTTCATAATCAGATATCCGTCAACAACACAAACAACTTTAGAGTCTCAAAATGTTGCGACCTATAAAAACCCTCCACCAAGGATAGGAACCTCATTTCCTTGAATTGAATTAAATGGATGGCTGGTATAGTTTCCTCTTTGACTCAATTGTTACTTTTACTTTTTGCCACAGCGTCCTTCCCAAAATATCCTTCCCCTTTCACGGTGAGCGGGCAGCGGTGGCGTATAACAACTAGGACACACCTGAAATAGCTCAGCCAGGTGTGCAGAGCAGAGCAGAACACAGGCATAGTCCCCCTTGGAGCAGCTGACTAATGTATTTTCCGGTCTCTCCTATCAGTCTAGCGGGACTACAGTCATGGTTACATTGCTGTCATGCTTATTATGTACCGTTATTGTACAGGTTATAGGACTGCTATAACATATTGATGTGGTTCCTGTCGGTTCCTTTTCCAGGCATTGTAAAGATGTGATCTGTGTTCATCTGTGTGTCAGGAATGAACCCTGTGCCCCTACTCCCACCATCACCAAGGAGACTAGGCAGCCTCCGCTCTATGATTCAGATAGCTAGATCACTCAGGAGACAGATTGGTAGAATGCAACATGTTGTGCTGTATGGTGGTGGTTCAGTATCATTCACAGAATATTAACTCTGAAAGTAAGGCATCATGACTCATGTGTGAATCAGGGAACGGACAGAATTGGCCAGTCAACCTACATGCATCGGTGTCCTTCATCTACAGAAGAGTTGTGCATCATTATCTGAAAGGTAGGCCCATTATTTCTACTGTCAGTGTCACATACAGACTGTGAGTGTTTGGGTTTTTACTAGCTTCTGCAATCTGCATAGAAATGAGCAGTAAAAGGGTCTAGTGTATTCATGCATAATGCCCCCCCAAAACAAATCAGCATAATGCAATCTGACTGTCAGTTTTCACCTCTCCATGTTGAGCTGCCAATGATCCTCATAGAACACAATTATACATCAAATAGACTCACCCAGAAGTTGTTTTTAAAGAATGCCATCTTCACTCAGAGTTTTATAGGGATCTGCAATAAAGTGAGAGAAGAAAAAAACCGTTAGAGATGGGACAGAAACAAGGCTACAGCCCCCTGCTCTCCCCTATCAGTGACCAGAGTCAGCCAGTGGCACTGAACCAGCATTCACACCAATAATGACACACCTCTACAAATGGATTGTTGTTTTCCCTGTGCTGAATTGCTATGGATCTCTTGCTCTTGCTGTGGGCTGAATCTCCCTTTGTACAGGTACTGTAACAATGTATTGGGCTACATGAAAAGCCGCCTCTCAGGCCCAAAAACAGACACAGTGACACTTTACTGTACAAAGAATAAAGTGGAAACTTCTGAGGCGGTCTTATTAAAAACAAGCTGGCGTAAGCAAGTAGACAATAGACACCTTTAGTTTAATGAAGGCCAGAGTGTCCTGAGGGGACAGCCAGGGTTTGTTTAATAGTTCACTTCAAAAGAGATGGAGAGGCTGACACAGGGGAGGGAGAGAGACTGATCTGACACAGGGGAGGGAGGGGGAGAGCGACTGATCTGACACAGGGGAGGGAGGGGGAGAGAGAGACTGATCTGACACAGGGGAGGGAGGGGGAGAGAGAGACTGATCTGTCACAGGGGAGGGAGGGGGAGAGAGAGACTGATCTGTCACAGGGGAGGGAGGGGGGGAGAGACTGATCTGACAGGGGAGGGAGGTGGGGAGAGACTGATCTGACACAGGGGAGGGAGGGGGAGAGAGACTGATCTGACACAGGGGAGGGAGGGGGAGAGAGACTGATCTGACACAGGGGAGGGAGGGGGAGAGAGACTGATCTGACACAGGGGAGGGAGGGGGAGAGAGACTGATCTGACACAGCCACCAAGGAGAGTGTTCCCGATCAAGATGAATAAAGATCTCCCCTGCTCACTCACTCTGGCCATGTGTGCAGTAAAGAGCTGAGGGACTAGCCATACCTCTTATTCAACCCCCTCCCCACCCAGAGTCACCTCCCAGACTGGGCCTGGAGCGATTGACAGCAGCAGGTCTACTAAGGTGATGACACACGCGAAGAGCCTCTACAACACAGTGACTCAACAAGAACCATGGTCTCTTTTCTGACTATGAAGTGAGATTCGTGACCATGGGCTTCTGTTCTGGCAGAGCAGACTTCAATAGACTGGAGGCAGGAGGAAACATAGCAACAGCTGAACATATACCCCCTGACCCCCTGTAGCGTTTCTCCACCCATCCACACTGCCTTCCACTGTGGGGGATTTCATTCCTGCTCAATTAGCTCCTAGCTATCTGCTCATCATGAATAATAGTAGCCTTCCAAGCACATTGCAAAGATGAATGAGTGTAGAAAGTGTGTGTGACTCTGCAGGCGCAGCGTTTCTCCAGGGAAGGCCTGGCTGTAGGTTCCCTGTTATTTTGCTGCGAGGAGAGGGTAAGAGGGGATGGTATGGTCCCTGCCTGGATGTGTTACATTGTGCTGACGGCAGGGCTTTCTCTCTGCTGGCACAGAGGAGTGGCTGACCCTAGCTCAGGCAGGACAACCTGCTGTTGGACAGGGGCACGCGCACACACACACACACACACACACACACACACTTAATTAACTCAGCATGGGGCCCCTGGAGGGTTCTCGTTTGGCAGCACAGCTTAGGGCTGAAAGTGAGATACAGCAGCCAGCTTCCAAGTACCCACTCTGCTCTACAACACTGACCCAGGGTGATAGAGGAGAAGAGGAGAGGTGGAATCAGTTAGACAGAGGGATCTGTTTGGCTGTGTAGCTGGATCACTGGCTGGTGGTGGTGAGTGGTAAGCATAAAGTGCCAGGCTTCACACATAGTTGCTGAGAGGAGAGATTGGTGTGGGGCTAGAATCATCAGTGGTGTTGTGGAGGCTATACACAGGAATATATTTTTTTATTTTACGTGTCAGCGTGCCGCAATGCACGCGGACACGGTCGTCAGGTGTACGCCGTTTCCTCCGACACATTGGTGCGGCTGGCTTCCGGGTTAAGCGAGCAGTGTGTCAAGAAGCAGTGCGGCTTGGCTGGGTCGTGTTTCGGAGGACGCACGGCTCTCGACCTTCGCCTCTGCCGAGTCCGTACGGGAGTTGCAGCGATGGGACAAGACTAACTACCAATTGGTTAACACGAAACTGGGGAGAAAAAGGGGTTTAAAAAAAAATAATAAGGCTATGAAATAAAGTTGATTTGAAAACCAATAGAACAGGAGTGTTTATAAATATTTCCCTCAACATTTCTATGGTCAGATTTTGGCTTGGCTTCTTAGAAGCAAGTTAAGGCAGGTCTCATAATATTAAGTAAAACATCCAGGTATGACAGGCTATAACCGTTTTCTGGTAGATGGAAAGGCTTTCTCAAAAACCTACTCAATTAAATGTTAACTAGCTACAAAGTAGCGTATGCCTACCAGAATGATATGATTACTTGTATCAATCCAGTGGGTATTCGTTTTGCAAATGTGTTACAGAAACACACTAATCAAACAGTGCTAGGTGCAGGTGCACTTTAATTAAAGGCTAACTACACTCACAAATGAACATTTCTTACATTTTTCCCAGACATCAAAAGTGTTCTTCTGTTGTGGTAAAAGCATTATTGTAGACTTAGAAAACAACAAAATTTGATGTTTTAGAAAAGAAAAAGTGTGGCTTTGAGAGCGACCAGAGGAGGATCTCTGTTAAGAAAATGTGTCGCCCGACAACCTGACCGGGAAGATTTTAATTTACCAGCCTCATGTGTATTGGGTGTCCCATTCCGGCATCCACCCCAGGTGCTCAGAATGACAGAAACCACAAATATGGTCATTCATTTTAACACGCCATGCAACTCCTGTAATGGAGCAGCCAATAAAACATAATTGTCAAACATTTGCCAAAATGCAAATCGCGAGAAAACACCATTCTAAACACTGCACCTGATGCGAGCGGTATATGACAGAGATGAAAATCTCCATTAGAAACTTAGAAAGACGGTGAAACTAGGATGGGTTGTTAATATAACTGCCTTCGGCTTCTGGACAATGATAGAAAGTTGATATGAAAATCAATAGAATAGGACAGAAATGGCATTAAAGGAAGTCTTTCATGTGGCTGTCAGTGAAAAGCATCTCAAATATGTATCTTGAGTAGAATTTTAATGTTGAGACAAGCTGATGCATTCATCTCTCTCCAGAATGCACTCCACTGTCTCCTGCCAATTCATTGATTCATTATGTGAAAGGTTTGCTGTTTGTTTCTTTTTATCAATTCACCATTACATATGACTAGTCAACACACCTAGTCATCATCAAACCCACTGCTAGCGAGCCAACCTTTACTGACTAGCAGCACAAACTAATACACTACAACGGAACGATTTGACTAGTGCAGTGTTAGTTGACTTTGTCATAGTTTGATAATTGTGTAGTTTGGAGTAATTATCGAGGTTAGCTAGCCAGCTATTTTCGTCCCCCACGACGAAAATAGGTTACCTAGCCAGCTACACGTTCAAACAAAGTCAACAACGCAGCCACTGCTAGCTAGCCTACTTCACCAGCCAGCAGTACTGTATCATCTTCGTCATTTTAGTCAATAAAATTTTTGCAACGTAAGCTTAACTTTCTGAACATTCGAGAAGTGTAGTCCACTTGTCATTCCAATCTCCTTTGCATTAGCGTAGCCTCTTCTGTAGCCTGTCAACTATGTGTCTGTCTATCCCTGTTCTCTCCCCTCTGCACAGGCCACACAAACGCTTCACACCGCGTGGCCGCTGCCACTCTAACCTGGTGGTCCCAGTGCGCACGACCCACGTGGAGTTCCAGGTCTCCGGCAGCCTCTGGAACTGCCGGTCTGTGGCCAACAAGGCAGAGTTCATCTCAGCCTATGCTACCCTCCAGCACCTCGACTTCTTGGCACTGACGGAAACATGGATTACCACAGAAAACACTGCTACTCCTACTGCTCTCTCCTCGTCTGCCCACGTGTTCTCGCATACCCCGAGAGCATCTGGCCAGCGGGGTGGTGGCACTGGAATCCTCATCTCTCCCAAGTGGACATTCTCTCTTTCTCCCCTGACCCATCTGTCTATCTCCTCATTTGAATTCCATGCTGTCACAGTTACCAGCCCTTTCAAGCTTAACATCCTTATCATTTATCGCCCTCCAGGTTCCCTTGGAGAGTTCATCAATGAGCTTGACGTCTTGATAAGTTCCTTTCTTGAGGATGGCTCACCTCTCACAGTTCTGGGTGACATTAACCTCCCCACGTCTACCTTTGACTCATTCCTCTCTGCCTCCTTCTTTCCACTCCTCTCCTCTTTTGACCTCACCCTCTCACCTTCCCCCCTACTCACAAGGCAGGCAATACGCTTGACCTCATCTTTACTAGATGCTGTTCGTCCACTAATCTCATTGCAACTCCCCTCCAAGTCTCCGACCACTACCTTGTATCCTTTTCCCTCTCGCTCTCATCCAACACTTCTCACTCTGCCCCTACTCGGATGGTATTGCGCCGTCCCAACCTTCGCTCTCTCTCTCCCGCTACTCTCTCCTCTTCCATCCTATCATCTCTTCCCTCTGCTCAAACCTTCTCCAACCTATCCCCTGATTCTGCCTCCTCAACCCTCCTCTCCTCCCTTTCTGCATCCTTTGATTCTCTATGTCCCCTATCCTCCAGGCCGGCTCGGTCCTCCCCTCCTGCTCAGTGGCTCGACGACTCATTGCGAGCTCACAGAACAGGGCTCTGGGCAGCCGAGCGGAAATGGAGGAAAACTCGCCTCCCTGCGGACCTGGCGTCCTTTCACTCCCTCCTCTCTACATTTTCCTCTTCTGTCTCTGCTGCTAAAGCCACTTTCTACCACTCTAAATTCCAAGCATCTGCCTCTAACCCTAGGAAGCTCTTTGCCACCTTCTCCTCCCTCCTGAATCCTCCTCCCCCCCCCTGCGGATGACTTCGTCAACCATTTTTAAAAGAAGGTTGACGACATCCGATCCTCGTTTGCTAAGTCAAACGACACCGCTGGTCCTGCTCACACTGCCCTACCCTGTGCTTTGACCTCTTTCTCCCCTCTCTCTCCAGATGAAATCTCGCGTCTTGTGACGGCCGGCCACCCAACAACCTGCCCGCTTGACCCTATCCCCTCCTCTCTTCTCCAGACCATTTCCGGAGACCTTCTCCCTTACCTCACCTCGCTCATCAACTCATCCTTGACCGCTGGCTACGTCCCTTCCGTCTTCAAGAGAGCGAGAGTTGCACCCCTTCTGAAAAAACCTACACTTGATCCCTCCGAAGTCAACAACTACAGACCAGTATCCCTTCTTTCTTTTCTCTCCAAAAAACTCTTGAGCGTGCCGTCCTTGGCCAGCTCTCCTGCTATCTCTCTCAGAATGACCTTCTTGATCCAAATCAGTCAGGTTTCAAGACTGGTCATTCAACCGAGACTGCTCTTCTCTGTGTCACGGAGGCTCTCCGCACTGCTAACGGCACCTCCGTACCTTCAGGCTCTGATCAGGCCCTACACCCAAACAAGGGCACTGCGTTCATCCACCTCTGGCCTGCTCGCCTCCCTACCTCTGAGGAAGCACAGTTCCCGCTCAGCCCAGTCAAAACTGTTCGCTGCTCTGGCACCCCAATGGTGGAACAAGCTCCCTCACGACACCAGTACAGCGGAGTCAATCACCACCTTCCGGAGACACCTGAAACCCCACCTCTTTAAGGAATACCTAGGATAGGATCAAGTAATCCTTCTAACCCCCCCCCCCCCCTTAAAAGATTTAGATGCACTATTATAAGTGGTTGTTCCACTGGTTATCATAAGGTGAATCCACCAATTTGTAAGTCGCTCTGGATAAGAGCGTCTGCTAAATGACTTAAATGTAAATGTAAACATGTTCCCAGTAGTAAATGGACCGTTAATCCCCATCATTTGATTACATTCATTTATGTTAATGCTTTGTATTAGCCTACTAAAATTAGGCCTAGAGTCAATACCATTCTGATTCTCGAAGTGGAAACGTTACTTGTGAGAAACAACTTTTGGTTTATTTCATAACCATCATGTACGACTTTTTTCATGGTCTTTTGTTTGGAGTGTTCCATGTGAGCAACGAGCATGGGTTTGGTTCCTCTGTCCTGATGTTGAGGGAGCGTGTGCCTGAGTAAGCATAAAAGTTGTAAATACGGCACTGGAACTGACCCTGTATATAGTATGCTTACTAACTTAATCATGTTCTTCTTATTACTATCCCATATATCCAGTGGAAACGTCATAAAATAGCTTTCCCTTGCGCAAAAACAACTGTCGGTCTGAGCTCACTGGCAAGAATAGGCTAGTTGATACAATGTTGCAAGTTCGCTAGAGACTGCTTTCCTGGATCCAGTTGATTTATGTGATACAATGTTGTACTTCACTAGTTAAAGCTCAAGTCAAGACAGTATCAATACATTTTCTACGGCTTTATGTACACTACCGTTACAAAGTTTGGGTTAACTTAGTCATTTCCTTGTTTTTTTTTGTTTTTTTGGTCCATGTAATAACATAAAAATGACACTGTTAATGTTGTAAATGACTAATGTAGCTGGAAACGGCAGATTTTTTATGGAACATCTACATAGGCGTACAGAGGCCCATTATCAGCAACCATTACTCCTGTGTTCCAATGGCACGTTGTGTTAGCTAATCCAAGTTGAATAGCTAATCCAACCAGAATAGAAAGAGTGGGAGGCCCCGGTGCACAACTGAGCAAGAGGACAAGTACATTAGTTTGAGAAACAGACGCCTCACAAGTCCTCAACTGGCAGATTCATTAAATAGTACCCGCAAAACACCAGTCTCAACGTCAACAGTGAAGAGGCGACTCCGGAACGCTGGCCTTCTAGGCAGAGTTCCTCTGTCCAGTGTCTGTGTTCTTTTGCCCATCTTAATCTTTTCTTTTTATTGGCCAGTCTGAGATATGGCTTTTTCTTTGCAACTCTGCCTAGAAGGCCAGCATGCCGGAGTTGCCTCTTCACTGTTGACGTTGAGACTGGTGTTTTGCGGGTACTATTTAATGAAGATGCCAGTTGAGGACTTGAGGTGTCTGTTTCTCAACCTAGACACTAATGTACTTGTCCTCTTGCTCAGTTGTGCACCGGGGCCTCCCATTTCTCTGGTTAGAGCCAGTTTGCGCTGTTCTGTGAAGAGAGTAGTACACAGCGTTTTACGAGATCTTCAGCTTCTTGGCAATTCCTCGCATGGAATAGCCTTCATTTCTCAGAACAAGAATAGACTGATGAGTTTCAGAAGAAAGTTCTTTGTTTCTGGCCATTTTGAGCCTGTAATCGAACTGAGCAATCGGGGGAGAAGGGCCTTGATCAGCGACGTGACCAAGAACCCGATGGTCACTCTGAAAGAGCTCTAGAGTTCCTCTGTAGAGATGGGAGAACCTTCCAGAAAGACAACTCTCTCTGCAGCACTCCACCAATCAGGCCTTTATGGTAGAGTGGCCAGACGGAAGCCACTCCTCAGTAAAAGGCACATGACAGCCCGCTTGGAGTTTGCCAAAAGGCACCTAAAGGACTCTCAGACCATGAGAAAATAAGATTCTGGTCTGATGAAACCAAGATTGAACTATTTGGCCTGAATGCCAAGCGTCACGTCTGGAGGAAACCGGGCACCATCCCTACAGGGAAGCATGGTGGTGGCAGCATCATGCTGTGGGGATGTTTTTCAGGAGCAAGGACTGGGAGACTAGTCAGGGTTGAAGCATGAACGAAGCAAAGTACAGAGAGATCCTTGATGAATACCTGCTCTAGACCACACAGGACCTCGGACTGGGGTGAAGGTTCACCTTCCAACAGGACAACGACCCTAAGCACACAGCCAAGACAATCCAGAAGTGGCTTCGGGACAAGTCTTTGAATGTCCTTGAGTGGCCCAGCCAGAGCCCGGACTTGAACCCAAAGGAACATCTCTGGAGAGACCGGAAAATAGCTGTGCAGCGATGCGCCCCATTCAACCTGACAGAGCTTGAGAGGATCTGCAGAGAAGAATGGGAGAAACTCCCCAAATACAGGTGTGCCAAGCTTATAGCGTCATACCCAAGACTCGAGGCTGTAATTGCTGCCAAAAGCGCTTCAAAGCTTCAAAGGGGCTGAATATTTATTATGGGGTATTGTGTGTAGATTGATGAAGAAAAAACAAACAATTTAATACATTTTAGAATAAGGCTGTAACATAACAAAATGTTGAAAAAGTCAATGGGTCTGAATACTTTCTGAATGCACTGTATTTGTATGTATTATGGATCCCCATTACTCTTCCTGGGGTCCAGCAAAATGGAGGCAGTTTATACAACTGGCATGCAGATCGTTAGAAATGTTAGGAAAATTGCATGCTTCCCCAAACTTGAAACTCACGCGCCTCCTATTTAGTCTTTATAACAGAATTGCCTCCATGTTTCTATGGTCGGATTTTCAAGCAGGGAAGTCGTGCCTCATAATCTGAAATAGAACATTCAGGTTTCAAACAATTAAGTATGTTTTCAAAACGCATACTGCCTCCAGCTCACATTGTGGTGGGTGAACATGCTAATAGCCTGCCTACAGTAGTTTTCCCTCCTGGTCAATTTGGCCGGCAATATCGTATTTATCGCCTTTTCTTTTTTTTGGTAAACAAAGATTAGAACAGTGTTGTGCATTGGGATTCCTCTGATAATTAATATTCCACGGGAGCTGAGCATGGTGGGCTGATGTAGAAGGTACTGTGGTGGAACCACTTGGTACAAGCTGACTCACTGAGTCTCACATAGAGGGTCAGAGAGAGAGAGAGAGAGCGAGCAAACAGCCTTCTACATGTTACACAGCTCAGAGGTGGGTGGACTGATAAGGAATAATTCAAATAGCACATAAGGGCTAGTAGGCCTAGTTCCTTTCTGGCTCACCAGATTAGCATTAGTGAGTTTGAAACAGTAAAACATTGTGCTGCCTCCACCCTGGACTGGTCTGGTCTGGTCTGGGCTGGGCTTGGCTTGGCTGGGCTTGGCTTGGCTGGGCTGGGCTAGGCTCCTGCCCTTTCCCCTGCTGATTGTGAGAGTGTCAGCCAGGCTAGTGGTGGCTCAGTGGAAGACCACAGCCAGGGCAACGTTACGCTATCAGCAGCACACAGCAGTGGAGAAGACAACATCAGCACCTAGAGCCCAGGCTGCAGGCTAATGCCATAGAAAGAGCCAACAAACAACTACTGACAAGAACCAGATGGACTACCAGAAAAAACGAGGGCTTAACAAAAAAAAAGCCCCTTCCAGTCCCCCCCCCCAATAAACTGTCCCCATCCTCTTGTTTTGGCAGCAAATAAATGGCATCTCTACACCCATATTGAGCCTCCCTCTCCTTCCCATGGTTGAGGGAATTGAAGTGGGGCTACTGGCAGATGCTTCTCTCAGGGTTGACAGTTCAGCAGAAGCTCCCTGCCTGGTCCTTATATCCCCACACCACCCTCCTTCAGCTCATCTCTGTTAAGGCATGAGGCTGGGGGGGAAATTGTCCAATTCCCACCTTCATTGACTTAATGACAACCCCAGATATCCGCCTCCTCCATCTTGGAGAAGAGAGAAAATGGGTCAAAGTATTGACTCGGCCAAGAATCGAGTGAATACGGTCTGCTAGGCTATTAACAGTCCCATCTGTCACTGGCAGAGGCAGTGAGGTGGGAGAGGAACAGAAAGAAAGGGTGGGTGGATAGTGAAACGAGACATGTAAAAGAACAGACAGGCCTAAGGCTTTTAGACAGAACAAACTGAGAAGAGGGGAACAAGACAAATGGAAGAGAAATGAGAAAAGTGCTACCTCCAATCAACACTCTCCTACACTAAATGGCAGACTGATGTAGGAGTAGAGCTCTAAAAGCAGTGACCTATAGCTAAATCCCCAATCTCAGGTGTAACACATCTATGATTCGTTTTGCCAAACTGTCGCAGCTGTAGGCGTTTTCCAAGGACAGCGACAGGGAGAGTAGCTACTGCACTGCAGAATCTGTTGCTCTGTCCTTCATCAAACCTGATTTGGCAGGGACAGGAGGAGAGAATTCCCCCGTTAGACCCATTTTGCAGTACCCACTACCCTCCCTGCCCAACTGCCAATGACAATGCTTCCAGAGCCATGTCTGTGAGTCACCCAACAGTGACTGGTACATCTGGCCACGTGGAGCTGGCTGTAAAAACACACAAGAAATAAACATAAGAACACAAGAAAGTAAGAAACTACATACATGGTCAGTTCCAGTACCATATTTACAATGTGCAGGGATACTGGCGTGACAGAGGTAGAGATGCACAGGGGTAAGGTGACTAGTTATTAGGATATATGATAAACAAAGTAGCAGTAGTGCATATGATGATTGTATGTGAGTGTGTGTGCATAGAGTCAGTATAAATATGTGTGCATGTTATGCACTGGATATCATAAGGTGAATGCACCAATTTGTAAGTCGCTCTGGATAAGAGCGTCTGCTAAATGACGTAAATGTAAATGTGTGTGAGCAAATTAAGTGTGTGTGGAGTCCTGCGAGTGTGCATAGAGACAGTGCAAAAATAAACAAAAACTTAATACCAGGGTCAACTCAGTCTGTGTAGCCATTCCTTAAGCTATTTAGCAGTCTCATGGCTTGGGGATAGAAGCTGTTCAGGAGCCTGTTGGTGTCAGACTTGATGCACCAAATCACATTTTTATTTGTCACATGCGCCGAATACAACAGGTGTAGACCTTAGTGAAATGCTTACTTACAAGCCCTTAACCAACAATGCAGTTAAGAAAAATAAGCGTTAAGTCAAAAAATAGAAAAGTAACAAATAATTAAAACAGCAGCAGTAAAATAACAATAGCGAGGCTATATACTAGAGGTTGACCGATTATGATTTTTCAGCGCCGATACCGATACCGGTTATTTGAGGACCCCAAAAAAAAGCCGATGGCGATTAATCGGCCGATTTTATTTATTTATTTGTAATAATGACAATTACAACCATACTGAATGAACACTTATTTTAACTTAATATAATACATCAATAAAATCAATTTAGCCTCAAAGAAATAATGAAACATGTTCAATTTGGTTAAAATAATGCAAAAACAAAGTGTTGGAGAAGAAAGTAAAAGTGCAATATGTGCCATGTAAGAAAGCTAACGTTTAAGTTCCTTGCTCAGAACATGAGAACATATGAAAGCTGGTGGTTCCTTTTAACATGAGTCTTCAATATTCCCAGGTAAGAAGTTATTATAGGACTATTTTTCTCTATACGATTTGTATTTCATATACCTTTGACTACTGGATGTTCTTATAGGCACTTTAGTATTGCCAGTATAGCTTCCGTCCCTCTCCTCACTTCTACCTGGGCTCGAACCAGGAACACATCGACAACAGCCACCCTCGAAGCAGCGTTACCCATGCAGAGCATGGGGAACAACTACTCCAAGTCTCAGAGTGAGTGACGTTTGAAACGCTATTAGCGCGCACCCCGCTAACTAGCTAGCCATTTCACATCGGTTACACCAGCCTAATCTTGGGAGTTGATAGGCTTGAAGTCATAAACAGCGCAATGCTTGAAGCACAGCAAAAAACTGCTGGCAAAACGCACGAAAGTGCTGTTTGAATGAATGCTTACGAGCCTGCTGCTGCCTACCACCACTCAGTCAGACTGCTCTATCAAATCATTGTGTTTATTATATTATAATTAATTCTAAGAAATACAAGCCTTAGGTCATTAATATAGTCGAATCCGGAAACTATCATCTCGAAAACAAAACGTTTTTCCTTTCAGTGAAATACGGAACCGTTCTGTATTTTATCTAACGGGTGGCATCCCTAAGTCTAAATATTCCTGTTACATTGCACAACCTTCAATGTTATGTCATAATTACGTAAAATTCTGGCTAATTAGTTCGCAACGAGCCAGGCGGCCCAAACTGTTGCATACACCCTGACTCTGCGTGCAATGAAAGCAAGAGAAGTAACACAATTTCACCTGGTTAATATTGCCTGCTAACCTGGATTTCTTTTAGCTAAATATGCAGGTTTAAAAATATATACTTCTGTGTATTGATTTTAAGAAAGGCATTGATGTTTATGGTTAGGTACAGTCGTGCAACGATTGTGCTTTTTTCGCAAATGCGCTTTTGTTAAATCATCTCCCGTTTGGCGAAGTTGGCTGTCTTTGTTAGGAAGAAATAGTCTTCACAGTTCGCAACGAGCCAGGCGGCCCAAACTGCTGCATATACCCTGACTCTGTTGCAAGAGAAGTGACACATTTTCCCTAGTTAAAAGAAATTCATGTTAGCAGGCAATATTAACTAAATATGCAGGTTTAGAAATATATACTTGTGTATTGATTTTAAGAAAGGCATTGATGTTTATGGTTGGAGCAACGTGTACCTAAGCGATTATATGCAACGCAGGACAGGCTAGATAAACTGGTAATATCATCAACCATGTGTAGTTAACTAGTGATTATGATTGATTGTTTTTTTATAAGATAAGTTTAATGCTAGCTAGCAACTTACCTTCTTACTGCATTCACGTAACAGGCAGGCTCCTTGTGGAGTGCAATGTAAAGCAGGTGGTTAGAGCGTTGGACTAGTCACCGTAAGGTTGCAAGATTGAATCCCTGAGCTGACAAGGTATAAATCTGTCGTTCTGCCCCTGAACAAGGCAGTTAACCCACCGTTCCTAGGCCGTCATTGAAAATAAGAATGTGTTCTTAACTGACTTGCCTAGTTAAATAAAGGTGAAACAAAATATTATTATTGTCGGCGTCCAAAAATACCGATTTCCGATTGTTATGAAAACTTGAAATCGGCCCTAATTAAATTGGCCATTCTGATTAAATCGGTTGACCTCTACTATATACAGCGGGTACCAGTACAGAGTCAATGTGCAGGGTCACCGGTTAGTCAAGGTAATATGGACATGTAGGTAGAGTTAAAGTAACTATGCATAGATAATAAACAGGGAGTAGCAGCAGCTTAAGGGGTGCGCTCCGGTACAGCTTGCTGTGCGGTAGCAGAGAGAACAGTCTATGACTAGTGTGGCTGGAGTCTGACAATTTTTAGGTTCTTCCTCTGACAACGCCTGGTAAGAGGTCCTGGATGGCACAAAGCTTGACCCCAGTTATGTACTGGGCCTTTTGCACTACCCTCTGTAGTGCCTTGCGGTCAGAGGCCGAGCAGTTGCCATACACCAGGCAGTGATGCAACCAGTCAGGATGCTCTTGATGGTGCAGCTGTAGAACCATGACAAATCTTTTCAGTCTCCTCAGGGGGAATAGGCTTTGTCGTGCCCTCTTCACGGCTGTCTGGGTGTGAGTGAACAAGGAGTACAGGAGGGGACTGATCACGCACCTGAGGGGCCCCAGTGTTGAGGATCAGCATGGCGGATGTGTTGTTACCTACCCTTACCACCTGGGGGCAGCCCGTCAGGAAGTCCAGGATCCAGTTGCAGAGGGAGATGTTTAGTCCCAGGGTCCTTAACTTAGTGATGAGGTAAGCGCATGCTCAGAGTACACGTCCTGGTAATCCATCTGGCCCTGTGGCATTGTCAATATTGACCTGTTTAAAAAGTCTTACTCACATTGGCTATGGAGAGCGTGATCACACAGTCGTCCGGAACAGCAGATGCTCTCATGCATGCTTCAGTGTTACTTGCCTTGAAGCGAGCATAGAAGTAATTTAGCTCGTCTGGTAGGCTTGCGTCACTGGGCAGCTCGCGGCTGTGCTTCCCTTTGTAGTCTGTAACAGTTTGCAAGCCCTGCCACAGCAGGTGTACTGCAATTCAAATCTTAGTCCTGTATTGACTCTTTGCCTGTTTGATGGTTCGTCGGAGGGCATAGCAGGATTTCTTATAAACTTCAGGGTTAGAGTCCCGCTCCTTGAAAGCGGCAGCTCTACCCTTTAGATCAGTGTGGATGTTGCCTGTAATCCATGGCTTCTGGTTGGGGTATGTACGTATGGTCACTGTGGGGACAACGTCATCGATGCACTTATTGATGAAACCAGTGACTGATGTCAGTATCGCTTGCCATGCGGAAGCAGAGACAACAGTCTATGGCTTGGGTGGCTGGAGTCTAACAATTTTCCGGGCCTTCTTTCAAAACAGCCTGATATGAAAGGTCCTGGATGGCAGGGAGCTCGGCCCCAGTGATGTACTGGGCTGTCTGCACCACCCTCTGTAGCGCCATGCGATCGAGGGCGGTGCTGTTGCCATACCAAGCAGTGATGCAGCCAGTCAAGATGGTCTCAATGGTGCAGCTGTAGAACTTTGAGGATTTGGAGGGCCCATACCAAACCTTTTCAACCTCCTGAGGGGAGGAGGCACCTTCTTCACGACTGTGCACTTGTGTGTGTACCAAGTCTTTCGTGATTTAGACACAGAGGAACTTGAAGCTCTCGACCCGCTCCACTGCAACATCGTTGATTTAGATGGGGCCCCTGCGTAAGGGTTGTCTGGGTTAGCCCTGTGTGCAGTAGCCCTGTCCTTTAGCTTAGTGCCAACCTCAGTGTTAATCCAGATTGATTTGGGAAGAAGCGAACCGTCACTGTGGGGACAATGTCGCCGATGCATTCCCTAATGAAGCCAGGATGGCACTCTCAACAAAGCCTATGTTAATCAGAACAGTCTCAGCACAAAGGCCCATGTTCATCAGAATTGCAATTAAACGTAGCCTACATGCAATCATTGATTTCCCTATTCACTGGCTTGATGTAATGTGCTGTTGCTGCATCAATTTGGACGTCAACACCATCAAGCTGTACATATGAACAAACCTCTGGTAGTGTCAAATGTTCTCTCCCTCCTCTACCCAGGCAGCAGAAGAATAATCAGGCAGAACCTGAGTATGCTCTCCTCCATGCACCTCATTGTTTGGAGCTGAATGTGTTGTTTTCCCTGTAGCATACGGTGCAGTCCAGTACAGTCTATGACAAGGAGCCAGCCTGCCAAGCATCACTTCCAGCACAGACCCAGCACTGAGTAGAGCATGACAGCATGGTGAGCACTGGCAGTCCATTCAGAATGGATGTCTGAACATGGCATAACAAAACATCATACAAATCGATTAGGTAAGAATACATTTCCATAGTCCAGCTGCTAATTGAGATGACAAAACAGAAACCAGAAAAAAAAAATAAGAGGCACCATCTCATCTCCTTCAGCATGGTTCTCTTTTGGGTCACCATGTGCTTTTGAGTGACCCAGATTAGAAACATGAATGGTAACACAAGGTGCTGAACAACATCAGAAGTCTCCTCCTTTCCTACTGCAACACAAACATCCCATATTATCTGGAATTCCACAAAATAGATCTAACGTCACAGTAGTCAGTCACCATGTCAACAACCTGTGATGCATTTCGACCTGGGAAAGTCTATTATTGAGCTCCACTTATCACTGGTCCACTTAGCACAGCTTGAAGTGAACCCGTAACCCAACATAGAGAGGTCTGTTCCTGCAGCCAGCCCCACGGTGGATACTCGTGGCCAGAGAGATCCATCTGCTAGAGACCCTATGCTTAGTAGCATGGCCACCGGCTACACAGGCTCAGGCACTGCCCTGCTTGGCAAGATCCAGGGAGTCCACGGCCAGCAGCTCTGTAGCTTACATTACAGGCAGGGGATCTCCATAATTAATTCACCACCAACAACAGTAGCACCATACTATACTGTATGGGCCAGCTGCAAGGGCAGAGGGAGCCAGCTAAATCATGAGGACTGAAAATCCTTAAAGCTAGAATCCTTAATTGAAACAATAAAGCGTTCTCCCCATTTCACTAAAAAGATAGGAGTTGGGGAAATGTAACCACTCTCAAATTCATAGACAAAGCTATGGACCCCAGAAAGACGCTGGGGATCCTCATAAAATACCAAATACTAAGGACTGATCAAATGTATCATTTTCACCATGTTTTGAGGCTATACAGTGTTTGTTTACATTTACGTTGTTTACAAACATTGGCATAAAACAAGCTTACATTTTGGGGTTCTGATGGGGTATGACAGTTGAATAAAGTTCATGAGACATTAATAAGTTATATTCTTAAAGAATCAATGGGTATATATATGATTAATTTATCATTTCTAAAATGTATGTAGCAACTAAGGATTCTAGTTAAGGATCAAGTGATAAGCTTCTTTTCCCCAGCGCCATAAAATGATAGAATTGAGTGCTCTGATTGCAGAGCGGAGTTAGCCCCCCTATATTGATATGGTATTCTCCTCGCAGGCTGAGGTGGCGGGCTCTGCAGGAAGGCTCTGATCAGGCTTTAGGCTAATCAACAGCAAAATACAGAGCGAGACAGTCAATTCTAATCTAAATGCAAAGTAGGACTCTTATTCCCCCTGGCCTTGCCTTTCTTCTCTCCCTCCTTGCTGCTCCCCACATCGCAGCCTTTTAGGGGCCGAGGCAAGGCTGAGTGATGTGGATAGTATCTGACGGTGAAAAATGTGCTGTAATTGTGGCATGCTACAGATGTGTCTCTGTTCTGGGAGGAGAGCTAGCAGGGACCTGATGATGGCAGCGGGTAGAGAGAGGCTGCTAAGGTGCCTGCCTGGCCCCAGATCAACAGGCCTGGCGGGGGAAAAAGCCTCCACTGTTTAAGCTCAGTGTGATCTCCAGCAGTAAGGGCCTACCTACTGGGACCAGCAGCAGCAAGCACCACACAACCTCAGCTCACCCCTCCAGAACGACTGGATGGTTATGATTTCAGATGCAGAGGTTCTGAGTTAAGGGATGTTGAGCTGGCTTCAATAGGTACCTGATTAGAAACTGGACCTCAACCCACCCATATTTCCCACTATGATTATCAGGTGAATATCTGCCTCTCCATAATGAAAAGTTAATAGAGATGAGACAGAAAGGTAGGTTAAGCTTTCAGAGTGCAACTCATAAATAAACATGATTTTTTTGAAAGATAAAATGCTTTGCGGAATACATAACTAAATACTCAACTACTCATGAAGTCAACTGGCAAGAGGCCATGAAGTTGGTATATATTTCTTAATCTAATTGAAACTTCTCCACCTCACATCTCTTCATTCCCAGTCCCACCCACACATCCATGAATCACTATGCTCTCTCACCACTCAGCACTAGCAGAGTAGAGGGTTTCACTTGATCAAGACATAAGGGAGGGTTTTCTTCACCTCTCAATATCAGTACTTATATTACTTTTTCAACACCGATCAAGAAACTTGTCTCTATGAAGTTCTGTTCTCTGTTTAGAAAACCATGTAGATTGCAATCTGAATAAAGAAACAACATCAAGTGTGCATTCATCAACCTCTCCTACAGCATTTTCATATAAGCCTAGTTGCTTTAGAATAACAGCTATTGGCATTATATATATATATATATATATCTTACTTTGAGTAGGTTAAAACACAATTGGAGAACAGGTGTCAATGTGGAATTTTACATACACTATCATGATTATTTAAAATGAAAATGTTACACGGGGTATTCCATACAATGCTAAATAGAAAACCTGGCAATTTCTGGAACGGTTTTTAAGTCACAGTAACTTTATAGACCTTTTATCAACATCAACATCATGGTCATTAGATAAGTCTCTCTGAGGTCATTGATTGCTGTTGAAATTTTGGACTATCCCAGGAGGATATGATTCTACCAAGAAGAATATAAGCGATATACTCTCGCTCGCTCGCTCTCTCACACACACACACACACACACACACAGTAAAAAAATAAAAATAAAATGTTAACCCCCCTGAAAAACACCAAAACAGTGACAGTCAGAGGTGACTTTTAGTTCTTCCAACCAGCAACATCATCAAACAAGTTTCACATGATCAAAATAAACATTGTCAAAGCATTCGATTAGCCGAGTCTCTAATTTCGCTACCTTTAAATATAATACATTTGATGAGGCGGCAAGTAGCCTAGCCTAGCGGTTAAGAGCGTTGAGCCAGTCACCGGAATCTGTCGATGTGCCCTTGAGCATGGCACTTAACCCTGAGTAGTTTTCCATAATTAGCCATCAAACGGTCTACTTAGCAAATATAACAAGTAAACCTCAATCTATATTTCTGATCATTTAATAATATAACATTACCAATATCCAGCTAAAGGTTGGCAGCAAGCTTAGGTCAAAACGTTGTCAGTTGTCTGCTACTGATAGCGTGCAAGCTTGAATTCTACATTGTCTTCTGTCATGCTGCTGAAGACGGCAAGGCATTATGCAGTTCCCCGCGCTAGTTACAAAGCAAGCTATTTTACAGGACCCAGCCTAAATAATAGTTCATTACCTGTATTTTTTTTCTGGAAAACCTTTATAGTACATTTTCCATCTTCAGTCATTCACCTGTCCAGCTCCAGCCACAGTTGTATAATGCCCAAAGTGATTTGATAGTAGGCAGAGGTACAATATCTCTAGGCAGTTTTCAGTGTGCGCGCAAATTCCCACCCATCTGTCCCTATTGGTTGACATACTTGTCAATCAAGCCTAGAGCGCGATGTTGTAGGCATAGCAACCATTTGGAGGCGGGTCTTCGACAATTTCTATGCGCCAATTGGATGAAAAAAATATTATTCTAAACATAACGCCCACTTGTTTGTACACGGCTGTGTTGGCCAACGTGGGCTTCCATCAATAAAACGGACGTATTGAAAGCCAGATTAAAGGGGGTATAATAATATATTCACATTTCCTCATAGATAAAATGTGTAATGCCATTTGTCTTTCAAGGTCGTGCAAGGTCATAGAACAAAATGTAACAAACATTTTATTTTCCCCCTCCCTTCGACATACTTTCCTCATAAATAAAGCTGCATAGTAAAAGATGTATACAAATGCAAAACCAAAAGATAGTCTTCCTGGGGTGGCAGGTAGCCTAGTGGTTAGAGTGTTGGACTAGTAACCAAAAGGTTTGAACATCAAATCCTGAGCTGACAAGGTAAAAATCTGTTCTTCTGCCCCTGAACAAGGCAGTCAACCCACTGTCATTGAAAATAAGATTTTGTTCTTAACTGACTTGCCTATTTAAATAAAAATCATTACCCTTCTTTACCAAAACACATATAAGAATGAAAGAGACTGCTTGTCTTCAGTATGAACATTGTCCATGGACAGTATAGAGACCTACTGGCCACTTGGGTCACAAAAGACCAAAGGACTATTATTTACAGTCAATAAAGGGACACTAACATGCCACACATATTTACAGGTGTAAAAGTGGAGCAAAATACAGCCTCATTGTTTCATGTCACTCCAAGGATAAAGCAGTTGGCTGTGGCTGTGGTGTCACTGCTGTGCTGGGTCTAGGGGAGCAGTGAGGGGTGATTCAGTGTCGGGGGTGTGATGGTTAAGCTCAAGGTCTAGTCAGAGTTAGGGTGGCTTTTGCGGTTGTGACTCTTCTCCAAGTACCGGCCACAGACCTTGCAGGGGAACTTGTAGCTGTCGTCAATGTTGTTCTTTTTCATGTGCCAGTTGAAGTGAGGCCTTCTGACAGCAGGTGGAGCCACACACCTCACACCTGGTAGAGAGGGAGAGAGGAAGAGGGGTGAGGCAACGGGATAGACAGAGGGACACTCATAAGGACCACAACACATATATCAAACAAGTTTAGAGTATACTTTCAGTATAAAAGAAACTGAAAAATAGTCCTTGAGTGCTGTTGCTATGACAGAGAACACTCACTGAACAGGCTTCTCTCTGCGGCAGTGGATGAGAAAGCGACTATTGGTGTGGAACACCTGGGCACAGAACTCACAGATGTCCCTCTGATCTCAAGACAAAAGCCAGAGTTCGTCTTGACCATGTGACTGAAGAAACACAGGGCCCTACAGGGAGTGTAAGAGCAGGTGAGTGTCCTCCGGTGGAAGTGCTGGTACTTCATATGATGCTGAACGAAAGGTGCGATAAGCTAGAATGGAGTTTAGTGTATTTTACCTTGCGATGACTGTAATAAGTAGATAGTGAGTGATCATCTTCAGCTATGCTGCTGGACACTGAGGTACTGCCGAGAGGAGAAGACTTTCCCACAGCCGTCAAACTCACAAGGTGAGGTTGATTTTGGTGTTATTTTTATGGTAACATTAAATTAGGAGGACAATAAACAGATATAAATAAATTAAGTGATAATGCACAAACCTTTTTTTGCTAACAATCTGAGGAACATTGTCGGCTGGCTCCTCTACAAAATCCAAACCAAATGAAAGAAAATTAATTTAATTTATTGCACAGTGTGTGTTGATAGGAATCCTTTGAACTATGTTCACTTTCATGACTTTCATCCCAGCATCTTTGACTTGAAAATCCATTTAATGGTTTTTGTCAAATAATCCAATCTGGAAAATTAAGGAAGTGTGAGAAAACACCTTCAAAAGCCACCTGTTGCTATCAAAAGCCAACTCCTCCTTGTCCCTGACCTACAGTATCTCTCTCTGCCTTCGACTGAACATATGCCCATATGCTTCTCCCTTGTACAGTCGTGGCCAAAAGTTTTGAGAATGACACAAATATACATTTTCACAAAGTCTGCTGCCTCAGTTTGTATGATGGCAATATACACATACTCCAGAATGTTATGAAGAGTGATCAGATGAATTGCAATTAATTGCAAAGTCCCTCTTTGCCATGCAAATTAACTGAATCCCCCAAAAACATTTCCACTGCATTTCAGCCCTGCCACAAAGGACAGGCTGACATCATGTCAGTGATTCTCTCGTTAACACAGGTGTGAGTGTTGATGAGGATAAGGCTGGATTGAGTTCATGCTGATTGAGTTCGAATAACAGACTGGAAGCTTCAAATGGAGGGTGGTGCTTGGAATCATTGTTCTTCCTCTGAAAACCATGGTTACCTGCAAGGAAACACGTGCCGTCATCATTGCTTTGCACAAAAAGGGCTTCACAGGCAAGGATATTGCTGCTAGTAAGATTGCACCTAAATCAACCATTTATCGGATCATCAAGAACTTCAAGGAGAGCGGTTCAATTGTTATGAAGAAGGCTTCAGGGCACCCAAGAAAGTCCAGCAAGCGCCAGGACCATCTCCTAAAGTTCATTCAGCTGCGGGATCGGGGCACCACCAGTACAGAGCTTGCTCAGGAATGGCAGCAGGCAGGTGTGAGTGCATCTGCATGCACAGTGAGGTGAACACTTTTGGAGGATGGCCTGGTGTCAAGGGCAGCAAAGAAGCCACTTCTCTCCAGGAAAAACATCAGAGACAGACTGATATTCTGCAAAAGGTACAGGGATTGGACTGCTGAGGACTGGGGTAAAGTCATTTTCTCTGATGAATCCCCTTTCCGATTGTTTGGGGCATCTGGAAAAAAGCTTGTCCAGAGAAGACAAGGTGAGCGCTACCATCAGTCCTGTGTCATGCCAACAGTAAAGCATCCTGAGACCATTCATGTGTGGGGTTGCTTCTCAGCCAAGGGAGTGGGCTCACTCACAATTTTGCCTTAGAACACAGCCATAAATAAAGAATGGTACCAACACATCCCCAGAGAACAACTTCTCCCAACCATCCAGGAACAGTTTGGTGACGAACAATGCATTTCCCAGCATGATGAAGCACCTTGCCATAAGGCAAACGTGATAACTAAGTGGCTCGGGGAACAAAACATCAATATTTTGGGTCCATGGCCAGGAAACTCCCCAGACCTTAATCCCATTGAGAACTTGTGGTCAATCCTCAAGAGGCGGTTGGACAAACAAAAACACACACATTCTGACAAACTCCAAGCATTGATTATGCAAGAATGGTCTGCCATCAGTCAGGATCCGGCCCAGAAGTTAATTGACGGCATGCCAGGGCGAATTGCAGAGGTATTGAAAAAGAAGGGTGAACACTGCAAATACTGACTCTTTGAATCAACTTCATGTCATTGTCAATAAAAGCCTTTGACACTTATGAAATGCTTGTAATTATACTTCAGTATTCCATAGTAACATCTGACAAAAATATCTATAGACACTGAAGCAGCAAACTTTGTGTAAATTAATATTTGTGTCATTCTCAAAACTTTTGGCCACAACTGTACTACAGTTACATCACTATGAAGTGCAACAAAGTGGTCATTCATTTTTTCAACATTTTCATTCACATTTTATTTCCTTCTTGGATGATTAAATAAATCG
Source organism: Salmo salar (assembly GCF_965601325.2). NCBI lineage: Eukaryota > Metazoa > Chordata > Actinopteri > Salmoniformes > Salmonidae > Salmo > Salmo salar. The sequence goes on from NC_138313.1 coordinate 30,898,078, forward strand.
CGTCATTAAAACCTGCTGGGTGAAGGGTGAACAACAAATACATGCAAGGAGTTGTGCATGAAGCAAACTATTCAAATTTACCAATCCAGTTATGACTCCAAGGACTCTGCTGGCATTGTGTCACTTCCTGCCGCTGAAGCTTCCTGTGTATTCTCGTTTCCTGGATATGACCAAACAACATAGTGATATTGACTCAACACTGGCATTTCAGAACTAATCAGGAAATTCTAGATAATTGTCACGTCGGTATGAATGATTCGGGAGACAGGCGCAGGAATGTGTAATAGGGTTTTTTATTATACCCAAATTACAGCGTGCCGTGTAAAGGCACTTTTTAGAGTCAACTTTTTACTTATAGGGTTATCTTTTTATTTTCATTCGAAATGTATTGTTATTTTTTTTTTTCTAAAGAACTATGTAGCATTGTTCACAAAGCATTCAGGTTTTCATCGACAGTTTCAAAAGTAGTCATTGATTTGCCAAATTTTCATTTTTTCCCCTTTTCTTTTCAAAACGTAAATTAAACAGGAGTTGTTCAATTTGATAAACTCTTTGGTTAGTCTCAGTTGATCTCAAAAAGTATTTGTATAGAAGACCAAGCAAACACTATACAAAACACAGGGTAGAAACCCAAACAAAAGAGCGAGGAGTACCTTGAATAAATAACAAGCACACAATGATTAACACACAGGACGAGACCCATAATCATCTGCGCAATCCACAATGGCACGAAAGCCAAAACACCCAGCACAGGTACTCACACGAACCAACGGACATTGTAACAATAATCAACAGGACACTGGTAAACCAAGGGCACACTTATACAATTACTAATCACTGGGAAGAGGGGCCAGGTGTACGTAATGAAAGTTCCAGAGAGATCCGTGACAATAACATTTCTTATTAATGAACCTGTTGAGTTGCTCTCTCCAGAGTTGATGGTTGTCCAGTCCACCGTCTCCTCGCCACCCCTACGCTAGGGAGTTTTAAGATAAACCTTAAGAAATGATTTATAGTCAAAATGCTTTAAAACTGCACAGGCTTAAAGAAAGTATACTTGTTTTCAATGAACATTACATGGTAATCTATTTGATTCATTTTACGGTTTCCTCCCTACTGATGAGATGTATTTGAGATGTATTTTGTTTTCATGTTATAATCTTGTGTATATTTTGTTTTCATGTAATTTCATGAGGACCACAATGGAAATACATATTCTTTCTTTTTTTTGTGTCATCTTATATGATTTTAATGGCATTGTACTGTATCCACATGTGTGGTTGTATTGTGTTTCAAAATTGGCCCCAAAAAATCCTGGTTGTTGTGCCTCCTCTTGGGTCACCATGGGCCTTGCGCCATCACAACCCCTGGTCCTCCTCACAGTAAGACAACGCCTCCCCGTGACGCTCTCCTTCTTGAGCTCCTTCACTCCTCTCCTCCCTTTGAACCAATTTTTTTTTTAAATGTATTTCACCTTTATTTAACCAGGTAGGCAAGTTGAGAACAAGTTCTCATTTAAAATTGTGAGCTGGCCAAGATAAAGCAAAGCAGTTTGACACATACAACAACACAGAGTTACACATGGAGTAAAACAAACATACAGTCAATAATACAGTAGAAAAATAAGTCTATATACAATGTGAGCAAATGAGGTGAGATATGGGTGGTAAAGGCAAAAAAGGCCATGGTGGCGAAGTAAATACAATATAGCAAGTAAAACACTGGAATGGTAGATTTGTAGTGGAAGAAAGTAGAAATAGAAATAATGGGGTGCAAAGGAGCAAAATAAATAAATACAATAGGGGAAGAGGTAGTTGTTTGGGCTAAATTATGGATGGGCTATGTACAGGTGCAGTGATCTGTGAGCTGCTCTGACAGCTGGTGCTTAAAGCTAGTGAGGGAGATAAGTGTTTCCAGTTTCAGAGATTTTTGTAGTTCGTTCTAGTCATTGGCAGCAGAGAACTGGAAGGAGAGACGGCCAAAGGAGGAATTAGTTGAACCTGAAGGGGTAATATCTCCCTCCACATTGCCTCCGTCCCCCTCTCATGTCACCCCCTCTTATTCACAGCCACTCTGACTAGGTTGCCGTGAGAGCCGATGTCCTCCTTCCCAGACACAGTTCTGCCTCTAACACATCCGAGGGTTCTCTTATTTCCTTCCCCTGAGTACATGGGGAGAGGCACTCCTCTAGAGGTGGGAAGTGCTTTGGGCCCTTTCTCTGCTTCACTGCCTCTCCCTTTGACGGGCTCGCCTCTGTGCCAGCTGCCTACTTCTCCATGGCAGTGCCAGACTGGAGGGTGGGTGGGAAGGGGCACTGTTGCCGGTGAGTGTGGACCAATAGGACGTAGTGATGCAGAGATTCTCTTGATGTCAGCAAGGCAGCCATGTCCCCTTTCATACTTCCTAGTGGACCATTCAAGCAACAGGCTTACACATACAGTACATATTTACATGAATGAAACTGTAAACTGTATGTTATGGGGGAAATCTCTTTACCTGAGCATTTGGCAAACACTTTAGAAAAATAGCTGAAGAGAAGAGAGGGGGAAGAAATTTAGCAAAAATTAATAACAGCCAACATAACATTACTCCAATGTTATTGTTGTGTAATAAAGATGAGCCATAAATATTGTGTGCCATTTGTTACCAGTGCCACCATCAGCCAAGTCTGGTCTGATGTCTTACCTCAGCAGTAGGTAGTGGACGAGCTCAGAGTGCAAAGAGAAGCCCAGGTTCTTCAGCTGACCCTAGGTCTGCAGGCATGACCCTAGATGCGCTCAAGACTTTCTCCGCCGCGCGTCTATCTCCATGTACCACTGTCATCCGACGGCTTTTGGAGTAGATGCCGACGCCATGGTCAGAGGGTCACTATTCTGGTCCACCAGCCCTGGCATGAACAACAGGCAAGAGGCCAATGATACAATATATCTCAATGTTAACTTTACACTGGCCACTATAGTTATTGTAATACCATATAATTTATTTGTGTCAAAATATGACAGTTTAAATGATTTCCCCCATCCTTTGACACCTACATTTACATTTTTACATTTTTCTCATTTAGCAGTTGTTGTTATGCAGTGTGACTTACAGTTAGTGCATTCATCTTAAGATAGCTAGGTAGGACAACCACATATTATCACAGGCATAGTGAGTACACTTTTAATCAATAAAGTAGTCATCTGCAAAGTCAGAGCTATTAAGCAAAATTACAGAAGATCCCAAGACACAACACAGCAGAGCTGTGAACTGAAATGTCTGAAACGGTCATGATGACTACATTCATGTGATAATGTATTTTGGAAGATTAACTGTGTAAATGTGTATTTAATTATACATTTGCTGATTCTAAAAGAGGGGGCCACCCATTGAGATAGATTTAGGACTCTAGCGCCCAAAAGCCTGTTTTAGCATTGGCAGCGTCATTGAAGACCTTCATCATTTTGTCAACTGGATGGAACTTCCGATGCGTTAAGGAAGGATAACATAATTCAATCCAAGTCACCAGGCTGGATCAACCAATGAAGTATACTCGTGAGCAATATAACAAAATATGAAAATATGCACATCCAAGTGTAGGACAGAAGAACGTATCAAAGAAAAAAGGAATGTCCTCAACTCTGGTATGCTCCCATGGCAATTTAATCAGACGCTCCAAAAATACAAAGTTTCGATCCTAGTTGCATCATCGTCAGGTCATTCACCACTGTTAAACACACCTACTTAAATAACCGCTAGGGCCATCAAACTCAACTCTGGACCTCAAAGCTAGTTCCACTGGGTTTTTTCATTGTTCTCTTCTAATCAGGGACTGATTTAAACCTGAGACACCAGGTGGGTGCAATTAATTATCAGGTAGAACAGAAAACCAGCAGGCTCTGAATACCCCTGCTCGAGAGGTATGTTACATCCGGTCAATTGAATACATATAATAAATTAACATCACAATAAATATGACACAGTCAGTGACGGCCCGCCAATCAGGGCAGGTGGGGCAGAGCGCCACCTGTTTTGAGCCCCACCTGCTGAGCAAAAACATATTTGTTGCCTGTTTTTCATGTTATTTTGGCATTAATACGTGTCACATATCAGTTTGCAAACAATGCAATAAATAAATATTGAGTTAATAAAGCTGCATACAAACATGGTCTCTTTGCTTTCTTGAGTAAGGCAGCTCCAAAATGCAGGTGTTTCAGCCTAGCTCAGTGCTTTCTGTGGTGGAGGGGCAGCAAGCAAAAAATACAGAGCGTAGGGGTTGGTAATATTCTCTAGTTGCGCTGTGATTGGCTCAGTGTTCTGTCACTCATGGGGACACTACATCACCCAGTGTTGCCATGTTCCTGCTAAATTGGGCTACTTTGAAAACGATTTTGCGTGTGAAAATGTATTGGTTGTGGGTTTTTGGCCTATTTCTCAGTTAAACCGCAGCCGCCATGGTATTACATATTTCACTGTGACCTGCTACTGACTGTCAGGCAGTGAGGCAGGCTGTTGTTGAGTGAGTGAGTGAGTGAGTGAGTGAGTGAGTGAGTGAGTGAGTGAGTGAGTGAGTGAGTGAGTGAGTGAGTGAGTGAGTGAGTGAGTGAGTGAGTGAGTGAGTGAGTGAGTGAGTGAGTGAGTGGTGGGGAGCGCCAGAGGAGTGTGTGTGTGTGTGTGTGTGTGTGTGTGTTTGTGTTGAGAGAGCACTACTGAGTCACGTGAGCGAGAGGAGAGAGAGCATCTTTTCACCACTTGTAGGTAGGCTATTTAGATTGTCATTATGGAGACACCTGTTTCCAAACCTTTTTCCATAAAACATATTAACAAGCTTGAACTGATGCACATCAAGAAATAATGGAGACAAAGCACTGGAAAACGACTTTGGGTACATTACAGCACACTACATGAATCTGCTCGGAGGTGGTTTAAACTGCTTTCTAATGTTGACTGCTTAAAGAAAACGGTATCAATCGAAGTGCTCTATGCATGCTCAGTTCTTGGGTCTCGGGGCTGCCCGAGTGTAAATTTGAAATGGAAGTTATGGAACTAACTCCCTAGCATGGTTATTTTTATTGGGAAAAGTCCTCAATTCAACTTACATTAAGCTAAATGTGGAGAATTATACATTTGCCTCAGATGGCCATCAAGGAGCCTTTTAATGTATGCCATATGTTGAAATGAAGATATCACTGAAGTCATTGCAAATGAATTTGTACCTGGAGCTGGCAAACCAATTGAATAAATATCCTATGACATCAGTTTATTGTTGTTGTAGCCTTGTGTAATGATGAACGCATTAGATTGACGGTAACAGTGGTCAGATTAGGCTCCAAGTTAAAAAATATATATACAAAAAAAATACTGTCTGTTGTTGACAAACACATTCAGTTCATATACAGTACCTTCGGAACGTATTCAGAACCCTGGACTTTTTCCACATTTTGTTACGTTACAGCCTTATTCTAGAATGGAATAAGAATAAAAGAATAGAATAAAATAAATTCCTTAGCAATCTACACACAATACCCCATAATGACAAAGCAAAAACAGGTTTTTAGACATTTTTGCAAAAGATTACAAATAAAACAACTGAACTATCACATCTACATAAGTATTCAGACCCTTTACTCAGTACTTTGTTGAAGCACCTTTGGCAGCGTTTACTGCCTCGAGTCTTATTGCGTATGAAGCTACAAGCTTGGCACACCTGTATTTGACGAGTTTCTCTCATTCTTCTCTGCAGATTCTCTCAAACTCTGTCAGGTTGGATGGGGAGCGTCACTGCACAGCTATTTTCAGGTCTCTCCAGAGATGTTCCTTTGGGTTCAAGTCTGGGCTCCGGCCTCGGCCACTCAAGGACATTCAAAGACTTGCCCGAAGCCACTCCTGGATTGTCTTGGCTGTGTGCTTAGGGTCGATGTCCTTTAAGAAGCTGAACCTTCACCCCAGTCTGAGGTCCTGAGCCCTCTGGAGCAGGTTTTCATCAAGGATCTCTCTGTACTTTGCTCTGTTCATCTTTCCCTCGATCCTGACTAGTCTCCCAGTCCTTGCCACCACCATGCTTCCCCATTGGGATGGTGCCAGGTTTTCTCCAGATGTGGCGCTTGGCATTCAGGCCAAAGAGTTCAATCTTGGTTTCATCAGACCAGAGAATCTTGTTTCTCCTTTACAGTGGGGGGAAAAAGTATTTGATCCCCTGCTGATTTTGTATGTTTGCCCACTGACAAAGAAAGGATCAGTCTATAATTTTAACGTTAGGTTTATTTGAACAGTGAGAGACAGAATAACAACAAAACAATCCTGAAAAACGCATGTCAAAAATGTTATAAATTGATTTGCATTTTAATGAGGGAAATAAGTATTTGACCCCCACTCAATCAGAAAGATTTCTGGCTCCCAGGTGTCTTTAATACAGGTAACGAGCTGAGATTAGGAGCACACTCTTAAAGGGAGTGCTCCTAATCTCAGTTTGTTACCTATATAAAAGACACCTGTCCACAGAAGCAATCAATCAGATTCCAAACTCTCCACCATGGCCAAGACCAAAGAGCTCTCCAAGGATGTCAGGGACAAGATTGTAGACCTACACAAGGCTGGAATGGGCTACAAGACTATCGCCAAGCAGCTTGGTGAGAAGGTGACAACAGTTGGTGCGATTATTCACAAATGGAAGAAACACAAAGAACTGTCAATCTCCCTCGGCCTGGGGCTCCATGCAAGATCTCACCTTGTGGAGTTGCAATGATCATGAGAACGGTGAGGAATCAGCCCAGAACTACACAGGGGGATCTTGTCAATGATCTCAAGGCAGCTGGGACCATAGTCACCAAGAAAACAATTGGTAACACACTACGCCGTGAAGGACTGAAATCCTGCAGCGCCCGCAAGGTCCCCCTGCTCAAGAATACATATACATGCCCGTCTGAAGTTTGCCAATGAACATCTGAATGACTCAGAGGACAACTGGTGAAAGTGTTGTGGTCAGATGAGACCAAAATGGAGCTCTTAGACATCAACTCAACTCGCCGTGTTTGGAGGAGGAGGAATGCTGCCTATGACCCCAAGAACACCATCTCCACCGTCAAACATGGAGGTGGAAACATTATGCTTTGGGGGTGTTTTTCTGCTAAGGGGACAGGACAACTTCACCGCATCAAAGGGACGATGGACGGGGCCATGTACCGTCAAATCTTGGGTGAGAACCTCCTTCCCTCAGCCAGGGCATTGAAAATGGATCGTGGATGGGTATTCCAGCATGACAATGACCCAAAACACACGGCCAAGGCAACAAAGGAGTGGCTCAAGAAGAAGCACATTAAGGTCCTGGAGTGGCCTAGCCAGTCTCCAGACCTTAATCCCACAGAAAATCTGTGGAGGGAGCTGAAGGTTCGAGTTGCTAAACGTCAGCCTCGAAGCCTTAATGACTTGGAGAAGATCTGCAAAGAGGAGTGGGACAAAATCCCTCCGAGATGTGTGCAAACCTGGTGGCCAACTACAAGAAACGTCTGACCTCTGTGATTGCCAACATGGGTTTTGCTACCAAGTACTAAGTCATGTTTTGCAGAGCGGTCAAGTACTTATTTCCCTCATTAAAATGCAATGATTTATAACATTTTTGACATGCGTTTTTCTGGATTTTTTTGTTGTTATTCTGTTTCTCACTGTTCAAATAAACCTACTATTACAATTATAGACTGATCATTTCTTTGTAAGTGGGCAAACATTCAAAATCAGCAGGGGATCAAATACTTTTTCCCCCCACTGTAGGTGCTCTAAGCGGGCTGTCATGTGCCTTTTACTGAGAAGTGGCTTCCGTCTGGCCACTCTACCATAAAGGCCTGATTGGTGGAGTGCTGCAGAGATGGTTGTCCTTCTGGAAGGTTCTCCCATCTCCACAGAGGAACTCTGGAGCTCTGTCAGAGTGACCATCTGTTTCTTGATCACGTCCCTGACCAAGGCCCTTCTCCCCGAATTGCTCAATTTTTCCAGGCGGCCAGCTCTAGGAAGAGTCCTGGTTGTTCCAAACTTCTTCCATTTAAGAATGATAGAGGCCACTGTGTTCTTGGGGACCTTCAATGCTGCAGAAATGTTTTGGTACCCTTTCCCAAATCTGTGCCTCAACACAATCCTGTCTCGAACCTCTACGGACAATTCCTTTGACCTCATGGCTTGGTTTTTGCTCTAACATGCACTGTCAATTTTGGGACCTTGTATAGATAGGTGTGTGCCTTTCCAAATCATATCCAACCAATTGAATTGACCACAGGTGGACTTCAATCCAGTTGTAGAAACATCTCAAGGATGATCAATGGGAAAAGGATGCACCTGAGCTCAATTTCCAGTCTCATAGCAAAGGGTCTGAATACTTACGTAAATAAGGTATTTCTGTTTTTTATTTTTAATACATTTGCAAGAATTTCGAAAAACCTGTTTTCGCTTTCTCACTATGGGGTATTGTGTGTAGGTTGAAAAATTTGAATTTAATCAATTTTAGAATAAGACTGCTACATAACAAAATGTGGAAAAAGTCAACGGGTCTGAATACTTTTTGAATGCCCTGTACATGGCTCTGGTCTTTCCTATTTGAAAAAAGTCAAATAAACTTTTTAATCTACCCCTAGCCCATTTTTTTTGGAGGCGGGTATGCCCTCTAATCTTTCAGATTTATAGTTGACCCGTTAACCCATATACCATCAGCGTTTAGGAGATGGCTATTGATAAAACATTTGTGTACATACAACTTGTGCTTTGTATTCACTTGTGTGGTTGTATTATGTTTTTAACTCATCAAATAAACCAAATGAAATGTGTTAAACTATTCACCAGATCATATGTTTCAAGAATATGAGTAGAAAATGTCTTAGAATGTAGTCTGTGTCGTCAGGAAGGTAGCAGTGCACCAAGAGAAATTCAAGTTTGCAAAAAAAAAACTGACAAAAGGAAATGACAGTTTCGACCTGATTAAAGTGGGCTGGTTACCACAGTAACTGCCAGTAACCCAACACACACACACACACACGTACAACCGAACATGTAGGCTCATACACATTGATAAGTACATTGAGCAAGCATGGATGAGCTTGGTGAGTATACTTTTTTCCTCTGCTGCTGTTGTGTTATAAAACAAAACACAATAGATCAAACTATAAAGGAAAAACACACATCAATAGATTTGAGCACGAATAAAATATAAAAATGATATACTCATGAAAATGTACATGTTTTGTTGTGTGTGGTGAATGAAGCGTGCATTACATTGGGCATGCTAATCGATATTATAGGGTATATCATATCTGTATAAAATGTATTGTTGTAGACATGACTGTTGATGTAAATTCACGGGGAATCGCAAAGAAAGTTCTCTGTTGATAGGCAGATGGATTGTTGAGGTTGTTGACTGAAGTCACCTAGTACCAACCACATTCAATTAGTGAGAAATCCAGTGGATAGGGATATACAGTGGCTTCACAAAGTATTCACACCGCTTTACTTTTTCCACATGTTGTTGTTTTACAGCTTGAATTAAAAAATGATTCAATTGAGATTTTGAAATGAATAAAAAATGTAAACCTGAATTGTCTTGAGTCAATAAATATTCAACCCCTTTTGTTATGGCGAGCCTAAATTAGTTCAGGAGTAAAAATGTGCTTAACAAATCGCATAATAAGTTGCATAGACTCATTCTGTGTACAATAATAGTGGTTAACCCTAAGGTTGATGTCTGCGCTTCCGGGTAAATCTAATTAGCACAATACAAAACTCCCCATGTAAATCGATCAGTTGAAACAAAACATATTTGTTTTTGCAGAGGATGTGTCTCAATCCACCGCCTATGTCGCACTTCCGCATCTGTGGTGAAAGGTGACAGAGCTAGAGCGTTGTTTGTCAAATCATGAGACACCCTGAAAATCGGTCTTCTCACATAATTGTCTGTAGCGTCCAAACGGTTTGGCTTGCAAACTATGATCCCTCTATGGAACGATGAGACTGAAAAACACGATGGTGTCCTCCGATTTGCTCTACGACCCCCCACAAGCGTCTTGGAACTCGTCTGAAGTCAGTACAGATGATCTGCCAACTTCTGTCTGTAGCGTCCGAACAGTTTGGGCTACACACTAATATGACCCCTCTGTGGAAAGGTCAGGTTCTCACGAACACGTACAGTTGAAGTCGGAAGATTACATACACAGGTTGGAGTCATTAAAACTTGTTTTTCAACCACTCCACAAATTTCTTGTTAACAAACTATAGTTTTGGCAAGTCGGTTAGGACATCTACTTTGTGCATGACACAAGTCATTTTTCCAACAATTGTTTACAGACAGATTATTTCACTTATAATTCATAAGTTCACATACACTCGGTTGACTGTGCCATTAAACAGGTTGGAAAATTCCAGAAAATGATGTCATGGATTTAGAAGCTTCTGATAGGCTTCTGATAGGCTAATTGACATCATTTGAGTCAATTGGAAGTGTACCTGTGGATGTATTTCAAGGCCAACCTTCAAACTCAGTGCCTCTTTGCTTGACATCATGGGAAAATCAAAAGAAATCAGCCAAGCCAATGAGCACAATACAATAGTTATATGCAATGTTCCCTTTCATAGGCTACCGTCAGCATGTGAGTTAAAAGTCAGAATAAGACTGTTTGTTAGTCATAGAATGCATCAGTTTCAAAAGTTTCACTTCTGCTTTGAGGATCTTGTCTGTAACGTCTCTTATATCATATCCTCAGGAAGCAGCACTGTATGAAACAATCAGTGGTGGTAAAAGTCCCCAATTGTCATACTTGAGTAAAAGTAAAGATACCTTAGAATAGAAAATAACTCAAGGAAAAATGACCCAGTAAAATACTACTTGAGTAAAAGTCTATTTGGTTAAGCAAATCAGACAGCACATTTTTCATGTTCTTTTAATTTACAGATAGCCACTCAAACACTCAGACATAATTTACAAGCGAAGTCTTAGTGTTTAGTGACTCCGCCAGATCAGAGGCAGTAGAGATGACCAGGGATGTTCTCTTGATAAGTGTGTGAATTGGTGTTACGTTCGTTGATTGAAGGATTGGACCAAGGTGCAGCGTGGTAGGCGTACATTTTAAATGTATTAAATGAACACCAAAACAAAACAAATACAAACGAAAACGTAACGTTCAGTAGGGCATACAGCCCAGTACCAAAAACAAGATCCCATAAACTAAGGTGGGAAAAAAGGCTGCCTAAGTATGATCCCCAATCAGAGACAACGATAGACAGCTGCCTCTGATTGGGAACCATACCCGGCCAACAAAGAAATAGAAATAGAAAAAATAGAATGCCCACCCAAATCACACCCTGACCTAACCAAATAGAAAAATGAAAAGGCTCTCTAAGGTCAGGGTGTGACAATTGGAGCATTTTCCTGTCCTGCTAAGCATTCAAAATGTAACTAGTACTTTTGGGTGTCAGGGAAAATGTATGGAGTAAAAAGTACATTATTTTCTTTAGCGATGTTGTGGTGTAAAAGTAAAAGTAATCAAAAATAGTAACGTAAAGTACAGATACCCCAAAAAATACTTGAGGTACAGTAAAGTATTTTTAATTAAGTACTTTACACCACTGGAAACAACCACATCAGGTCAATGGGTGCACCTCGCAATAGGCAAAAGGAGAACAAAGTGAGGCATTGTAACTCATCTCAGAGGAAGTCTGTTAGAAGTGCTTATTCTGGTTGATACTGTAGTACCATACCATACCACAGCATATATGTGTTTTATAGATCTTATCCTAGAAGAGCTATCTTTCAACTTAGCTGGTCCAGAGTCGGCTCCTCAGGAGAAAGAAAGTGATACAGCCAACACATATGGACAGGTAATGACAAAATCACCTCTAGCAGTTGTTGTTTAGTCTTTTGTTCGACTATTACAACTGGATGTGTCTTTTAGCTCTATGCTTTATGTGGAATTTCCCACAGGTCTCAAAGGTTTGTCCTGTTGGTCTCCCTCCAAAAAAGGAAAATGAGACAGATAGCACCAATGTATACAGGTGAGCCACTGGTAGGTCTGCTCACAGATAGCCATACATTATGACCCTTGGTCAGACCATACAGATAGTACTGAGACTGAGATGTATCATTGTCCATTGCATAGCAGTGCTCATCTGTGGTTTTCTCTGTGTGTTTGTCAGTGAGTTACCAGCTCCAGTGGATGCCGGTCTGCTGAGTCCTTGCTCTGCTACCAGAGAGCTGGACTCCATAATGGAGGATTTGCTGTTTGGCCTGGAGATGGGGGTGAGGAAGCATCTATCATGTCGGTCAGAGCATGAACAGAGGATGACTGTAGGAGAATCTCAAATGCATTTCCTTGATTCCTTGTGTCCTCTCTCCTCGCCCCCTCAAAACCCATTGTATGAGAAGGTCAGAGGGGAGGGACCTCTGAGCTTCCCATCCAACGGCTTCTCATCCAATGGGTTTTGAGAAGGAAGCAAGGAGAGAGGATGGGTAGAATCAAGCAAATACAATTCCGTCTTTCAATGAAGTTGACTTGATCTGACAGCAGAGGGCAGTATAAGCAAACTAAATAAATATTGGAAGCTTTAGTACCACTAGTGCCTCCAAAATGAATAGAATTTTGAGATATACCACTGTTAAAAACATGTTTTAGATTCTGTCTTGAGGACACACAGTTTTTTCTCATCTTTAGCTCCCAGACCCTCCTCCTCCCTCAACCCCACCACCACTTGTCCAGAAGTCAGTCAAAAAGAACCAGGTTGGAGAAAAGAAAGAAAAGGAGGACACACAAGCGAAACGGGAGAGCACCGACAGCCCTAAGACTTCTGATCTGGAGCGCAAGGCATCAACAAAGAAAAAAACGGACGCCATAGATGACCTTCTGGGAGGCCTGAGCTCTGATATGGAGAAGATGGGTGTACGAACGGTGGCGAAGGGCCACTGTGCTTCCTGTGCCAAGGTCATTGTGGGAAAGGTAAACAGCTTAAGCTGTCAAAAACCAGACAAAAGCTTGATTTCAAAATAACAGTATAGGCGAAGATGATCAGTCAAAAGTACCATGGACAGTACATGAAACAAAGTATATTTTTCTTCTTACCACTTTATTTTATTCGGCAGATGATCACAGCCCTGGGCCAGGTGTGGCACCCAGAACACTTTGTATGTGTGGAGTGTCAGGCTGAGCTGGGGACTAGTGGCTTCTTTGAGAGGGAGGGGAAGGCCTACTGTGAGAAAGACTACCAGCATCTCTTCTCACCTCGCTGTGGTTACTGCAAGGGCCCCATTCTGCAGGTACACTCCTTCTCTTTGGATTGGACTGTATTATCACCATTATTTAACACTGCACAAAACCAACTCATCTCCTCTCTAGATCTGTTGTCGTTGGGTTTACCTCACTGCATGCTGAGCTCTTTGTCCTCTCTCTCAGAACATCCTGACAGCGATGGACCGCACCTGGCACCCTGAGCACTTCTTCTGTTCCCATTGTGGGGAGCTCTTTGGGGTTGAAGGTGAAGGAGCACACATCTATCTGCCTGACAGATGGCACTACAACTACTACTGTTCCCTATAGGGTAACCTATGATCTAGACCACAGTGTGACTGAGACCACTCCTCTCTTTGCGTGTGTGTCCTTTGATGTGCCATAGGTTTTCTGGAGAATGACGGGAAGCCATACTGCCACAGAGACTTTTACCATCTCTTTGCTCCAAAGTGCACTGGTTGTGGAGACCCTGTGAGAGAGAACTACCTGACTGCAGCCAACGGCACCTGGCATCCCAACTGCTTCGTCTGCTCAGTGAGTCGCTCACCACAGATCACACACATGGCTTAGAAAATTCTACCATTTCTCAGACAATAAACTTTGAACAGCCAACAGCCACAATACAACATTGTGCTGATATTATCAGAATCCTACTCAACCTCCAATAAAGAGTAAGCCTACTATATCAAGTAGATAGAATAAGTGCTCTCTTTCTCCTTCTCTCCATCCCTCCAGGACTGTCTGAAGCCCTTCAACGATGGTTGTTTCCTGGAGCTGGATGGTCGTCCCCTGTGCTCTCTGCACTTCCACTCCCGACAGGGTACACTGTGTGGGGGCTGTGGAGAGCCCATCTCTGGCCGCTGCATCTCTGCTTTGGAGCGCAAGTTCCACCCTGAGCACTTTGTGTGTGCCTTCTGTCTGCGTAAACTCAGCCAGGGGGTGTTCAAGGAGCAGGAAGGGAAACCCTACTGCTCAGCCTGCCACACCAAACTGTTTGTGTGAGACTTATTCAAGTGATAATGTCCGAGATGCCAGTGTTTGGAGGATATATTGGCACCGGTTCGAGTGCGGGCAAACCATGCTTCGAGGGCATTATCACTTTTATACAATGGGTTACCAACATAATCAAATAATGATTGACATATTTTAATTAAAACATTTATATTCATGAATTTATTCATACTATTTCATCTAGATATAGTCCCGACACAAAGCTGATTCATGATTTCGACTGGCTGAGAAACGCTGCCTGCCTGTCTGTCTCCAGACACGTTCATAGGACAGCTGGAGATTGAATTTGAATATTGAAACAGTTTATACAAATTATACAAATCTCCTAATTGTACCCTGTTCATATATAAGGTAATCAATTAACCTGAAAAAAGTCATACTTACAAAGTATGTGGAAAATCCCACACAGATCATCAAGGCAATATCCGCATAAGAATTGAAAAATAATTTTGTGTCCTGTGTTGCATGTGGACATAGACTGAGTGTACAAAACATTAAGAACATCTGCTCTTTCCATGACATAGACTGACCAGGTGAATTCAGGTGAAAGCTATGATCCCTTATTGAAGTCACTTGTTAAATCCACTTCAATCAGTGTAGATGAAGGGGAGGATATGGGTTAAAGAAGGATTTTTAAGCCTTGAGACAATTGAGACATGGATTGTGTATGTGTGCTATTCAGAGGGTGAATGGGCAAGAAACAATATTTAGGTGCCTTTTGAACAGGGTCTGGTAGTAGGTGCCAGGTGCACTGGTTTGTGTCAATAACTGCAATGCTGCTGGGTTTTTCATGCTCAACAGTTTCCCGTGTGTATCAAGAATGGTCTTCCACCAAACGACATCCAACAACTGTGGTAAGCATTGGAGTCAACATGGGCCAGCATCCCTGAGGAACGCTTTCGACACCTTGTAGAGTACATGCCCCGACAAATTGAGGCTGTTCTGTGGGGAAAAGGGTGTGCAACTCAATATAATGTTTTGTACACTCAGTGTATAATCACGTATTCATGGGAATGAACAGGAGTGTTTGTTTGGAATAGGCTTACCAAGGAAAAGAGTTACCATCTGAATGCCTCATTGAAATGTAACCACATAATAGAGCAGATCATGAAAAGATTATTTCTAATGTCTGAAACATGAAATCAAATTATACATCTGGAACTTTGGATCGCTTAAGGTGTATCAATATCGCCTAAATTGGGTTTAAATGAATTCATCATGATCACAAAGCATTTAAAGATGGAGAAAGAATAACAGCAATCAACCAAATCCAGTTGAGTTTTTCCTGGAGGAAAATCCATGGGTTCCATAAAGATGTCCACAGTGCCATGGGTTGGCAGAGGGGTGATCCATGCTGGCAGAGCCAAGACTGCTTTCCAACTGTAGTTCATCAAGAGACTTCTCTATGGCTCTGACAGTTTACATTGGCATATTCTCTCTGGAACCAAGTTACTGTACGTGTCAGGTTTAGAACAATTCTCAACATTGACCCGTCTATTGCAGTCAATGAGAGATCGAGTAGGGTGTTGAAACAAATAGTGAAGGTTCCAGGAGAAGCTTTAACAACAGAAGTGAGCACCAACCCATACCACTTACGGTAACTGTAGGCACACAGCAAGGTTGTAATGTGGTGTAATACTAGGGCCCTACAAAGGAGCCACTTTTCTGTTGATGTATAGGACTACTGGCTGTATGCAGGCAGTGTGTGACTGGACATTGAGGAGGGGATAAATCATGTTGTCATCAGCACATTAGATCAAGTCTCCTGGTCTCCTACCCTGGACTAACGTGGGCTGGTGTCACAACATACTACTCTGCCTGGCCAAGCCCTCTGCTCTGTTCGTTAATGTACCGCTCTCTCATATGATTTCTAAGCCTTGTTTAACACACCGTTTCCTGTATAAAAGCTTTTCGTAGCTGTAAGCTCATATTGGTCAGCCTAAATTTGAAGTACCTCCGACATACACACTGACACTAATCCTGGCTGTGGTGTGTAAGGTCTTCTTGACCATACAGCAATGAAGACCGTCTCAAACCACATTAAAACAGAAAATGAATCACGATATAAAACAAAACAGGCCAAAAATACACAAGCACTTTACATACTTCAAGGGGAGTGATTCAACTGAGGGGAGGAAAAGGTTCTTGGCACATAATAAACCCAGCGAACATGAAATGTGAGTTGTGGCTCTTATAAAAGGCGGTGAATAAAGGGCTGTCTGTGGGTGCTGGGGGGAATGTAACTCAGGTGACATTTACTGCTGTGTAACAGGGTAACAGAGACCCGTGGAGTGCATTGGGGCATGGAAAGGCCTATGAGCTCGGGGCTGGAGGCTGGAGGCCAGAGGGTGAGGAGGAGGGCAATATGGAGAGTTACCCCTGTGTGACACTGAAACCCTACCCTTGCCACAAGCTGCCTGTGGCCCCTGTGTCACCCCACTTGGGGTAGGGGGGTACGCAGAGAGGCACAGTCCCACTGTGGGTCACAACCAGGCGAGGGTGGCCTTCTACCTCGTAAACCCAGAGTTGATATCTACCCTCAATCAACGTTTTAGCCAATAACTGTCTAATACATCTCAGTTAATCAGTTTGACAGCCAGCAGACCGATATTCACAGATGTAGATGACAGCTTCATTCTGTTTATAAAGGAGGAGTCCATTATGGTGACGAGAGCTTAGCTGAGTGGAGAGACAGACACAACAGACATTAACACACTTGAGAAAACGAGAGAAAACAAACTCTCTGAACCCAAACAGATACAAGGGTCATTCATTAACACATTATAGACCTGAAATATACACCACATTCAGAAGAAATGCCCTTCTGCCAGGCCCCAAAGTATTGATGAACATATGAGGGTTGTGGACGCAGGCAAATTTGAAACCGACAAAATGGTGGAAGACAGGCTCACAAAGACGAGTGACGAGTCCTCAGTTTACTAAGGCTTTTTCACCACAATTGATCCTCTATGTGTGTCTGTGTGAGCATCATTGTTATGGAATTAGTAGCCTGCAGTGAGAGACAGTCATGATTAATTGGGGAGCAAAAAAATATGAAATATGTTGCCAACTACAATAATGACCCTGGTGCACTTTTCCACCACAAATAGGTTAGTATCCATGGTTTCACTGGTCAGCATCACTGACTTTCATAAATAACCGAATTAGCACAGCTTCAGTGCTCAGCTTGAAACTAGGCGCTGGCAATGCAGAGTAATCTGTTATTCTAACTGACCAAACAGAGAAAAAAGCCTGTAAAGATATTCAGTTCAACAAACGTGGGCTGTTTTAACGAGACGCAATGGTCCATGTCTGTTTCAAAGTCCCTAAGTGTTAAAACATTACCTCACATTATCTTACACTGGGAAAATAATTTAATTTGACTACAGCCAGGTTAGGTAATGAGGATATTGGTTTACAAGGTGGTCCTTCCTTGGTGCTATATATACGTCAGACTCTATATGTCCATATATGAGGGGTCAGTGTTCCTGAAGGTGTGAATGGATTTGTTTTTTAAGTGGAGAGAAAACGGACTATTTTAACACCCCTCTAATTACTTCCATAGTAACACAGACGGTGACTTAGGAGCAGAAAAGTTAATTAGGCCAGTGTATTCACGCTGGGGCCGGTCCAGTCCTGGTCCCTCTGGGCTGTGGGCTGGCTGTGTTTGACTTGGCCCAGTCCTGCTGCCCTGGCTGGGCTGGCGGAGGGTGCAGGTATCACACCTGATTAATGACTGGCTCCTCTGTCCTCAGGCACTTCCTGTTGTCCTTGGCTGAGCCTCCTCGACCTGCTCTCCGCTCTTACTGTCTAACACCAATAGTAAACGCAGGCTGACACACTCATAAACACTGATGCATACACACACTAACACATGTGCACACATGCATACACACAAATAAATATGAACACACACTTTTTGAACATTCGTTAATGAGTTGTACATAGTAGTTTTTGGGGGAATCTGTAATTTACTATTTATATTTTTGACTACTTTTACTCCAATACATTTCTACAGAAAATAATGTACTTTTTACTTCATACATTTTCCGACACCCCCCAAAAATATAATGTATTTCTCATGTGCGCCGAGTACAACAGGAGTACAACACCTTACAGTGAAATGCTTACTTGCAAGTTCAGTTTTAAGAAAATAACAAATTATTAAAGATGAGCAGTAAAATAACAGTAGCGAGGCTATATACAGGAGGTACTGGTACAGAGTCAATATGTGGGGGAACACAGGTTAGTCGAGGTAATTGAAGTAATATGTACATGTAGGTAGAGTTAAAGTGACTATGCATAGACAATAAACAGAGAGTGGCGTAAAAGAGGGGGTGGGGACAATGCAAATAGTCTGCATAGCCATTTTATTTTTTTTATCTTTATTTAAATAGGCAAGTCAGTTAAGAACAAGTTCTTATTTTCAATGACGGCCTAGGACAGTGGGTTAACTGCCTTGTTCAGGGGCAGAACGAGAGATTTTTACCTTGTCGGCTCACTCATTCAATCTTGTAACCTTTCGGTTACTAGTCCAACGCTCTAACCATTAGGCTACCTAGGCTAGCTGTTCAGGAGTCGTATGGCTTGGGGGTAGAAGCTGTTAAGAAGCCTTTTGGACTCAGACTTGGCACTCCGGTACAGCTTGCCGTGCGGTAGCAGAGAGAACAGTCTATGAAAATGGTTGCTGGAGTCTTTGACAATTTTTAGGTTCTTCCTCTGACACCGCCTGTTATAGAGGTCCTGGATGGCAGGAAGCTTGGCCCCAGCTATGCACTGGGCCGTACACACTACCCTCTGTAGTGCCTTGCAGTTGGAGGCCGAGCAGTTACCATACCAGGCAGTGATGCAACCAGTCAGAATGCTCTCGATGGTGCACCTGTATACCTTTTTGAGGGTCTGAGAACCCGTGCCAAATCTTTTCAGTCTCCTGAGGGGGAATAGGCATTGTCGTGCCCTCTTCATGACTGTCTTGGTGTGTTTGGACCATGATAGTTTGTTGGTGATGTGGACACCAAGGAACTTGAAGCTCTCAACCTGCTCCACTACAGCCCCGTCGATGAGAATGGGGGTGTGCTCTGTCCTCCTTTTCCTGTAGTCCACAATCATCTCCTTTGTCTTGATCACATTGAGGGAGAGGCTGTTATCCTGGCACCACACGGCCAGGTCTCTAACCTCCTCCCTATAGGCTGGCTCATCGTTGTCAGTGATCAGGCCTACCACTGTTGTGTCGTCGGCAAACTTAATGATGGTGTTGGAGTTGTGCCTGGCCATGCAGTCATGGGTGAACAGGGAGTACAGGAGGGGACTGAGCACGCACCCCTGATGGTCCACCGTGTTGAGGATCAGCGTGGGAGATGTGTTGTTACCTACCCTTACCACCTGGGGGCGGCCGGTCAGGAAGTCCAGGATCCAGTTGCAAAGGGAGGTGCTTGGTCCCAGGGTCCTTAGCTTAGTGATGAGCTTTGAGGGCAATATGGCGTTGAATGCTGAGCTGTAGTCAATGAATAGCATTCTCACGTAGGTGTTCCTTTTGTCCAGGTGGGAAAGTGCAGTGTGGAGTGAAATAGAGATTGCATCATCTGTGGATCTGTTGGGATGGTATGCAAATTGTAGTGGGTCTAGGGTTTCTGGGAAAATGGTGTTGATGTGAGCCATGACCAGCTTTTCAAAGTACTTCACAGCTACAGACGTGAGTGCTACGGGTCGGTAGTCATTTAGGTTATGGTGGTCTGCTTGAAACATGTTGGAATTACAGACTCAGTCAGGGAGAGGTTGAAAATGTCAGTGAAGACACTTGCCAGTTGGTCAGCGCATGCTCAGAGTACACGTCCTGATAATCCGTCTGGCCCTACAGTCATCCGGAGCAGCTGATTCTCTCATGCCTGCTTCAGTGTTGTTTGCCTCAAAGCGAGCATAGAAGTAACTTAGCTCACCTGGTAGGCTCGTGTCACTGGTCAGCTCACGGCTGTGCTTCCCTTTGTAGTCTGTAATAGTTTGCAAGCCCTGCCACATCAGAAGAGCATCAGACCCGGTCTAGTACGATTCAATCTTAGTCCTGTATTGACGCTTTGCCTGTTTGATGGTTCGTCGGAGGGCATAGCGGGATTTCTTATAAGCATCCGGGTTAGCTTCCCGCTCCTTGAAAGCGGCAGTTCTAGCCTTTAGCTCAGTGTGGATGTTGCCTCTAATCCATAGTTTCTGGTTGGGGTATGTACGTATGGTCACTGTGGGGACAACGTCATTGATGCACTTATTGATGAAGACAGTGACTGATGTGGTGCACTCCTCAATGCCATCGTAAGAATCCCGGAACATATTCCAGTCTGTGCTAGCAAAACAGTCCTGTAGCTTGGCATCTGCGTCATCTGACCACTTCTTTATTGACTGAGTCACTGGTGCTTCCTACTTCAGTTTTTGCTTGTAAGCGGGAATCAGGAGAATAGAATTATGGACAGATTTGCCAAATGGAGGGCGAGGAAGAGCTTTGTACGCGTCTCTGTGTGTGGAGTAGAGGTGGTCTAGAGTTTCTTTTCCTCTGGTTGCACATTTAACATGCTGGTAGAAATGAGGTAAAACGGATTTAAGTTTCCCTGCATTAAAGTCCCTGGCCACTAGGAGCGCCGCCTCTGGATGAGCGGTTTCCTGTTTGCTTATGGCCTTATACAGCTCATTGAGTGCAGTCTTAGTGCCAGCATCGGTTTGTGGTGGTAAATAGACAACTACAAAAAATATAGATGAAAACTCTCTTGGTAAATAGTGTGGTCTACAGTTTATCATGAGATACTCTACCTCAGGCGAGCAAAACCTCGAGACTTCCTTACAATTAGAGTTTGTGCACCAGCTGTTGTTTACAAATATACACAGACTGCCACCCCTTGTCTTACCAGCGGCAGCTGTTCTATCTTGCTGATGCAGCGTAAACCCCACCAGCTGTATGTTATCCGTGTCGTCGTTCAGCCACGACTCGGTGAAACATAAGATATTACAGTTTTTAATGTCCCGTTGGTAGGATATTCGTGATCGTAGCTCGTCTATTTTGTTATCCGATGATCGTACGTTGGCTAATATATTTTTGCAATTACATTTACTTTCGATATTCAAGTATATTTAAATCCAAATACTTTTAGACTTTTACTCTAGTAGTATTTTTCTGGGTGACTTTCACTTTCACTTGAGTCATTTTCTATTAAGGCATCTTTACTTTTACTCAAGCATGACAATTGGATGCTTTTTCCACCATGGTCTCATCTCTCTCACATCTGCTGCCAAAAGTCTCAACATGTTCCCCTTCACCCAGGCTCTCCCAATGAGAGTGAGCGAGTGAGAGAGCGACAGAGTGAGAGACCAAAAAACATGAGAGAAATGAGAGAGAGAGAGAGAGAGAGAGAGAGAGAGAGAGAGAGAGAGAGAGAGCGAGAGAGAGAACGAGAGAGAGAGAGAGAAAGAGAGAGCTGCCGAGTCCGATGCCAGGCCCAACAAGGACTGACCACATTGAACAGACACTGACTAAAATCAGGAGATATGAGAAAGATTTATAGAACAATTAACCACTTCTGTTTGATGGCTTTCAATGTCAAGAAGATAAATAGTTATTTTTACCATATATGTGAGTGGGTTGGAGGACTCTATAAGAATATTGCTACGTATGTGGACTTATACTTGTGTATGTTTTGGATCATGACTGGGGAAAAGGCTGAAGCTATGACTCAAGTAAAGATGAGGATGGGGCTAGGGTTTAAATAGGGTTGGAGATAAGGCTAGGGCTAAGGTTAGGGTTAAGGTCAGGTTCAGGGCTAGGGTTAGGGTTAAGCCGGATGTGTAAATGAAGCTAGGATTAACACCCCGGCTCAACCCTAACCCTAACCCTTACCCTAACTCTAACCTAAGCTTCATGTTCCCTCCTCGACTCAACCCTAACACTAGCCATAACCTAGGCTACTGTAGGGTTAGGCTACTGTAGTGTAGGGCTGCGGCTGGGCCAGGGTTGGGGCTTCGGACTGGGGCGGGGCCAGGGTTGGGCATCGGACTGGGTCTGGGGTTGGGGCTGCGGCTGGGCCAGGGATGGTGCTTCGGGCTGGGGATGGGCCAGAGCCAGGGTTGATGCTTCGGGCTGGGGATGGGCCAGAGCCAGGGTTGGGGCTTCGGCTGGGGCTGGGCCAGGGTTGGGACTTTGGACTAGGTCTGGGGTTGGGGCTGCAGCTGGGCCAGGGTTGGGGCTTTGGACTGGGCCAGGGCAGGGGCTTTGGGTTGGGGCTGGGCCAGGGTTGGGGCTTCGGACTGGGTCTGGGGTTGGGGCTGCGGCGGGGCCAGGGCTGGGGCTTCGGGTTGGGGGTTGGGCCAAGGTTGGGGCTTCGGACTGGGTCTGGGGTTGGGGCTGCGGCTGGGCCAGGGTTGGGGCTTCGGTCTGGGGCTGGGCCAGGGTTGGGGCTTCGGGCTGGAGCTGGGCCAGGGTTGGGGCTTCGGGCTGCAGCTGGGCCAGGGTTGGGGCTTCGGGCTGGGGCTAGGGTTGAAGCTGGGGTTGGGGCCGGCTGCTAAGGGAGGGTATAGACCCTGCAGTGGGTTGAGACGAGATCATTATGAGATTTGTTTTAAAGAGGGATGGTTAACCACATAACGACCCTGCTGACAGAGAGTTGAATGGCCTCCTGGGTTTGGGGAGGCCAAACGAGGCACAGGGGCGGCTGGGTGATAAATCACAGACACTGCAGGAGGAGACCACAGGGTTAGCCTTCCTTTAGCAGGCCTGCCATAGAAAACACTAGGCTATACCACACACACATGCACGCACGCACGCACACACACACAGACACACAGACACACAGACACACACATATCCCACCACATACTTACAGTAATTTCATTAGCAGACATCCCGTTTCCAGCACCTCAGCTTGTGTTTGACCCAACGTCCATTAGATTTCACTGAGACAATCCAGGTTTACAGTAATGTGCTGAAAGACACTTCAGCTATGTTTCCAAACAAAATTATTGGGAAGGGATTTTCCTAATCACTAATCCTCATATTCCTTACAGTGAGATAGCCTTGTCTGTCCGTCTGTCTGTGGGAAAACTGCACCTGGTGAAGGACAAGGTTTTTTTTTTTAAAGGATAATAATGATTTACTGGACTGTAATTCAAAACTCCATGCATAGCTTTCATCACAAGGATGACCTCTTTGATTACTATAATTATACAGATTAGAGACATTTATGTAATTTTTATGTAACATGCTCATATATGGTGCTTCTTCTATAGACCCATAGAGTTTTCCAGATCCAAGATCTGATGAAGAGACATGGCTATCTAAAAATAATGGTATAAATGTTATATAATTTGTTCAACTATTTCAAGGCTTTCATAACGAAATAAGATACTTTCATATCTACTTGTTTTTCCCCCAAAGCTACAATTGCGGCAGACTGCCAAAGACCGAAGCAGTCACATATTGAGCTTCACAACCTTAAGTTCAACTTCACACACTGTTTGCCTGACACCAGATCCAGTTCCATCCTTACCATCCTTTCAGACAAACAAACAGACAGACAGACAGACAGACAGACAGACAGACAGACAGACAGACAGACAGACAGACAGACAGACAGACAGACAGACAGACAGACAGACAGACAGACAGACAGACAGACAGACAGACAGACAGACAGACAGACAGACAGACAGACAGACAGAAACATAGCAACAGACAAAGTCAAGACAAGCAGGAACTCTTGGATTGTTGTAATTTTTTTTTAAATCTCCATCTGTCACACCCTGCCACATACGTCTCGTGTCTGAGCCATTGAATTGCGACTCCACCTTGTACCTGTTCTGGCATTTCGCTTGTTTGATTGCCTTGCGGAGGGAATAACTACACTGTTTATATTCAGCCATATTTCCAGACCTCTTTCCATGGATAAATGCGGTGGAGAGCTCTTTCAGTTTTGCGCGAATGCCGCCATCCATCCACGGTTTCTGGTTAGGGTAGGTTTTAATAGTCACAGTGGGTACAACATCTCCAATGCACTTCTTTATAAACTCACTCACCAAGCCAGCGTATAGGTCGATGTTGTTCTCTGAGGCTGACCGGAACATATTCCAGTCCGCGAGATCAAAACAATCTTGAAGCGTGGCTTTTGATTGGTCATACCTGCGTTGAATGGTTCTCGTCACTGGTACATCCTGTTTGAGTCTCTGCCTATCAGACGGTAGGAGCAAGATGGCGTTGTGGTCGGATTTGCGAAAGGGAGGGCGGGGGAGGGCTCTGTAAGCATTGTGGAAGTTAGAGTAGCAGTAGTCGAGAGTATTACCCCTGCGCGTGGTGCAATCAATATGCTGATAGAATTTAGGTAGCCTTATTCTCAAATTTGCTTTGTTAAAATCCCCAGCTACAATAAATGCAGCCTCAGGATATATGGTTTCCAGTTTACATAGAGTCCAGTGAAGTTCCTTGAGGGCCGTTTTGGTGTCTGTTTGAGGGGGAATGTACACAGCTGTGACTATAACTGACGAGAATTCTCTTGGAAGGCATTTGATTGTAAGGAATTCTAGGTCAGGTAAACTTGAGTTTCTGACTCAAGTGTAGTTTCTGACTAGTCTTGAGTTTCTGTATGTTGTTATGTGTCATTAATCATAAAGCATACACCCTCGCTCTTCCTCTTCCCAGAGAGGTGTTTATCTCTGTCGGCCCGATGCATGGAGAAGCACGGTGGCTGAACCGATTCCGACAACATATCCCGAGAGAGCCATGTTTCCGTGAAACAGAGAATGTTACAATCTCTGATATCTCTCTGGAAGGCAACCCTTGCTCGAATTGCGTCTACCTTGTTGTCATGAGACTGGACATTGGCAAGTAGTATACTCGGGAGCGTTGGGCGATGTGCATGTCTATGGAGCCTGACCAGGAGGCCGCTCCGTCTGCCCCTTCTGCGTCGCCGTTGTTTTGGGTCGGCTACTAGGATTAGATCCATTGTCTTGGGTGGTGGTCTGAAATGAGGATCCGCTTCAAGAAAGTCGTATTCCTGGTCGTAATGTTAGTAAGTTGACGTGGCTCTTATATCCAATAGTTCTTCCCGGCTGTATGTAATAAGACTTAAGATTTCCTGGGGTAGCAATGTAAGAAATAATACATTAAAAAACTAAATACTGCATAGTTTCCTAAGAACTCGAAGCGAGGCGACCATCTCTGTCGGCTCCATCTTCTCACACCCTGATCTGTTTCACCTGTCTTTGTTCTTGTCTCCACCCCCCTCCATCCCATCTTCCCCATTATCCCCAGTGTATTTACACCTGTGTTCTCTATTTGTCGGTTGCCAGTTAGTTTTGTTCGTCAAGCCTACTAGCATTTTTCCCCTTGCTCCTGTCTTTTTCTAGTTCCTGTTTTCTAGTTTTCCCAATTTTGACCATTCTGCCTATCCTGACCTCAAGACTACCTGCCATTCTGTACCTTATGGACTCTGGTCTGGATTACTGACCTCTGCCCGTCCTTGACCTGTTGTTTTGCCTGCCCCCTGTTCTAGTAATAAACTTTTGTTACTTCGACACCGTCTGCATCTGGGTCTTCTCCTGAAACGTGATACCATCACTCCATCTTTTTCCCTCTCTCCCTGGATGGTAACTGGTGGTTGGGCTCTGCAATGTTTCCACCAAACAGAGAAGTCTCTGTCGGGGCTTAAAGTGGATTAAATCTCAAATGACGGACTCTGCGGCTCATTTAGTCTCAGAATCCAGCGTCTTCAAAACAAAATGTGGACATGTGGTGTGGACATGTCCAATGATAATAGCAGAAAATAAGAACCACATTTGTAAAGATCTCCTCCAATAATGCAGACATCTTGAATTTATGTCTGTCTGTATGTAAACATTGTGACATTATCAAACAAATAGAGACTTGCATAGTACTGAGAAAACCAGAGACACACGACTGTCTCTGTGTCTTCAATCAAGAGCGACCTGCAAATCAAATCAAATCCAATCAAATGTATTTGTTACATACACATGGTTAGCAGGTGTTAATGCAAGTGTAGCGAAATGCTTGTGCTTCTAGTTCCGACCATGCAGTAATATCTAACAAGTAATCTACCAATTCCACAACAACTACCTTGTACACACAAGTGTAAAGAAATGAATACGAATATGTACATAAAAATATATAAATGAGTGATGGCCGAACGGCATAGGCAAGATGTAATAGATGGTATGGAGTACAGTATATACATATGATATGAGTATTGTAGGGTATGAAAACATATAAAGCGGCATTGTTTAAGGTGGCTAGTGATACATTACATCAGGATGGCATAGAGTACAGTATATACATATGAGATGAGTAATGTAGGTTATGAAAACATTATATAAAGTGGCATTGTTTAAAGTGGCTAGTGATACATCTAATACATCAAGATGGCAAGATGCACTAGATGGTATAGCGTACAGTATATACATATGAGATGAATAATGTAGGTTATGTAAACATTATCTAATATAAATAATATATTAGTGGCAAGTGATAAATTGATTACATCAATTTTCCCATTATTAAAGTGGCTTGAGTTGAGTCAGTATGTTGGCAGTAGCCACTCAATGTTAGTGATGGCTGTTTAACAGTCTGATGGACTTGAGATAGAAGCTGTTTTTCAGTCTCTCGGTCCCAGCTTTGATGCAGCTGTATTGACCTCGCCTTCTGGATGTTAGCAGGGTGAACAGGCAGTGGCTCGGGTGGTTGCTGTCCTTGATGATCTTTTTGGCCTTCCTGTGACATCGGGTGGTGTAGGTGTCCTGGAGAGCAGGTAGTTTGCACCCGATGATGCGTTGTGCAGACCTCACTACCCTCTGGAGAGCCTTACAGTTGTGGGCGGAGCAGCTACCATACCAGGCGGTGATACAGCCCGACAAGATGCTCTCGATTGTGCATCTGTAAAAGTTTGTAAGTGTTTTTGGTGACAAGCCGAATTTCTTCAGCCTCCTGAGGTTGAAGAGGCGCTGCTGCGCCTTCTTCACCACGCTGTCTGTGTGGGTGGACCATTTCAGTTTGTCCGTGATGTGTACGCCGAGGAACTTAAAACTCTCCACCTTCTCCACTACTGTCCCGTCAATGTAGATAGGGGGCTGCTCCCTCTGCTGTTTCCTGAAGTCCACGATCATCTCTTTTGTTTTGTTGACATTGAGTGTGAGGTTATTTTCCTGATACCACACTCCGAGGGCCCTCACCTCCTTCCTGTAGGCCGTCTCGTCATTGTTGGTAATCAAGCCTACCACTGTAGTGTCGTCTGCAAACTTGATGATTGAGTTGGATGCGTGCATGGCCACGCAGTCGTGGGTGAACAGGGAGTACAGGAGAGGGCTGAGAACGCACCCTTGTGGGGACCCAGTGTTGAGGATCAGCGGGGTGGAGATGTTATTACCTACCCTCACCACCTGGGGGCGGCCCGTCAGGAAGTCCAGGACCCAGTTGCACAGGGCGGGGTCGAGACCCAGTCTCGAGCTTAATGACGAGTTTGGAGGGTACTATGGCGTTAAATGCTGAGCTGTAATTGATGAACAGCATTCTTACATAGGTATTTCTCTTGTCCAGATGGGTTAGGGCAGTGTGCAGTGTGATGTCGATTGCGTCGTCTCTGGACCTATGGTAAGCAAATTGGAGTGGGTCTAGGGTGTCAGGTAGGGTGGAGGTGATATGGTCCTTGACTAGTCTCTCAAAGCTCTTCATGATGATGGAAGTGAGTGCTACAGGGCGGTAGTCATTTAGCTCAGTTACCTTAGCTTTCTTGGGAACAGGAACAATGGTGGCCCTCTAGAAGCATGTGGGGACAACAGACTGGGATAAGGATTAATTGAATATGTCTGTAAACACACCAGCCAGCTGGTCTGCGCATGCTCTGAGGACGCGGCCGGGGATGCCGTCTGGGCCTGCAGCCTTGCGTGGGTTAACACGTTTAAATGTTTTACTCACGTTGGCTGCAGTGAAGGAGAGCCTGCAGGTTTTGGTAGCGGCAATGTATTGTCCTCAAAGCGAGCAAAAAACTTGTTTAGTCTGTCTGGGAGCAAGGCATCGTGATCCGCGACGGGGCTGATTTTTCTTTTGTAGTCCGTGATTGACTGTAGACTCTGCCACATACCTCTCGTGTCTGAGCCGTTGAATTGCGACTCCACTTTGTCTCTGTACTGACGCTTAGCTTGTTTGATTGCCTTGCGGAGGGAATAGCTACACTGTTTGTATTCGGTCATGTTTCCGGTCACTTTGCCCTGATTAAAAGCAGTGGTTCGCGCATACAGTTTTGCGCGAATGCTGCCATCAATCCACGGTTTCGAGTTGGGGAATGTTTTAATAGACGCTGTTGGTACCACATCACCGATGCACTTGTTAATGAACTCGCACACCGAGTCAGCGTGTTCGTCAATGTTGTTGTTCGCAGCAATGCGGAACATTTCCCAGTCCACGTGATCGAAGCAATCTTGAAGCGTGGAATCCGATTGGTCGGATCAGCGTTGAACAGACTGAGGCGGGAGCTTCCTGTTTTAGCTTCTGTCTATAGGCTGGGAGCAACAAAATGGAGTCGTGGTCAGCTTTTCCAAAGGGAGGGTGGGGGAGGGCCTTATATGTGTCGCGGAAGTTAGAATAACAGTGGTTTAGGGTTTTGCCCGCCCTGGTAGCACAACCGATATGGTGATAGAATTTGGGGAGCCTTGTTTTCAGATTAGCCTTGTTAAAATCCCCGGCTACAATAAATGCAGCCTCAGGATATGTGGTTTCCAGTTTACATAGAGTCCAATGAAGTTCTTTCAGGGCCGTCGATGTGTCTGCTTGGCGGGGGATATTCACGACTGTGATTATAATTGAAGAGAATTCTCTTTGTAGATAATGCGGTCGGCATTTGATTGTGAGGAATTCTAAGTCAGGTGAACAAAATAACTTGAGTTCCTGTATGTTGTTATGATCACACCACGTCTCGTTAATCATAAGGCATACACCCCCACCCTTCTTCTTACCAGAGAGAGGCTTGTTTCTGTCGGGAGCGATGCGTGAAGAAACCAGGTGGCTGTACCGACTCAGATAGCTATGGTAATCTAATTTAAGTATTATCTCTCTGTGTACAATATATTTGTTCTGCTATCTCTATCTTCCCCTTCAACTTCTCTTACTAATTTATGTTTCGGTGCTTTTACACATGATGTTGGTACCTGGAGGGCCTTGATATAAACAAAGTGTGCCATTGTTATCATTTAGATAAGCCATCTACCATTAAAGTTACAGTAATGTCTCGCCAACTAAATGATAATGCTCTTTAACCACTAATTGAGCAGGGATCATGTTTTACACATCTGGAGCGGGTTGGTGGTATGATATGGTCTGCGAACACTATGAGTGGGTGTCAAAGCACAGCCTGCATCCCCACAGTGTTATCTGCCCACTGTCTATCTATCTGTACTCACATGCCTGTCAACCAGCCATGCCTCATTTAGACCTTGGAGATACATGATCAACTGCAAACTAACCACTGATACCAGTTCTGACATGCCCAGTTGCCCACAACACATCTAACACAAACACAATCCTCAGAGGTTTCGCAATATAACCCGGGTGAACTGAAATGGCTGCACTTCTAGAATCATGATAGGAGAGCGAGTTAGAGCAGTGAGAGTGGGAGCAGTAGGCCTTGTGAAGGACCTTTTATGGACTCGACACGCCACTCACTGACATAGAAGAAATTCAATTCAGCTGGACAGCGGGCTCTGTATCGCGGCGTGTGCCGAAATTACTCATGAAATAATATTTTGGCAGCTTCAACATGAAAACTGAAATTTAAAAATGTGACAATCATCGCCAAGCGTTTCCAGTGAGTGAGTTGCTGTAATATTGGAGCCGATGTGATTTTCAATCAAGGTCCAGTTCCTCGCCGCAGTAGGTAGTTCTGTGCTCAGCCCTCACTCATAAATCAAGTCGGCGACCTGCTGTGCGTGCTGCTGCTGAGTTTTTAACCTCCCGGCGTGTAATATGTGTTTTAACCCTCCGTGGTCCTTCCCTCTCACCCACACCACTAAAACAAACCCTGTGTATACCTCAACAGGCAGTCCAGACTCCAAGAAACTCCACTCCACTCACAGTGGTCAGGACCTGAACCTCACGGCTGGCCTGCTGGCTCGGCCCTCTCTTCCTCTCTACAGCATTGCATTGAGGTGATGTGTGTCCATCAGGTGTCAGGTGATGGATGGAGCTTGGCTTTGCTACCCACAGGAGCCACATTCCTACTAATAGGTTTCCCTGGTGGGGCATTAACTGTCACACCATGCCTGCTGTCTGGGTCTGGTCTGGGTTTGGTCTGGGTCTGACTCCGCTTGGGGCGAGGTTGAACATACCTGCGAGATCAGCAACCATTAATCTTCTACGAGGAGGTCAAGAGGCCTGGTGGGGACTAGGGGCTGTCAGCATTAGTATTATTGATGTGCTAGGCTGGAGCCACAAGGGACTGAGCTATAGAGCTGAGGAAGTATATAGTGTCCTTACCCAACACATACAGTATTAGAGTACACCTGGTGAGTCTTGTAGATACAGTGCAGTGCCAGTAGATGAGAGGCATACTGTATATATAAACATACACACATACACTCACACACACACACATACACACACACACACACACACACACACACACACACACACACACACACACACACACACACACACACACACACACACACACACACACACACACACACACACACACACACACACACACACACACACACCCACGGCCAAAGAGACACAGTCACATCATCCAGCAGTACAAACATGGATCCTGGCAGGACAATAAAAAATAAAAAAATTAAAGGAGAGCGAGGTGTATTTTCTTTTCTTATGGGTACAGTAGATTACAGTATAAACCTCGACACATGTTTGGGATCAGCTGAAGAAGCAGAAAATTACTTCTACTCTTTTCCTGGAAGACCTCTCTGTTCTGTGCGTGTGTGTATGTTACAGTTCACTCATAAAGGCCTGGCTGTTTCATGTGTTTCTGCTCTGTTTGCTCTGAGGCGGCTTCCTGACAGGCCCCGTTGACAGTACTTCTGCTCTAAGTCAAGCAGGAGAACAAGTCAAGTGTGAGTGAGGAGAGGCTGTAGAGACGACCAGAGAGGCGTGCAGTCTGGACAAGGAAGCAGGCTGACTATACACATGAGGAGGGGTTGGGGAGACCGGGCCAGGCTCAGCTTCACTGAGCAGACCTTTCCTCCTTTCCTCCACCTTTCGTTCTCTCCTACTTTTCTCCTCTCTTTCAGTCCATCAGTGGTTTTAGTTATGTCATTCAGGGGATTTACTACCATGACAAATGGACCAGGGTCCTCTGGGTTGTGGGAGACAGACACAGAGTCTGTGCCACTCTGAGTCCCTCGCTTTGATCAAGGAATGGAAAACAAGACAAGAGAGGGATTTGGAAAATAAAAGAGGGAAGACCATAAATATAATGATGGAAAGGAAACAGAGAAGTCGCTCTGCATTACTGCAACAACTTGACATACATAGACAAGAGCCTTTCAAATTAATTTCCCTAGAAACTTCTTAGTCAATCTCTCTCCCACGGCCTCACGCTCCATCCTTGCATTTCTCTAGACCTTTTTAATCACTGAGGAGCGTTATCTGTGAAGCCTCCATACTGCGCTCGCTATCAGTCAAGGTGGCAGAGTTGAAAAGTTTGCCCTCTTCTGCCTGTATCTGGGTGGGTTGTGAGAGTTAGTTTGGTATAAGGTTACAGGCTGCATGTTGCTCCCAGCGCTACAGTCCAGGAAGACCCAGCGACATACAGTGTCGGTCAGGTTGGACAGGCAGCACTCAAGGATAGATGTCTTGATGGGATCTGACGATTACCAGACCTCCTCCAACATCTTATAATGTAATGACAGACTGACTTGTCCAGACTATGAACTACCGAAAGCCTCAACTAGGAGGTGTTCAGCAAGTGACAACAAAGAGTTGGTCCTGGCCAAGGTTGACATACAGCTATGATTGATATAATTGATGGGTGTTCATTCAATAATAATGAACAACGAGTATTCAGAACAGACACACAACCACCCAATGAATAAAGTCATATTCTGAATGATGTTATAAGGCACAGCCACAATACCACCCCAGAGTCGGTGAGTCAGTCTGAGACGTTCTAGACAAATACTAAATAAACTGTGGATGAACGCAGGATAAACACGGTTAAGGTTTCACCCCTGATGAAAACACTAGCAGCCACACACAGCTTGCTGCAGCTCCAACACAGGACAGGCTTTGTTTCTCTGGGCAGAGCACTGGACTCATGGCTCCTGTCCCTGGTCAGCTCACACTACAGACAGAAGGAAAAGGTAGAGCACAAAAACACCGTACAACATGGGACGGCCAGCTATATCTGAGTATCGTCTCCAAGAAACAAGCCCACATTTGAGCCCACAGAATCCATTTCTTTGATTAAGATAATATCTTTATTGGTTGATATGCTTACTGAATTCAACTTTGATCCATATTTTCTACAACAGTACAAAATACAAGCTGCTTGCAATGTAATCTTCTTCAAAATAACTAAATGAAATGGCAATCTTCAAAGTAAGTTCATGTTCAGATCTCTACAGTCTAAAGAAGACTGAGTCTAAAGAAAGACTGATCCTACAACCAGCATGCAGTGGTGTCTGGGGACCAGTGGGACCCGGGTTGTTCTTGAATTATGATGGCATTTTGGCATGGCATTTGGAGAAAAACGTACTTCATGTTCTTATAAGAAAATCTATATTTAAATCTATTTGGGTACATCTCCCCATTCTAAATCAATATGCTAGCTTAATGACTTTAAATCTTTTTTTACAATTATAATAACATTGTGCCTCCAGTAGGTATGACCAATTTTAGGTACATTTTCTGATATGGAGGCCACAAACGCTCAAATCTAAGGTCATAAATCCCTCCAATATAAGTTACTAAAGTGATACAGTATGATTAATAATTTTGCTCACAATGTTTTCTCCCTTCATTTAAATTGACTAACACCCAGTGACACTTTGGACTGAGACACACCAAATTACTGTATCAATGGAATCCTCAAATGTATGACTTATTAAAATGGTCTGATTAGCTAATAATTGTCCTTAATATACTGTAGACCCCTCCCCGGATAACAGTTTGCCACTTTTGCATTTGTATTTGTATTTATTAGGGATCCCCATTAGCTGCTGTCAAGGCAGCAGCTACTCTTCCTGGGGTCCAAACACATTAAGGCACTTACATTACATATAAAACAAAATATAAAACAGTACATCACATAACATTATTACACCACTACATACCTACAATACAAAATGTATAATACCACCATAAAACTATTTTACAATGTATGTGTGTGTAGAGTGCGTGTGCTAGCATTTGTGTACTTATGCGTGTGTCTGTACCTTTGTGTGTGTCTCTTCACAGTCCCCGCTGTTCCATAAGGTGTATTTGTATCTGTTTTTTTAAATCTGATACTACTGCTTGCATCAGTTACCTGATGTGTAATAGAGTTCCATGTGGTCATGGCTCTATATAGTACTGTGTGCCTCCCATAGTCTGTTCTGGACTTGAGGATTGTGAAGAGACTTCTGGTGGCATGTCTTGTGGGGTATGCATTGGTGTACGAGCTGTGTGCCAGTAGTTTTAACAGACAGCTCGGTGCGTTCAGTTTGTCTACACTTCTTACACAAGTAGTGATGAATAAATGAATCAATCTCTCCTCCACTTTGAGCCATGAGAGATGGACATGCGCATCATTAATGTTAGCTCCCTGTGTACATTTAATGGCCCTGTCTAGCATTCAAAATAATACATATATATCTCTACATCCCCATAACATGTCACTCCTACAAATCACCAGAGGGACAAGCCAATTTGCTGGCCCCCAGTAGTTTTTATAATGCTTACAAATATATATTTGCTGTTTAAAGGACTTACATGATTTCTTATAAAATAACAGATACAATAAAAACAAATATTGTTTGTCATGTTTTTTCATTTTAAAGTGTTTTAACATGGCGACAAAGTCCAAGGAAAGCATTTACCACTGCAATTTAATAATTACCCACCCTGTATGACATCATAGTGCAGGGTGTTTGTGTGTTTCTCTATGAGCCCTGACACAGGGTCAGGGTTAGAAGGGATCCAGCAGGAGAAACTCCAGTCATTCCCATCTCCTCCTCTCATGCCCTCTCAGGGGTACAGAGTATGGAGGGGAAGGCTAGCAGGGAGCTCCGAAAATACATCATACAATAACTCACATGGCCTTGAATCAATGGGAAGACACAATACATCATTGGATCAGAGAATGAGTGAGTATGCCAGCCAGTCAGTCCTTTGATGTCAGTGCTCAATGTGCTTCAGAAGACAAACGCAGGGGTCCATACATGTAAAGAGAATACGAATATGTGTCACGCCCTGACCATAGAGAGCCCTCGGGGTTCTCTATGGTGTAATAGGTCAGAGCGTGACTAGGGGGGTTTCCTAGTTATTATAGTTCTATGTTGGTGTGTGAGTGTGGTTCCCAATTGGAGGCAGCTGAATATCGTTGCCTCTAATTGGGGATCATACTTAGTGTGTCCCTTTTCCCACCTGCGTTGTGGGATATTGTTTTGTGTGAGTGCTTATGTGCGCCACGTTTTGCACGATCGTTAGATCTTTGTTGTTTTTTGAAGTTTCACGAGTAATAAAAGATGTGGAACTCTACTCACACTGCGCCTTAGTCTAGTTATTTAAACGACGATCGTGACAATATGTGTGTGTGTGTGTGAGAGAGAGAGCATGCGAGGGAGAGAGAGATAGAGAGTAAGATAAACATTATTCATTTTCCACAATGGAAACTTACATTATTCAAATGTTCTACTCTATCTGTATTATCCAAAACGACAAGAGAACAGATTCCAAGCAGCAAAACAACCGCTGACTGTCACCCCTATCC
This sequence comes from Salmo salar, assembly GCF_965601325.2. NCBI lineage: Eukaryota > Metazoa > Chordata > Actinopteri > Salmoniformes > Salmonidae > Salmo > Salmo salar. The sequence goes on from NC_138313.1 coordinate 30,933,269, forward strand.
CTCTATCTCGCTCTCCAATCTCTTCTGTCCTCTCACTCCTTCTGATCTCTGAGAGATAGCTGTGGCCATTACTGCATGTGTTTACATGCCAGGGGTGACCCTGCAGCAGAAACAATGGAAAACACACACACACTACCCCTGAGCATCCGGATGTACAGTAGTTAACCTCCTCCTCTTGACTATGTTGTCCAAAACACTGTTTCAGTCTCGGTGTGCTCCACAAACACAGAACCAGTCATAGGGACAGGAAGAACACAGACATTGAACACAGATCTAGCGGTAGATAGGATAACAGTCGGTTTCTATACAGTACTGTATCGCTCCTCCCTATCATCCATCACTGCCTGGAGACCATTATATACACTACCTTTCAAAAGTTTGGGGTCACTTAGAAATGTCCTTGTTTTTGAAAGAAAAGCACATGTTTTGTCCATTACAATAACATCAAATTGATCAAAAATACAGTGTAGACGTTGTAAATGACAATTGTAGCTGGAAACGGCAGATTTGTTATGGAATATCTACATAGGCGTACAGAAGCCCATTATCAGCAACCATCACTCCTGTGTTCCAATGGTGCGCTGTGTTAGCTAATCCAAGTTTATCATTTTAAAAGGCTAATTGATCATTAGAAAACCCTTTTGCAATTATGTTAGCACAGCTGAAAACTGTTGTCCTGATTAAAGAAGCAATACAGCTGGCCTCCTTTAGACTAGTTGAGTATCTGGAGCATCAGCATTTGTGGGTTCGATTACAGGCTCAAAATGGCCAGAAACAAAGAACTTTCTTCTGAGAAATGAAGGCTATTCCATGCGAGAAATTGCCAAGAAACTGAAGATCTCGTACAACGCTGTGTACTACTCTCTTCACAGAACAGCGCAAACTGGCTCTAACCGGAATAGAAAGAGGAGTGGGAGGCCCCAGTGCACAATTGAGCAAGAGGACAAGTACATTAGAGTGTCTAGTTTGAGAAACAGACGCTTCACAAGTCCTCAAATGGCAGCTTCATTAAATAGTACCCGCAAAACACCAGTCTCAACATCTAAGTAGATATTCCATTAAAAATCAGCCGTTTCCAGCTACAATAGTCATTTACAACATTGACAATGTCTACACTGTATTTTTGATCAATTTGATGTTATTTTAATGGATTTAAAAAAAGTATTTTCTTTCAAAAACAAGGACATTTATAAGTGACCCCAAACTTTTTAACGGTAGTGTATGTTGGAGAGTTCCTCTGGATCAACTGACCTCCATATAACACCTCCCCTCCCCCACTTCCCCACAACAAAGCCCTTTGCCCCCCGCTACCCCAGGACATCCAGAAAGCGAAACCACAATAAAAAATGTTTTATCAGCGACTCAGAGTCAATATTATTCAAAGTCCACAAAGCAGGAAGATATTGCAGCAGGCTGAACATAGATAGAAGAGGGGGGACACCTTGTACTGAAAATGTATGAACTCACTACTATAATTCACTCTGGATATTAGCATCTGTTAAATGACTAAAATGTAAATATAGTGTGATCGGTATCACCTCTCTTCTATATCCTGCCACTAGGGGTCTCTCTTCACATGATGAACACCAACATACACTGTAAAACAGTTACAATGGACATGAAAGTGTCCTATTTTATATGGTGGGGCTGTAACTCTCTCATGATTCACCAATTCAAAAGAGAGGCACGGGCAGAGAGAGCGACTGAGAGCTAATACCTCAGCTTTGTGGCCATAGCCTTCTACAGAACACCAGGTCGGCTGTCAAGAAGCCACAAGGACATGTGTACACAAGACCTGTGGGCCAGCAGACAATACCTGGATACATTACCAGGACCTGTGTTAGTGCTCTCTTTCTCTTTGTCCATCATACTCATGCACATCCTATTTGTTATAGAAAGATATTATGCTGCAGTAAGTGATCAATGTCAGAAAATTTACATTGAAAGTGCATATCACCAATGACAGGTCCAATCATGGATTTATTGTATAAGTTTCCAAACTACAAAGATATCTTATGAATGGAATGGAAACAATATGCACATGCACAGAATAAGAGTTCAGTCTCACTTACTTTCTCTCTCTATGCCCGCTGCCACCCTGTGCTCTCCCCTTCACCCTCTCTCTCTCCCTCCCTCTCTCTGTGCCTGTGTCTTACTAACACGTACCCAGACATCTATTTTCAGCAGTGAGCGCTTTCTGTGGTTTTCAAACAGAACATTAACTTTTAAGTATTTTCTTATGCTGCCTGTATCTGGTCTATATATGCTGTAAGTCCACCTGGTCCCTGTCCAGGAATCTCCTGCATGCAGCCGTTCAATGTGTGGTTGAAGCAGGTAACTGGGTCTGCATTGCAACATAATATTGGGACAAATTCAAGTATAATGTACAGTATGTGTAGTAAAGTAGTAAAAAGTTTAGTATTTGGTCCCATTTTGACTTTACAAATTTGGTGGAGGCATTTGCTTTTTGTTTTGGTTGTGTTTCAGATTATTTTGTGCCCAATAGAAATGAAAGTTTAATAATATACTGCGTCATTTTGGAGTAACTTTTATTGTAAATAAGAATAGAATAGGTTTGTAAACACTTCTACATTCATGTGGATGCTACCATGATTACGGTCAATCCTGAATAAATCTTGAATAATGATGAGTGAGAAAGTTACAGGCATAAATATCATAACCCCCCCAAAAATGCTAACTCCTCCTGTTATTGAAATGGTGAGAGGATAGCATGTCTTGTGTGGGGTTTTTTTTTGGGGGGGGGGGGGGGGGGGTATGATATTTATGCCTCTGTAACGTTCTCACTCATCAATATTCACGATTCATTCAGGACTATCTGTAATCATGGTAGAATCCACATGAATGTAGAAGTGTTTAGAAACATATTCTACTCGTATTTACAATAAAGGTGACTCCAAATGACACAATACATTATTTACCATTCATTTCTATTGAGCACAAAATAACCTGAAACCCATCCAAAACAAACAGCAAATGCATCCATCAAGTTTGTAGAGTCACAAACGTATTTTTTTGTTGTTGACAAAATAAAATAATTTTAGGGCGTAAAAGAGTCACAAATTGGATCTAATCACAGTGGCGGAAAAAGTACCCAATTGTCATATTTGAATAAAAGTAAAGATACCTCAATAGAAAATGACTCAAGTAAAAGTAACCCAGTAAAATACTACTTGAGTAAAAGTCTAATAGTATTTGGTTTTAAATATACTTAAGTATCAAAAGTAAATGTAATTGCTAAAATATACTTAATTAGCATAATTTGTTATTCCTTATATTAAGCAAACCAGAAGGCACCATTTAAAAAACTAAATTGTATGGATAGCCAGGGGCACACCAACACTTAGACATCAATTACAAATGAAGCATGTGTGTTTAGTGATCAGAGGCAGTAGGGATGACCAGGGATGTTCTCTTGATAGAGTAAGTGCATGAATTGGACCATTTTCTTGTTCTGCTAAGCATTCAAAATGTAAGGAGCACTTTTGGGTGTCAGGGAAAATGTATGGAGTAAAAAGTTTATTATTTTCATTCGGAATGTAATGAAGTAAAAGTAAAAGTTGTCAAAAATATAAATAGTAGTGACTTAAGTAGTACTTTAAAGTATTTTTACTTAAATACTTTACACCACTGTAATCATTGCGTGCTAGGAACATGGGACCAAATACTCCACTTTGACTACTTTCATACACATATGAATTTGTCCCAATACTTTTGGTACGAGGGACTATGTACAAAGGTGCTGCAATTTCTAGATGGTTCACCTGATATGGATGAAAATACCCTCAAATTAAAGCTGACAGTCTGCACTTTAATAACCTCATAGTCATTGTATCATTTCAAATTCAAAGTGCTGGAGTACAGAGCCAAAACGAAACAAAAATTGTCACTGTCCCAATACTTTTGGAGCCCACTGTATATAAACAACCTACATGCAATGATTCATGAAATTATTGTACTTTGAAAATGTTTTCATACCAATACTGTCAGGTTAACAGAACCATAAATCAAACCCATAGTATACTGATGTGGGACCAGTTCTTAGATGAAACAATCACGAGTCCACAATGTGAACATAGAAAGAGAGGAAAGACATTTAACCAACAACCCCAGAACAAACAGAGAATTTGTTACATGTGTAGGCTCCAGTAGAACTATGAGGACAGTCAAAGTCAAACACAGACCAGGCGTCCAGAGACAAGTGGGTAATGGAGAGGAGACAGGAGAGAGAGTTAAAACAAGACAGACAGAGGACAAAGAATGGCTTGTCCAGGGCCTGTCTGCCATCAGCCCAGAGGGTAGGCCCGGGGGGCACTTGTTTGAGGGGCTCTCATGATAAATAGCCCACTACCTGATTCTGTCACAATGTCTGCTACTTGGAGAATAACACGGGTCATGGCAGAGTTTTGACACTGTGGCCTGAAGAGAGGGACAACTAAGGCTCTCAACATGGCCATTCATCCCAACCATTCACAATTATACAAGATGACTATATCTTAAGAGGGCTATTATAGGATAAATAAATAAAACACTCTTCACAGTTGTCTTTACTGAGATGTTTATTTGTAGGCATTAATCAATCATGATTAGGACACTGGGTCTCAGGACCCATATTCAGGTTTTGCACAAAAAGTGTCAAACAATCGACGACAGTGATAAACGTGAACCACATGAAAAGGAAACAGATGACAACATGTTAATATAACTAATTTGGACTTTTTAATTATTCCTCGCATGAAAGGCACCAGACTGGCAACATTGTGCCTGCCACCTGCCCTCCAGTGGTTGGGCATAGCATTTTTTTTTATTCGTGCCGGGTTTTACGCACTGGAAATACAGATGACAGTTTTATACAACTCAATCTACCATATCATCTCTCACTCACACGCAAACCTGTGCTCTCCCTATCCCCCCAGAACCTGCGCTGCCCTCTTAAAATAAGCAGTGGGGGGAAATATTCAAAGCGTTCCACCTCCTCTCAACCAGCCAGGCACACACACACACTTCTAGAGCGCACTGTGAAAACTTTCCCCTGCAACTGCTGAATAGGTTAGTGCCTGCGACAGGACAGCGCCGAGTGAGAAGAGACAGTGAAAGCGGAACGCATAGCCGGTTACGAGCTGCCTGGGGTTCGGGAATGGCGGAGAGTCGGAATGGTCCATGCCCTCCTTCCGAACCGCACATGTGAACCGAACCCCGTCTCCTCCGGGTCGATTTTGTTACGTATTAGGAGGCAAAGGACAGTAAAGAGCGAGAACGAGACGAGGGGAGGATTGAAGTATCTAAGACAGCCTGTCGACACCGCTCTCCTCTCATCTCGAGATGGTCTGCGCGCCAGGACTTCGATGGTTCCTATTTACCGCTCTCTTGCACGCTGTCGCACCCCTGGACATCCGCGAGAGACCAAGGCAATGTGACCCACCGAAGTCGGTGAGTTGTGCCCGGTCGTTACAGCTACATGGTCTTTACCTGTTTCAGTAATGTCTTATTAAGGCAATGTCAAACATAAAGATGTCCTTGAATGGATAGCCTTCTAGCGAAATAGTTTAAGTTAATTGCAAATGTCGGCCTATGTGCCTAGCCTAGCATATAACTGCCCCAATAGGCTATAGCAAATGATAAGACAAAATAAAAATAAAAGGCTGTCCTTTTTCTGAGTAAAATAAATGCACTTTGCTTAGACAGTGTTCCTGAATTAGTTGTTTCTATGTGCAACGGTAGGCCTACAGCAAAACAAACGTGAGATATTATGTTGTTATTGGGTTTTGAGTAACAACCAAATTAACAATAACAATAGCAACAGCGTTTTATTGTCATGGAAATATTAACATGCTATAATGACTACTTACACGTGTAACAAGAACAATAATTATGTTCATAGCAACTTTATTCGGCTACCATATTATATTATAGCACATGTATTATTATTATTATTATTAGTAATAGTAGTAGTAGGTTATTAATATGATTATTATTAGGTTATTATTATGTCATAATATTTTATTAGGATAATCCATTATTTCAAAGATTCGTAGAATTGAAAGATTTTCCAATCAGCAAAATTGCTTCCAATGGCACTTGACATATTCCGGAGTTTCCTCACAGAAATATGGGTTTGAAAATATGGAAGCAGTTGCCAAGCGAAATATCATCCGCCAACCCTATGCTTGTTTATGTGGCAAAATAACGTGGGGAACACCCACCGTTGACCCACCGTTGATTTAACATTTATTTGTAAAAGTTTCAGTGACTTTTCAAAACTGATCAAGTTTCAATGAAACACGACCTATTAAAACAGCTATCGGCCATATTTGCAATATTAAGGAATGGGCTCAATAGCCAAAGGGAGTCAGCCCATTCGAATTCAATTAATTTCAGTGTTCTCTTATCTGGCCGGGGCCGTGTTGCACTCGCTCACGTCTGTCTTTCTCGCAGTGTGAATTTATCATCAGCACAAGAGATGAATCAGAGGGAACTTAATTAGAATCATGACGGGACACAGTGCGTGCCGCACGCGCACATCGCTGGTTTGGGTATGCTACGATTTCCCAGATAGAAACGCAATAAATCTGAACTGAAATTACATGACCTCAGCACGAACGTTAATAACGTATCATTTTAACCGGGCATGATATTATCTATTAATAAAATACAAACGTTATAATACATTATTTAAAATATTTATCAGGGATAACTTGACAGCATTGCAACAACATAGTCACCAAAATTATTTTATTTTTAGTAATGTTAATCTGTTTCATCATCTGTGATAATGGCATTGTTGTCAGATTTTAACTGTAGAAGTGCCCCCCCTTAAATGTGATTTCTAATACGCCAGTACAAAGCTCTCTGTTTTGTGTCAAAAGGAATTCATTAGCCAATAAAATGAAGGTGTTCAGGTCAGTGCTCCAGCGCGAGAACTCATAGAAAACACGGCGCGAGGAGAGGAGAGGGCCTTTTCTCATCAACGTCTGGATGGACTTCAGCTGTCCTGATTCGATCGGACAGAAGTCTCCGTGAACCTGACGAACATTCTTAGACAAGTTGATGATTAACAAATGATATGTCAACACAGTTGTCAAAATAGGATCAAAGTATGATGGTTAGAGAGCGGTCATCTGTTGATTTATTTTGTGTACTTAGGCTATGTGAATGTCCTATGTGGAATTAATTTCCAAATAAATGTTTTATTCACACGTCTGAGATGATGTGTAAACATTTCAGTAAAAGACAATGCTCAATACAAAGATTGTGTGAGAAAATAATTCTAATTTAATTTATGAAAATAACAAACCCTTGCAGTACTAATAATATTTCCAAAGATTGAATGCCTTTTGGCAAGGTTTTGAAATCCTTAAAAAATTATTTTCTAATATGACAAATGTACACTGGCAGCATGACATTACAATTGCTATTTCAACAGGGGAAATGTTAAATGAAATACATTAGGAGCATGTGAAGTTAATAACATTATATGCACTACTAAGCCTACCAAATGCTTCTATTTAATTTCTTCCTCTCCCATAGACCAGGCTTTCCATTTGGTTTAATAACACTGAAGTGGATTTCTCTTTGGTCCAATGTCAGTGTACTATACTGTTAACTCCAATGAAAATAGGTACATTTGAACAGAAGCAAGCATTTCACAAAATAATAGTTTGTCCATAGTTAGAGTTTGTTGTGCAATGCATACATCTATCTAAGAACTACTTTGATAGCCACTTTGATCATTTCATAGTTATGTTGCTTGTTTACATTTTCCTCATTCCCGTCATAACAGCATCTCAATGATTTGCATGATGTTTTGCAGAGCTATGGTCTATGAGTGTTTTTGGAAACAGGGCATAATTGACCCCTATGAAATCCCTGGAATGTTAATGAACTGCAAGTAATAGACACTTGCACATTGCTTTTTCCATTTGATCAGAATTGTATAGTGTTCAGTAAAACAGATACATTAGCCACGTCTGACCAAATTTTAATCAAAGGCCTATGTGTGTGCATTTTGATGTTTGTGTAGGCTATCTGTTCCAATGAATTTTGCAACAACAAAAAAATTCCCCATGGAAAGAATATACCAGATAGGTGGATTGCAGCAGTTTCATATGGTTCATTATGTTTATACTGCTGTAACAACCGTTGAAAAGCTTTCCAGTTTCACAGAGGCATTGGCAGCACAGCTATGCACCTCAGCAATACACTGGGGTCTGTTTACAAGGAGAAAGCTTCACTATAAACTCACTGCCTCAGAACAGCAGACAGACAGAGAGCAGCATAGTACAGCACAGTGGAAGCTAGTTAACATAGTTTCATTGTGCCCCTGTCTTTATCTGGAGATGACATTTCATCAGATTCTATTGCATTGACCTGTATCTCAGCCAGATGTACTAAAAAGGCTGTTTTGAATCTCTTAATCGCAAAATGTAGTTTCAAATTTAGTATTGCAGATAGCCTTAACTCAGAAGGTTATGTTACTGTATTCATATTGCTGAATGTCATAATCTCTCCCTCTTCTCGTGCTCCTCCCCCTCAACCCCCCTCCACCCCCATAGCAAAGTGACATGAACTCATTCCTCTGGACACTGAAGCACCCTGCTCCCTACCCTCCATCCTACCTTTTCGGGACCATCCATGTTCCCTACACCCGTGTATGGGACTTTATCCCAGACGTCTCCAAACGGGCCTTCCAGACCAGCGCCAACGTATTCTTCGAGCTGGACCTGACCGACCCCCTGACGATCTCTAAGCTGACCAGCTGCCAGCTGCTGCCCCACGGGGAGAACCTGCAGACCCTGCTGCCCCGGGACCTGTATCGCCGCCTCAAACGCCACCTGGACTACGTTAAGCACATGATGCCCTACTGGATGACGGCGGACCAGCGGGGCCGGGGGCTGTACGCTGACTACCTCTTCAACGCCATCGCAGGGAACTGGGAGAGGAAGAGGCCTGTCTGGGTGATGCTGATGGTCAACTCTCTGACGGAGTCAGACGTGAGGTCGCGGGGGACCCCCGTACTGGACCTGTTCCTGGCCCAGGAGGCCGACCGCATGGGGAAGAGGACAGGAGCGGTGGAGCGGGTGGAGGAGCAGTGTCACCCCCTCAACGGACTCAACTTCTCCCAGGTAAGAGATGGGACTACATGGAGGGGGTGGAGGTTGGACATGATCATTGGAGTGGGGGATATATGATTGCTGGATTCATTTTGTTGGCGACTGGGGGCTGGGGGTTTGTGGATTTAGGGGAAGGGAGACATGTCTTGGGAGGAGATGGTGGAGAATGTATATGACAATGGGAGGAGAAAAATAGTATTAGAAATGGTATGTTTCAAAGCTTTGTAGATGGTTTTTAAAGTTATGAATATTCCTGAGCCTTACAAAACAAACAGACATGAGAGCCTTATCAGCTGACAAGGTGTCAGGGTGACAGATGTAAGTGATAAATTAGTGAAGGTGGGAGTGTGGGAGGGGTAGCTCTCTTTTTCCTGGGCTGACTGCCTGTCTGTGTCCTCATGATACTACCACTGCTAGTATCTTGCTCTGTAACTTAACACTGAAGATGGACAGAATAGCCTAATTACTTGATGACATAAACATAGGGAGTATCCTTGTTTTATATCTCCTTGGAAGGGCTGTAGAGGACGGCAACATGGAGGTCTAAATAAATGATGGCCTAGGAAGGGTTAGGCAGAGGTCAACTGGAGTGTATTTTTCCAAACTCTGGGAGGTCCAGGTATGTCTTTGATGAGCTAGGACTGGGAGGATGTTCCCCTGTAATTTCTGCTCATCCGTGTGCTCTCTGGTCCTCAGAGAGCGACACACGCACACACACACACATGCATGGATGCATGCACACACACACATACACGAGCACACACACACACACACACACACACGCACGCACGCACGCACGCACGCACGCACGCACGCACGCACGCACGCCACCCACACACACACACACACACACACACACACACACACACACAGTGTAACAGAATCTCGGAGTGCCTGGGCCTCCATGTGACAGGCTACGAGGCTCCTGCGCTAATTTGAGAGGCACTGGCCCCACACAGCCTCTCCTCTTTCATCAGCACCTCCTAACTACACTGTCAAAGAGCAAACACACACGCACACGCACACATCCTACTTTCCCTAACCCCTAACCCTTACGGTTAACCTAACCCTTAACCCTAACACTAACAGTTAACCTAACCCCTAACCCTAACTCCTAACCCTAACCCCTAACCCTTACGGTTAACCTAACCCTTAACCCTAACACCAACAGTTAACCTAACCCCTAACCCTAACAGTTAACCTAACCCCTAACCCTAACTCCTAACCCTAACCCTAACCCCTAACCCTAACAGTTAACCTAACCCCTAACCCTAACCCCTAACCCTAACAGTTAACCTAACTTTTAACCCTAACTGTATCCGTAACCCCGAACCCTAACCCTAACTCCTAACCCTTAACCTAACTCCTAACCCTAACCCTAACTTCTAACCCTAATTCTAACCCTAACCCTAATTCTAAACCTCACCCTAAAACTAAGCCCTAAGCCTAAGCCTTTTTCCTTGTGGGTACCGATGAAATGTCCCCACTTCTGGTCCCCACAAGGATAGTAAAACCAAAAACGCACACACAGTTGCCTTGCACATTCGTGGGAACCTGGAACACAACTGCCCTACATCGGAGCAATGTTGCAAAGTCACTGCTTCTCAATGTAGTAGTATACAGAATACAGTGATAATATAAGAGGTCGTTTTTAATGACCACACCTGGAGCTAATACTCTACCATTACAACTCTAAGTGTCATTCCTGTTATTTGGTCATCACTAGTTACCACAGCTACAAAGTCATAAACCTTGCCTATTTCAACAATTTCTCTTCTTAAAATCTGATTTGAAACCTAACCCTAACCTTAACCCTAACCTTAACCACAGTGCTAAACTTATGCCTAACCCTGACCTTAAATTAAGACCAAAAAGCACTGCATACATTGTTACGATATAGACAATTTGTAACTTATATCCAATGAAAACTTGCGTAAATCACCAATACAAAGTGTTGGAGGACTGCCTGCCTTTCTGTTGTTCCTGGGAACAGACCGTTTTATGAGGCAGGTGTATTGTTGGATACCATTTCTGTTGTTGGAGGTTATTTTCATAAAATCGTGATAATGAATAACTTGAGTTAAACTGTGTAGTAGAATGGACTTTTGGACTTTTGAGCTCGAAACCCCTCCCCCTCAAAATTGTATGAAATAAGTTCAAAGCCTGAAGTGAAAGTGACATGGAAACAATTATAGTCAATTATTATAATTTGAGATATAATTTGAACACTGTGGTTGATTGGATCTCTCTCTCCGGGGGAGGGTGTGGCTCAGTTGGTAGAGCATGGTGTTTGCAATGTGTTTGCAATGCCAGGGTTGTGGGTTCGATTCCCACGGGGGACCAGTACGGATTTGTTTTTTTTAATGAAATGTATGCATTCACTACTGTAAGTCACTCTGGATAAGAGCGTCTGCTAAATTACTAAAATGTATATGGTTGATTGGAACAAAGATGAGGTCAGATAGAGAGAGAGAGAGAGAGAGAGAGAGAGAGAGAGAGAGAGGAGAGAGAGAGAGAGAGAGAGAGAGAGAGAGAGAGAGAGAGAAGAAGAGCGCAAGAGAGAGTGACTGAAAACGAGGGAGGGAGAGGAGGGAAAGAGTGATGTGCGTCATGTCAGTGCGAACCCTAATCTGAAACATGAGCTCCACTTCTCTGGTGGGAGATCTGACTTGGAAACAGTTCCAAACCCTGCCGGCCCACATTATTATTTTTTCCTAATAAAAATAGCTGCTTACAATATCCTGTAACTTGCTGCTCCCGCATCGCCAAGAGGGTCTCCAAAACATAAAGGCTGGTGATTCATCATCTGCCATAAGCTTTTCATAGGCACCTGGCCCCTGCACGGTCAGTGACCTAGAACTGTGTAGCTTGACCTGGGGCATGGGCTAGCCCTACTCAGCCTCCTCTCCCTTCCCTGCCCTTCGGCTTCTCAGCATGGGGACAGAGTGGCGTCACTGGGTCAGCCATCGCTCTGGGTCCCCTGACCTCAGAAAGTAATCTGTCTGGATGAGAGGTGTAACTGATAAAAAGTCCTGCCCCCTTGTTGAGTAGTGCATCCTGTGGCAGCTCGGTGGAGGAGGTGGTGGTACGGGGGCCAGGCCAGTGTGGAGGCTGGGCTGCTGGGCCCTGAGAGGTTGGCGCTGGGCCCTACAGACAGAGCTTTGGAGCTCTCACAGACCTGATAACACTTTGGTTTCTGTGTGCAGCAGCATTGAGGCAGCAGTGAGGCTGTGGAAACAAAGGCAGAGGGAGAGCATGTTTCATCTCCAGAGCTATGGAGGGCGATGCAGGCCGACAGCTGGGTGGGCTAGCCAGCACCAAACCCTCTCCATAGGCATGCTATCTGTACCGAGGGGGAACCTGTGGAAAGCCAGGCCGTCTAGAGGGGTGCAAGCTGGTCACCGACCTTTGTGAGAGAGTCAACAACAACCACACAACCTTCTCCCTCCCACTCCCTCGGCTCAGTGCTTTACTTCTATATCTACATCTAGACCAGACCTTCTGCTGCCTGCGTCTCTCTCTGCCTTTCAGCGTCTGGCCTGGTGTATAAATACCCATATTTATTTACTCTGGGTCACATTGCAGCCGAGGCACAGGCCCTTGTCGGGGGGAGATGACATCACAGCTGTGACCCACCTCTAACCCTGAGCGAAGGTTAGAGGTGGGTGTTGGCAGAGCAGTGGGCCGTGAGTAGAATCCGTGAGGAGACTGCAGTCTGTGGGTGAGAAGCTGAACTCTCAGGGGCCCCAGAACAGAACAGGCTGGGTTACTGGGCTATTTTCACTGTGATCTAGAGAGGGAGGGCCATAAAGTTGGCTCCACCCACACACACATTCATGAACACGCAGAAGTGCACACCCCCCCCCCCCCACACACACACACACACACACACACACACACACACCACACACACACACACACACACACACACACACACACACACACACACACACACACACACACACACACACACACACACACACCTCCCAAGTCTCCGCAGTTGTATTGTCACCTTAGCAGGGCCAAATCTAGTTTCTCCTCAGCAGGAGTCATGGTGGCAAGGAGGTGCCCGGTGGTGCACTGTGACAGAGACGTCTATTTCAATCAGAGTTTTGTTTCTCTGGTTTAATGGTATGGGGTGAAAATGATACTCTGAGATGGTACTCTGTGTGACCAGGGAAATTAAGATCTCCCTTGTCTCGACAGGGTCAGGGAGATCACCGACGAAGACGAGCTGTTGTCAAAACATATCACCCGGGTGTCATGTCAAATCATGACAGAACACTTCTCATTGTGTTCATTGGACGCTGTCATATAAATAATGCATATTTAAAGGGAGGAATTAGGTATCTTACTGGTCTATATTCAAATATTTACATTCCATGGCTGATGTGTAAGGATGGGTCTGGAGCGCTCCTCTGGCCGCAGGGCCTGATGACGAGTGATGGAAAAAACAGTCATCTCCTCTGCTCTCTGCTCTGCTCTGCTCCCTAACCTCCTGGCTTCTTCTGGCTCCATGCTCCCTCCCTTTGTCTCCCTCGCTCTTTTTCTCTCCATGTCCTGGGGCTCTCCTTGTCCCACTGCTTAACTGTACACACCTGTATCTGCACACACAGAATAGAAGAGGAGACTAGGAAAATAACTGTAGTGCAAACACAGGGCCTCTCCTACAGTATTGCTTCTATGGTTGGTACTAAGACGCTGCTACAATGTTGTTATAATGTTCAGAAAAAAACACTCCAAAAAAATACTGGTAGACGTACAACATCCATCCTCTTTTCAAGTGAAGTTAGAGAACGACGTCAAGCCTTGTACAACTCCTAGTACAAATATGTGGAAAACTGGCAACAGGTATCAGACAGGATATCTGTTGGCAGGCGGGCAGAGGGGAGGGGAGGGTGGGCAGACGGCTAACCAACCAATCACTGCTCTAATGACTTAATTGGCTGCTTAACGACTAAATTGCCCCCTGCTATCCAGAACCACTTAGACTATTATACACTGTCCAGAACAGAGGCTGAGGGTGGAACCCAGTGAGGCGGAGAGAAAGGGCCAAACGTAGATGTGGAGTGAGGTCTGGGTAGCTAGTGATGACTATAGCTACTGGGTATATATTTTTGGGGTCATCTGGGTCCATTTTCAAGTCTGTACAGTGCCTTCAGTATTCATACCCCTTGGCTTATTCCACATTTTGTTGTGTTACATCAGTCAAAAGTACCAGTCAAAAGTTGGACACACTTACTCAGGGTTTTTCTTTATTTTTTATATTTTCTACATTGTAGAATAATGGTGAAGACATCAAAACTATGAAATAACACATATGGAATCGTGGTAAACAAAAAAGTGGTAAACAAATCAAAATATATTTTAGATTTTAGATTCTTCAAAGTAGCCACCATTTGCCTTGATGACAGCTTTGCACACTCTTGGCATTCTCTCAACCAGTTTCATTATGTAGTCACCTGGAATGCTTTTCCTACAGTCTTGAAGGAGTTCCCACATATGCTGAGCACTTGTTAGCTGCTTTTCCTTCACTCTGTGGTCCAACTCATCCCAAACTTTCTCAATTGGGTTAAGGTCGGGTGATTGTGGAGGCCAGGTCATCTGATGCAGCGCTCCATCCCTCTCCTTCTTGGCCAAATAGCCCTTACACAGCCTAGAGGTGTGTTTTGGGTCATTGTCCTGTTGAAAAACAAATGATAGTCCCTCTAAGCGCAAACCAGATGGGATGGCGTATCGCTGCATAATGCTGTGATAGCCATGCTGGTTAAGTGTGCTTTGAATTCTAAATAAATCACTGACAGTGTCACCAGCAAAGCATCCCCACACCATTGCACCTCTTCCTCCATGCTTCACGGTGGGAACCACACATGCGGAGATCATCCGTTCACCTACTCTGCGTCTCACAAAGACATGGCGGTTGGAACCAAAAATCTCAAAAATCAGACCATTGCTCGTGTTTCTTGGAACAAGCAAGTCTCTTCTTCTTATTAGTGTCCTTTAGTAGTGGTTTCTTTGCAGCAATTCGACCATGAAGGCCTGATTCACGCAGTCTCCTCTGAACAGTTGATGTTGAGATGTGTCTGTTACTTGAACTCTGTGAAGCATTTATTTGGGCTGCAATCTGAGGTGCAGATAATTGCCGATTTCTGAGGCTGGTAACTCTAATTAACTTATCCTCTGCAGCAGAGGTAACTCTGGGTCTTCCTTTCCTTTGGCGGTCTTCATGAGAGCCAGTTTCATTATAGAGCTTGATGGTTTTTGTGACTGCACTTGAAGAAGCCTTCAAAGTTCTTCAAATTTTCCGCTTTCACTGACCTTCATGTCTTAATGTATGATGGACTGTTGTTTCTCTTTTCTTTTTTGAGCTGTTCTTGCCATAATATGGACGTGGTCTTTTACCAAATAGGGCTATCTTCTGTATATCATCCCTACCTTGTCACAACACAACTGATTGGTTCAAACGCATTAAGAAGGAAACAAAGTTCACAACTTACCTTTAACAAGGCACTCCTGTTAAATGAAATGCATTCCAGGTGACTACCTCATGAAGCTGGTTGAGAGAATGCCAAGAGTGTGCAAAGCTGTCATCACGGCAAAGGGTGGCTACTTTAAAGAATCTCAAATATAAAATATATGTTGATTTGTTTACCACTTTTTTGGTTACAACATGATTCCATATGTCTCATTTCTTAGTTTTGATGTCTTCACTATTATTCTACAATGTAGAAAATAATAAAAATGAAGAAAAACCCTTGAATGTGTAGGTGTGTCCAAACTTTTGACTGGTACTGTAAATCAAAACTGTAACTAGGCCACTCAGAAATATTCAATGTTGTCTTGGTAAGGAACTCCTGCACAGGGAGTTGGTGGCACCTTAAGTGGGGAGGACGGGCTCATGGTAATGGCTGGAGCGGAATATGTGGAATGGTATCAAATACATAAACACATGGTTTCTTTCATGGTTTCCAGGTGTTTGATGCCATTCCATTCGCTGCTTTCCAGCCATTATTATGAGCCGTCCTCCCGTCCGCAGCCTCCACTGAACTCCAGTGTATATTTGGCCTTGTGTTTGAGGTTATTGTCCTGCTGAAAGATGAATTTGTCTGTTGGAAAGCAGACTGAACCAGGTTTTCCTCTAGGATTTTCCCTGTGCTTAGCTCTATTCTGTTTCTTTTCATCCTAAAAAACTCCCTTCCTTGTCGATGACAAGTATACCCATAACATGATACAGCCATCACCATGCTTGAAAATATGAAGAGTGGTACTCAGTGATGTGTTGTGTTGTATTTGCCCCAAACATAACATTTTGTATTCAGGGCCATTAACACCATTATCCCTGAAACCCTAGACCCACTCACATCAACACCATTCACCATTACACCATTATCCCAGAAACCCTAGACCCACTCCAATTTGCTTACCTCCCCAACAGATCCACAAATTCCCACCTGGACCAAAGGAACACCTACGTGAGAATGCTATTCATTGACTATAGCTCAGCGTTCTACACCATAGTGCCCTCAAAGCTAATCACTAAGCTAACGACCCTGGGATTAAATACCCCCCTCTGCAATCCTGGACTTCCTGACGGGCTGCCCCCAGGTGGTAAGGGTAGGTAACAGCACATCTGCCACGCTGATCCTTAACACAGGGGCCCCTCAGGGGTGCGTGCTCAGTCCCCTCCTGTACTCCCTGTTCACCCATGACAGCGTGGCCAGGTATGAGACAACAGTGGTAGGCCTGATCACCGACAATGATGAGCCTATAGGGAGGAGGTCAGAGACCTGGCGGCATGGTGCCAGGATAACAACCTCTCCCTCAATGTGATCAAGACAAAGGAGATGATCGTGGACTACAGGAAAAGGAAGACCGAGCACTCCCCCATTCTCATCGACGGGGCTGTAGTGGAGCAGGCTGAGATCTTCAAGTTCCTTGGTGTCCACATCACCAACGAACTATCATGGTCCAAACACACCAAGACTGTCATGAAGAGGACACGACAACGCCTATTCCTCCTCAGGAGATTGAACAGATTTGGCATGGATCCTCAAAAAGTTCTACAGCTGCACCATCGAGAGAATCCTGACTGGTTGCATCACCGCCTGGTATGGCAACTGCTCACCCTCCGACCGCAAGGCACTACAGAGGGTAGTGTGTGTGGCCCAGTACATCACTGGGGCCAAGCTTCCTGCCATCCAGGACCTCTATACAGAGGAAGACTCCAGCCACCCTAGCCATAGACTGTTCTCTCTGCTACCGCATGGCAAGCGGTACTGGAGCGCCAAGTCTAGGTCCAAAAGGTTTCCTAATAGCTTCTACCCCAAGCCATAAGACTCCTGAACAGCTAATCCAATGGCTACACGGACTATTTGCATTGTCCCCCCCCATTTTTACGCTGCTGCTACTCTGTTTATTATCTATGCATAGTCACTTTACCTCTACCTACATGTACATATTACCTCAATTGCCTTGACTAACCGGTACCCCCTCTATATAGCCTCACTACTGTTATTTTATTGTTGGATTTAAAAAAAATATATATATTATTATTTTTTTTACTTCAGTTTATTTAAGTAAATACTTTCTTAACACTTATTTTTCTTAATATTACATTGTTGGTTAAGGGTTTGTAAGTAAGCATTTTATTGTAAGGTCTACACCTGTAGACCTTACAGTGAAAGATCTACAGGTGTAGACCGGCGCATGTGACAAATACAATTTGATTTGATTTGATATAGTTCATTTCTTTGCCACATTTTTTGCAGTTTTACTTTAGTGTCTTATTGCAAATGGGAGGCCTGTCTTATTGCAAACGGAAGGCATGTTTTGGAGTATTTTATTCTGTCCACGATTCCTTCTTTTCACTCTGTCATTTAGGTTATCATTGTGGAGTAATTACAATGTTGTTAATCCATCCTCACTTTTCTCCTATCACAGCCATTAAACTCTGTAACTATTTTAAAGTTCCCATTGGCCTCATGGTGAAATCCCTGACCGGTTTACTTCCTCTCCGGCAACTGAACTAGGAAGGAAGCCTGTATCTTTGTAGTGACTGGGTGTATTGATACACCATTCGAAGTGTAATTAATAACATCACCATGCTCAAAGGGATATTCAATGTCAGCTTGTTTTACCCATCTACCAATAGGTGCTGTTCTTTGCGAGGCATTGGAAAACCTCCCTGGTCTTTGTGGTTGAATCTGTTTGAACTTCAGTGCTCGACTGAGGGACCTTACAGATAATTGTATGGGGTACAGAGATGAGGTATACAAAAATCATGTTAAACACTATTATTGCGCACATTTTTACTCCTGAACATAATTAGGCTTGCCATAACAAAGGGGTTAAATACTTATTGATTCAAGACATTTCAGTTTTTCATTTTTAATTAATTTGTAAAAATGTCATAAAGTATAAATCCACTTTGACATTATGGGATATTGTGTGTAGGCCAGTGACACAAAATCACAATTTAATCCATTTTAAATTAAGTCTGTAACAACAAAATGTGGAAAAGGTCAAGGGGTGTGAATACTTTGTGAAGGCACTGTATGAGACTGTATGTCTATTCTAGCTACAGTTAGCTTCATGATAGATCTGTATCCCTGTCGTCTGGAGAAACACCATGTCCCCTCTAGCATCTCTGAATACCTGGACAGAGGAGAGGACCAATGTCAGTAATGAATTCACCACATTGTCACTGAGCAAAGTGCTGTTGAGGTAGCCACTATAATGAGACAGAGTGGGCTAGATAGAGTGCTATCCCATACCGTTGGATTCCCAGTGCCAAAATCATCATTTTTTTTAATCCCACATTCCTGTTTTAAACAGAGCACTGGTTCCTACCTTTACTTTAATGGCCTGATGTCACGCTATGGGTCATCCTCCTACGCCTGCTCTTTCTCTCAGAGCTGACACTCTCTCCTCTCTCTCTCTCTTTCGTGGGTCTCGTCTCCTCCAGCCAGCCCAGGTCTGTGATGTATTAAAGGGTTTCATCACACTAACCTCTCCTCTCTCTGTCTCCTCTCTCTCTCCCCCTCTCTCCTCTCTCTCTCTCTCTCTCTCTCTCCTCTCTCTCCTCTCACCCTCTTTCTCGTTCTCGCTCTCACACACACCACAGTGACCAATGCAGTTGAAACACACTCACATACAGATGTAGGATCTTAATTTGATCACACTGTTGCAGGATAACTTTCCTGCAATGCAGGACATTTGAAACTTGTAGTGTATTTGAGGTTTACATAGACTTCTGAAGTTTGTCATTTCTAATTTGAAATTTACATTCATTATAATCCACATACAGTGAGGGAAAAAAGTATTTGATCCCCTGCTGATTTTGTACGTTTGCCCACTGACAAAGCAATGATCAGTCTATAATTTTAATGGTAGGTTTATTTGAACAGTGAGAGACAGAATAGCAACAAAAAAATCCAGAAAAACACATGTCAAAAATGTTATAAAATGATTTGCATTTTAATGAGGGAAATAAGTATTTCACCCCTCTGCAAAACATGACTTAGTACTTGGTGGCAAAACCCTTGTTGGCAATCACAGAGGTCAGACGTTTCTTGTAGTTGGCCACCAGGTTTGCACACATCTCAGGAGGGATTTTGTCCCACTCCTCTTTGCAGATCTTCTCCAAGTCATTAAGGTTTCGAGGCTGACGTTTGGCAGCTCAAACCTTCAGCTCCCTCCACAGATTTTCTATGGGATTAAGGTCTGGAGATTGGCTAGGCCACTCCAGGACCTTAATGTGTTTCTTCTTGAGCCACTCCTTTGTTGCCTTGGCCGTGTGTTTTGGGTCATTGTCATGCTGGAATACCCATCCACGACCCATTTTCAATGCCCTGGCGGAGGGAAGGAGGTTCTCACCCAAGATTTGACAGTACATGGCCCCGTCCATCGTCCCTTTGATGCGGTGAAGTTGTCCTGTCCCCTTAGCAGAAAAACACCCCCAAAGCATAATGTTTCCACCTCCATGTTTGACGGTGGGGATGGTGTTCTTGGGGTCATAGGCAGCATTCCTCCTCCTCCAAACACGGCGAGTTGAGTTGATACAGGTAACAAGCTGAGATAATCTCAGCTCATTACCTGTATAAAAGACACCTGGGAGCCAGAAATCTTTCTGATTGAGAGGGGGTCAAATACTTATTTCCCTCATTAAAATGCAAATCAATTTATAACATTTTTTACATGCGTTTTTCTGGATTTTTTTGTTGTTATTCTGTCTCTCACTGTTCAAATAAACCTTCCATTAAAATTATAGACTGATCATTTCTTTGTCAGTGGGCAAACGTACAAAATCAGCAAGGGATCAAATACTTTTTTCCCTCACTGTAATAATTCACATTTCCTGTTGGTGTTCTCACTGTACCTCTGGGAAGGGAAATACTTTTTCCAGTCAGGGTGGGTTGGGTGGTCTGTTGAGGCGAAGCCACGGCAGGGCCAGGCTGAGCAGAGGCCCTGCCAGATTGAACACTAGCCCACCCAATCAGGCTGGCTTAAAAAATATAAATGAAATAAATTAGGTTGATTTGTTGTTTGTGTTGTCTCCGAACTAATCAGAAATGTGTAAAAATGCACTAGTAGGGTCCTGGGATCTAATTGGTTGTACCCCCCCCCCCCCCCCCCCCCCCCCCCCCCACACACACACACACACACGTACCTACTAGCTAACTGTGCGCAAATTGTTTTAACCCTCTGCAGTTCTTTGCTAATGCAAACTAACGCTAGCTAGCTAGTCACAAGTTATGGCAAAACAAAGTTCACTCATGCGCTTTTTCAAATAGCTACTGATGGAGGATGAAGACACAACACCTGCTCCACTACCTCCATCGGCCGAGCCCAATCCTTCAGTGGCCGTCAGCCCTTTAGTAGGCTAGCTTGTGATCCCATGAGGAGGTTAGTATGGCTACTGCATTGACTTCCACAGCACAGCTAGCTCACCATCCCCCGGCCCGCCTCATCAATGTGAGCATGTAATCACGAGTCCACCTGTGGATTTGTCTGCAGTTGGACGACCCACCCACACAACCAAAAGTGATCAATGGAAAATCGCTGTGTTTCTGGTGGAAGTAGTATGGACAATTTTATTGACTGGAATACAGATCGACTAGGGATGCTGTTTTCTGTAAAATGTGTAGACATTTCCCCAATGCCACTATGGAAGGCCAATACATGCTTCAAGCACCAGGCTAGCAAACCTCACTCTTTTGTACTGGACACATTTGAAGGCTACAGTTCAAGCCATCGCTATCAAAGCCTGGGTAATGTTTTAAATCAATCTATTCATTTGTAGAGAAGAATCGTGATCATGTCAAAGTGGTTCTGGACATTGTTATGTTATGCGCTAAACAGGACATACAGTTGAAGTCGGAAGTTTACATACACTTAGGTTGGAGTCATTAAAACTCGTTTTCAACCACTCCACAAATTTCTTGTCAACAAACTATAGTTTTGGCAAGTTGGTTAGGACATATTCTTTGCGCACGACACAAGTGACACAGCTTGTAAAATTCCAGAAAATGATGTCATGGCTTTAGAAGCTTCTGATAGGCTAATTGACATCATTTGAGTCAATTGGAGGTGTACCTGTGGATGTATTTCAAGGCTTACCTCCAAACTCAGTGCCTCTTTGCTTGACATCATGGGGAAATCAAAAGAAATCAGCCAAGACCTCAGAAAAATAATTGTAGACCTCCACGAGTCTGGTTCATCCTTGGTAGCAATTTCCAAACGCCTGAAGGTACCACGTTCATCTGTACAAACAATAGTACGCAAGTATAAACACCATGGGACCACGCAGTCGTCATACCGCTCAGGAAGGAGATGTGTTCTGTCTCCTAGAGATGAACATACTTTGGTGCGAAAAGTGCAAATCAATCCCAGAACAACAGCAAAGGACCTTGTGAAGATGCTGGAGGAAACAGGTACAAAAGTATCTATATCCACAGTAAAATGAGTCCTGTATTGACATAACCTGAAAGGCCGCTCAGCAAGGAAGAAGCCACTGCTCCAAAACCGCCATAAAAAAGCCAGACTACGGTTTGCAACTGCACATGGGGACAAAGATCGTACTTTTCGGAGAAATGTCCTCTGGTCTGATGAAACAAAAATAGAACTGTTTGGCCATATTGACGATTGTTATGTTTGGAGGAAAAAGGGGGAGGCTTGTAAGCCGAAGAACACCATCCCAACCATGAAGCACGGGGGTGGCAGCATCATGTTGTGGGGTTACTTTGCTGCAGGATTGACTGGTGCACTTCACAAAATAGATGGCATCACGAGGAAGGAAAATTATGTGGATATATTGAAGAAACATCTCAAGACATTAGTCAGGAACTTAAAGCTTGGTCGCAAATGGGTCTTCCAAATGGACAATGACCCCAAGCTGGCTTCCAAAGTTGTGGCAAAATGGCTTAAGGACATCAAAGTCTAGGTATTGGAGTGGCCATCACAAAGCCCTGACCTCAATCCTATAGAAAATTTGTGGGCAGAACTGAAAAAGCCTGTGCGAGTGAGGAGGCCTACAAACCTGACTCAGTTACACCAGCTCTGTCAGGAGAAATGGGCCAAAATTCATCCAACTTATTGTGGGAAGCTTGTGGAAGGCTACCTGAAACGTTTGACCCAAGTTAAACAATTTATAGGAAATGCTACCAAATACTAATTGAGTGTATGTAAACTTCTGACCCACTGGGAATGTGATGAAAGAAATAAAAGCTGAAATAAATAATTCTCTCTACTATTATTCTGACATTTCACATCCTTAAAATAAAGTAGTGATCCTAACTGACCTAAGACAGGGAATTTTTACTAGGATTAAATGTCAGGAATTGTGAAAAACTGAGTTTAAATGTATTTGGCTAAGGTGTATGTAACCTTCCGACTTCAACTGTAGCACTATGTGGACATAGGGAGAGTGAAGAGGCCCTTAACAAGGGCAACTTTTAGACAATGTGCAATTTGTTATCGAAATATGATCCAAAAATTCAAAATTGTCTAGAGCAGCTGTCCGAAGACGATAGACTCATGAGTCCAGACATTCAACACAAGCTGCTTGGGACAGCAGCCTCCCTACTATTGCGCAAGATCAAAGCAGAGCTCCGTGAATCGCCAAGCACCTATCACTATAATATCTCTGTTGAGGATGCTGAATTAACCATGTTTATTCAGCAACTGCTTCAAAAAGTCAGGGGAGGTCAGGAATTCCCATCCCTTATTGACGTTTTGGACAGCTGCTGTCCTGACATTTTCCCTAACATCAATAGACTACTAAGTGCCATCATCACCCTCCTATGACTTCATGTACTGTTAAGAGACTATTCTCCACTACAGGCCGTATCAAAACATCCAGCAGATCTTGAATGCTGACTGCACATATCAACAATCCAGCCCTGTTGTCCTTTGAAAGGGAACTCAGTGACTCTGGACTATAATTAAATCATTTTCAACACCAAGCTTACAGTGAGGGAAAAAAATATTTGATCCACAGCTGATTTTGTACATTTGCCCACTGACAAAAAAAATGATCAGTCTATAATTTTAATGGTAGGTTTATTTGAACAGTGAGAGAAAGAATAACAACAAAAAAATCCAGAAAAACACATGTCAAAAATGTTATAAAATTATTTGTATTTTAATGAGGGAAATAAGTATTTGACCCCTTTGCAAAACATGACTTAGTACTTGGTGGCAAAACCCTTGTTGGCAATCACAGAGGTCAGATTTTTCTTGTAGTTGGCCACCAGGTTTGCACACATCTCAGGAGGGATTTTGTCCCACTCCTCTTTGCAGATCTTCTCCAAGTCATTAAGGTTTCGAGGCTGACGTTTGGCAACTCAAACCTTCAGCTCCCTCCACAGATTTTCTATGGGATTAAGGTCTGGAGACTGGCTAGGCCACTCCAGGACCTTAATGTGCTTCTTCTTGAGCCACTCCTTTGTTGCCTTGGCCGTGTGTTTTGGGTCATTGTCATGCTGGAATACCCATCCACGACCCATTTTCAATGCCCTGGCTGAGGGAAGGATGTTCTCACCCAAGATTTGACGGTACATGGCCCCGTCCATCGTCCCTTTGATGCGGTGAAGTTATCCTGTCCCCTTAGCAGAAAAACACCCCCAAAGCATAATATTTCCACCTCCATGTTTGACGGTGGGGATGGTGTTCTTGGGGTCATATGCAGCATTCCTCCTCCTCCAAACACGGCGAGTTGAGTTGATGCCAAAGAGCTCCATTTTGGTCTCATCTGACCACAACACTTTCACCCAGTTGTCCTCTGAATCATTCAGATGTTCATTGGCAATCTTCAGACGGGCATGTATATGTGCTTTCTTGAGCAGGGGGACCTTGAGGGCGCTGCAGGATTTCAGTCCTTCACGGCGTAGTGTGTTACCAATTGTTTTCTTGGTGACTATGGTCCCAGCTGCCTTGAGATCATTGACAAGATCCTCCCGTGTAGTTCTGGGCTGATTCCTCACCGTTCTCATGATCATTGCAACTCCACAAGGTGAGATCTTGCATGGAGCCCCAGGCCGAGGGAGATTGACAGTTCTTTTGTGTTTCCTCCCTTTGCAAATAATCGCACCAACTGTTGTCACCTTCTCACCAAGCTGCTTGACGATGGTCTTGTAGCCCATTCCAGCCTTGTGTAGGTCTACAATCTTGTCCCTGACATCCATGGAGAGCTCTTTGGTCTTGGCCATGGTGGAGAGTTTCAAATCTGATTGATTGATTGAAATCAATTTATAAAATTTTTGACATGCGTTTTTCTGGATTTTTTGTTGTTGTTATTCTGTCTCTCACTGTTCAAATAAACCTACCATTAAAATTATAGACTGATCATTTCTTTGTCAGTGGGCAAACGTACAAAATCAGCAGGGGATCAAATACTTTTTTCCCTCACTGTAGGCTTCTATGGTTTGTGCTGTAAAACGTGAAACACACAAGAAAGGTAAGCCTGAAAACTGTTTATTTTTGATTTAGCATAATGTTTTCATGCCTGCCTTGGTATGCCAGGCCTTTATGTGTTTAATAAAAAATTAGCTACTGTATTCATACCCTGCATGATATGAGGCTATGTATGATGTGTTCATGTTTTCACGCCTACTTTGGTAGGCCAGGTTTATGTTTGCTGATTCAAGTGAGCTAGTGTATTCCACCCGCTGTGTTTTTATGTTTAATGATTTCATTTTTCATGCCTGAATGCCTGTAGAGTAGCCTTTGCTTATTCAAAGTGAGCTATTCACTTCATATGCAGAACAGTTCAAGATTTAGGCCTAAAGTGTTTGTATTGTAACATGTGTGTCTGTTTTTATGTGGCAAAAGTGTGCACTTTTGGGCTTAATGAAAACACTTTCAGGGCTTTCTATTCATGCTTGCTTCTTTGTGCAATAAGCTGTTTGCACATATTCCACTCCAATGCCGAGCTGGTGTCTGGCCGATGCGCTGACCATGGTCCTGTAATCCACCTGTGGTGCCTGTACTGTAGATCGCTCCTTTGAGTGGGAGTGGAAGATCTGATCTGATAATATGTTGATTATTTCATGAGTTTGGACTGAACACTTCATCCATTATCTGTATTTTGTGACAGTATATTTTTTTCCCATTTTATCACTGCACTTGTCTGCTGCTGTCTAATCTCTCTCTCTCTCTCTCTCAATATGTTGTTGATAGACATGTTGTGCATTTCATTATGTTTGTTTACTGTCGGACGTGCAGTGTTGTAAGCGGTTGTGTAGTTGCGCATTTGCGCTGCCTACTTGGTAATAGTCTAGGGCTTGTTTGTCAAGGGAAATGTTTGTATTTTTTTGGTCAAATTTATTCTGTGTTATGTGTTAAATGATGCAATGTGATTGCACTCATTTTTACTTAAATATGTCTAAGTATTTTTGCTGTATTTCTGCTGGAAAATGTATGCCCAGCCACACAGCAATTTCTACCTACGCCGCTGGTTATATGAGGTAGCCGCTGATTGATTGCAGACAGGAATGTGACTCAGTGATTTCCTGAGCATCCAAACTTTCCCTGCCTGGAACCATGTTTGTCAAGGCGTGATAAGTAAACATCTCAGATCCAAATCACATACACTGCCTTCACAAATTATTCACACCCCTTGACTTTTTCCACATTTTGTTGTATTAGAGCCTGCATTTAAAATGGATTAAAATGAGATGTTGTCTCCCTGGCCTACACACAATATCCCATAATGTCAAAGTGAAATTATGTTTGTAGACATTTTAGCAAATTAATTCAAAATGAAAAGCTGAAATGTCTTGAGTCAATAAGTATTCAACCCTTTTGTTATGGCAAGCCTAAATAAGTTAGAGTAAGGTCACATACTAAGTTTCATGGACTCACTCTGTGTGTAATAATAGTGTTTAACATGATTTTTGAATGACTACCTCATCTCTGTACCCCACACTTACAATTATCTGTAAGGTCCCTCAGTCCGGTATTGAATTTCAGACACAGATTCAACCACAAAGACTAGGAAGGTTTTCCAATACCTCACAAAGAAGGGCACCTATTGATAGATGGGTCAAAATAAAAAAAAGCAGACATTGAATATCCCTTTGAGTATGGTGAAGTTATTAATTGCACTTTGGATGGTGTATCAATACACCCACTCACTACAAAGATACAGGCATCCTTTCTAACTCAGTTGCTGGAGAGGAAGGAAACAGCTCAGAGATGTCACCATGAGGCCAATGGTGACTTTAAAACAGTTACAGCGTTTAATGGCTGTAGAATAAAAATATTATAAGCTCATGCATCCTGTTTGCAACAAGGCACTAAAGTAATACTGCAAAAATGTGGGAAAGCAATTAACTTTTTGTCCTGAATACAAAGTGTTATGTTTGGGGCAAATCCAACACAACACATCACTGAGTATCCCTCTTCATATTTTTAAGCATGGTGGTGGCTGCATCATGTTATGGGTATGCTTGTCGTCGGCAAAAACTAGGGAGTTTTTTGTATAAAAAGAAACGGAATAGAGATAAGCAAAGGCAAAATCCTAGAGGAAAGCCTGGTTCAGTTTGCTTGGACAATAACACAAGGCCAAATATACACTGGAGTTGCTTACCAAGATGACATTGAATGTTCCTGAGTGGCCTAGTTGCACTTTTGAATTAAATCGGCTTGAAAATGTATGGCAAGACTTACAAATGGCTGTCTAGCGATGATCAACAACCAACTTGACAGAGCCTGAAGAATTTTCTAAAGAATAATG
The DNA here is from genome assembly GCF_965601325.2 of Salmo salar. NCBI lineage: Eukaryota > Metazoa > Chordata > Actinopteri > Salmoniformes > Salmonidae > Salmo > Salmo salar. The sequence goes on from NC_138313.1 coordinate 30,960,632, forward strand.
TACAAATAATGTACAATCCAGGTCTGCAAAGCTCTTAGAGACTTACCCAGAAATACCCACAGTTGTAATCACTGCCAAAGGTGCTTCTACAAAGTGTGAATACTTATGTATATATAAATGAGATATTTCTGTATTTCATTTTCAATACATTTGCAAACAAAATTCAAACATGTTTTCTCTTTGTCATTATGTGGTATTGGGTATAAATGGGTGAGATAAAAAAAAATCAGTTTCATCCATTTTAGAAGTGCTCAGCATATGTGGAAACTCCTTCAAACTGTTGGAAAAGCATTCCAGGTGACTACATCATGAAACTGGTTGAGAGAATGCCAAGAGTGTGCAAAGCTGTCATCAAGGCAAAGGGTGGCTACTTTGAAGAATCTAAAATCTAAAATATATTTTAATTTGTTTAACACTTTTTTGGTTACTACATGATTTCAAATGTGTTATTTCATAGTTTTGATGTCTTCACTATTATTCTATGTAGAAAATAGTAAAAATAAAGAAAAACCCAGAGTAAATGTGTAGGTGTGTCCAAACTTTTGACTGGTGCTTTTGACTGATATTTCTGTATTTCATTTTCAATACATTAGCAAAAATGTGTCGTTATAGGGTATTGTGTGTAGATAGGTGAGAAAAACAATATAAATATGATTTAATCAATTTTGAATTCAGGCTATAACACAACAAAATGTGAAATAAATCAAGGGGTATGAATACTTTCTGAAGGCACTGTACGTTATAACCACCTCACTTAACATTGCTCTCTATGACTGGGTGTTGGTGTGTTGTTGTCTGTGCACCAATGCTTACATTTGTATGTCTATCTGAGACTCATATTCACAGATCATTAGCCTTGAGAAATGAAGTGTGTGTGCATGTGCGTGTGTGCGTGTGTGCGTGCGTGTGTGTGTGTGTGTGTGTCATAGGGAGGCTTGTCGGGGCTTACAGGAGCGTAAGTGGAGGCCTCTCACTGAACCCTGCTTTAATATGTTCCCTGCGTCTCTTCCCTCTGTGCCCTGTCCCCAGTTATACACACCCAGAGGAGCACTTCAGCTCCGCTCACCCCCACCTCACACCCCATATCAACTCCTTCCCCCTCAACACCCTGAAAGTGATTCAGGCCTGACTCTGCACCTCTGTACAAGTCGTGTACTATTAAAGAGGAACTCAAACTGCCTCAGCTCTGAGTCTTTTCCTATCCGGAAGATAGGGGTCCATAACTGTTTGAGGGGTATTTAGCAGGGATGCTCTTAGACTGACACTTTTTTTGTTGTTCAATCAGTACTGATTGAGGTCTCAGCCCAGACTATTCCTCTACTGCCACTGACAGAGTCAGAGTGCTCACGACTCGGGTCGTCCGTCCTCCCCAACCCCCAGACTGATGTGCAAACCGCCAGTTGGAGCTCTTGAAACTGAGCTTCTCTCGTAAACATTTACTGGGGTGCACATAAATCCTCTGATTCTCGCTGTAGCCCCGCGCAACCACATGGATCAACGCCCGTCCCCCCAGTCCCCCTGTCTCTCCCCAGGCCAGCAGGATGGGAGGCGGGGAGGGCAGGAGACAGGCTACACTGACATTAACAAGGTCTCAAACACACAGGCACTGGTACTAACTCACTGAGGTCTGTGGGGAGAAATGACAGCAGAGCAGTTAGTCCAAAGCCCATGTATCCCTGTTTAAAAGCAGCACTATGTTCAGATCTCTTCATTGATGGAGTGTTTCATGAGAACACACTGATCCCTGAGTCCATCTTGGCTCTGGGTTGAGCCAGTAATGGAGGGGGTGAGGTCAGGACTGGATGGGATAGCTACACTGCTCACCATTGTCAACATCATTGTTATCAGTAGGAAGGAGATCCCTCACAGTGATTTGAGGAAGGTCATGTTGCACTCCCCATCCTGTCTCTCTAATGGATTGGCAAGGGTGTAACTAGAACACACATACGTTATAAGGTGTACCCTGTGGGAATGTGTACGTCTGTGTGTGTGTGTTTGTGAATATGAATGCGTGCCTGCAATGGTGTGTGTGTACATGTTGAGTACATGTCTGTGTGCGTTCCTGTGTGTTTGGCTGCATTTGAAATACCAGGCCAGGTTTTTTTTAGATGAACACAGTTCAGCATGGAGGCACCGTTTAGAAACCCAATCCCAAAACGACATCAACTCAGGCCTTCAATGGGAAGACTTAATACCACAGAAAAAACGCTACGACTATGAAAGTGTTTCACTTTGTTAAAATCCCAACTGCTAATCTCTGGGTGATAAACACATTCGACCTCCATGTTCCCTCCACTGTTGGCTAGGAGAGTTCAGGAATTTTCTGCACACAAAGGTTTCATTCCCAGGCCTTGCTTAGAGCAGAAATTGAATTGACTGAGGGAGTAGGTTGCCCCTTAAATTACTCACATCCCCCAATCCCCCATACTTCCTCCTCCCTTCTGTGCTGTGCTACATGACTCTGGCTGATTCCCTGTGACTGACTGAATGGTGGAGAGCAGGCTAGTGGTTGTGCTCTATTGTTCAGGCCAGTTGTTGTGCCGGGAATTGGAATTATGGAATTCCGCTCCCCTTCTTCTGACGTGTGACCTCGATAGGCCTTATCCTGAGACCCGGGAACCAGGAAGAGAGGAGGGAGAGTACAGAGAGAGAAAAGGAGAAAAGGAGAGAGAAAATAACAGAGAGAGAAGGATATACAGAAAGAGAGATTAGTGATGCACTGATATGACATTTTTGGCCGATACCGATATCCAATATTTTCCTTGCCAAAAAAAAAAACCGATACCGATAACCGATATTTAACATTTTAGCTGCCTTTTAAGCATTCTAGTACAGTTAAATAGTTAACACACACGGACGCAGCGGTCTAAGGCACTGCATTTCAGTGCAAGAGGCATCACTTCAGTCCCTGGTTCGAATCCAGGCTGTATCCCATCCGGCCGTGATTGGGAGTCCCATAGGGCGGCGTCCTGGTTTGGCCAGGGTAGGCCGTCATTGTAAATAAGAATTTGTTCTTAACTGACTTGCCTAGTTAAATAAAGGTTACACACACACACACACACACACACACACACACACACACTGACCAAAAAGTAATTTTTGGGGCATTTACGTATGTCCCCATTACCAGTAAAACATAATCAAAACCTATTTCTTTCACTTACTTGCTGTGCTGTTTTGTTTCATTTGTTCAGTCTTTTCATTCTCAACCAGGATTTCATCATACATTTCAAGCAGTGAAGTTTCAGCTCTGTCTGTCCGTGGCCTCTCTTCCTCTGTGCGTACTGTTACTGTGCCCGTTTCCATCTTTTTCAGCTGTGTATGTAACATTTCGCGTAAACCCTGTTTCTTGTCTACATCAAAGTAGCGGTCCTTGTACATAGCATCGAGCATGGTGGCAACACAGTAAAGAGAGAATGCAACCGAATTGCTTATTCACAGCCTGTGTTTACAGTTCTGTTGAGTAGGCGTTTCAATGCCATGACAGAGTGTATCACGTCTGCTGCAGGCGCAGTTGATAAGCTTATTTCTCCAGTCAGTTGTTCGAATAGAGCTGGCTAGCGTGTTCATGTTGCTAAGTTTCAAACATGTTCTCAAATGCCACTGAAATGGCAGCAGCAGTATGAGAACCAGCACATTCATGAGCATGCAATACGACTTTCCTCTGTACGAAATCTTCAACGACCCACTGTGCTGTCAGACTCAACATGGTCATGGGGCAGATATCGCTGGTCCAAGTGTTCAAATGTGTAACTCCGGCAGGGTAACATCTGAAAAATAGTGCACCTGGTAGTGTGTACCGGTGCTCGACCAGTCGGAGAAAGCCAACATCACCCACGACAGAGAACGGTTGATTGTCAAGGGCAATGAATGCCATTATCTTGGCGTTAATGTATTTCGTCTTTGAGTTGTCTCGCTGAAATGTTCTTACTCTTTCAAATGACTGCTCAACTTGTTGACTGCTCGATCCACACAGCAGACATTGTGGGCTAGGTTAGGAAGGCTGTGTTGCACGTGTAGCGTAACATTTTACGTGGCGTCATTACGTTATGTACCTACGTTTATATAGGTATGCATGTCAGCTTTGACTTCGGTTTTGCACATCGGCGTTAAACTAGACATCGGGCCGATACCGATGTTGGCATTTTAAGCTAATATCGGCCAATTCTGATAAGTTCACCGATATATCGTGCATTCCTAAGAGAGATAGGAACATAATAGTGGAGGGGAAGGAGAGAGGAGGAGAAAAAGAGGGATATTCAGGAGACCAACACCATTGTCAGTGCAAGAGGAAAAAGAGAGGAAAATACATTTGGATGTGGAAAAGAGAGGGAGAGAAAGGCCAAAGAAACACAGGAAACCTTTCACTTTCTCCACTGGGCAGGTTTTGCCAAAACAAAAGAGGAGATGCTGCTCTGCTCTGCTGTGAGATTTCTCTCCCCTCTCCTCTCATGGTTCAGGAGTTTGTTTTCCCCCCCTCACAGATCTCGCTCAATTTCACCTGTCATTCACCAGTGGAGTTGTGCCCCGTGTTTCTCTACCTCTCCCAAGGCAAATGTTCTCTACCTCTCTTTTGCGCTCACTGGAACAGTTTAAATATAATATCAAACATATGGCAGCGTTTATAGAAGGCAAATTAGTTTAGAAATCAAATTTACTTAAAGATTCCTGCAACCGTATTCCCTGAGAAGACTGATTGTTGAGGTAGAGACTGATGGGCAGTTTTAATTACATCCCCAAACAGAGAAAGGAGAGGAGGAGATGGTTGGGGGAGGGATAGGGAGAGAGCAGGGGTGAGAGCTGAAGGGGAGAGAGATGGTGAGAGCTGGGGATGAGCAGGACATACGAAGGTAGAGAAGGAGAGAGCTGGAGAGTGCAGACCGGAGCAGGGAGATAACAGGAAGGAGAGTGCAGGAAAGATCAGTAGAGAACATCAAATCAAATCAAATTGTATTGGTCATGTACTCGTGATTAGCAGATATTATTGCGGGTGTAGCGAAATGCTCGTGCTTCTAGCTCCGACAGTGCTGACAGTGCTGCAGTATCTAACAAGTAATATCTAACAAATTACACAACATAAACCCAATACACACAAATCTAAGTAGGAATGAATTAAGACTATATACATGAGAGAGGGTTTATATGATATCCCTGCTAAGATACTGTTAAGCTGGGTCCATGGCTCTCTCACCTCTGTCTGTCAGGCCTGCCTCTCTGAAGCTGCCTCTGGCGTGCATCATGTGATGGGTAATTGGCCTGTGGTTCCACCAGAGTTGTGCAAACAGGTTAGCAAGGGAAACGTGTCGGCTCGCACGGCTCTCTCCAAGGTGAATATGTGTTCTGTGCTGTGTGAATCACAGATGTGGGCCTATGTAGGACTTTGATGGACTAATGGATTAATGGGCATCAGGTGGGGCAATTGCCTTATACATGCATTCCCACTCCAGTACACATACTTACGCACGTAGGCACACACACAGTGCATGCAAACAGCAGAGACCCTGTAGATACCCTGTATCGTGTTACTCATCCAGTCATCCTTGTACCATAGTAACTAAGTCTATATGACTATGCTCTGAACAGACAGAAACTTTTCGAGAGGAGATTGAACTGAGTTTTACGCCATCAGCATTCCTGCAGCAAAGCTACAGTAAGGAGACATAGACAGAGACAGGGATAGAGGCAGGGACAGGGACAGGGATAGAGACAGGGACAGAGACAGAGACAGATACAGGGACAGGGACAGGGACAGGGACATGGAGAGAGACAGGGACAGGGACAGGGACAGAGACAGGGACAGGGACAGAGACAGGGACAGAGACAGGGACAGAGACAGAGACAGAGACAGGGACAGGGACAGAGACAGAGACAGGGACAGGGACAGGGACAGAGACAGGGACAGAGACAGGGACAGGGACAGAGACAGGGACAGAGACAGAGACAGAGACAGGGAGAGAGACAGGGACAGAGACAGGGATAGAGACAGGGACAGAGACAGAGACAGATACAGGGACAGGGACAGGGACATGGAGAGAGACAGGGACAGGGACAGAGACAGGGACAGAGACAGAGACAGAGACAGATACAGGGACAGGGACAGGGACATGGAGAGAGACAGGGACAGGGACAGGGACAGGGAGAGAGACAGGGACAGAGACAGGGAGAGAGACAGGGACAGAGACAGAGACAGAGACAGGGACAGAGACAGGGACAGGGACATAGACAGAGAGAAGGACAGGGACAGGTACAGAGACAGCGACATGGACAGGGACAGAGACAGAGAGAGGGACAGGGACAGAGACAGAGACATGGACAGGGACAGAGACAGAGAGAGGGACAGAGACAGAGACAGAGACAGGGACAGCAACAGGGACAGAGAAGTAGTGAGGCAGAGTAAGTAAGAAAGTGTCTGAACACGCAGGCCCGTTCAGATATGTGAGTTTAGCTTGGCTCAGAAAAGTCAGTGTGTAAGCAGCCGGGGTAATTGGTTTCTGATGCCCCTGTCAGCCCTGTGCCAGACCACCTGTCTCGGGTGAGAGGAGGAGTGGGAAGGGAAGAGAGGTGGGGGAGCGGGAGGGGCAGGGGGAGGAAGAGGGTGAGTAACAGCATCTCTCTCTATTTGCCACCCAAGGCGAATGGCCAACTCAGCTCACTCCAAGCTACCTAACCCATATTCACCCCTCACCGTAGCCCTGGCTGTGCGCCCATGGCTCAGAGCTGTAGCAGGCTTTACACTATGTGGCTGGTGTCCCTGATTGGCTCAGGTTGTATTGAGATGGTCAATCAGCCAATGGGAGGGCCGGTGGAGATCTGTCCTCGTTGCTGGATGCCAGCGGATGTGGCCACAAGCTCATATGTCACAAAGCAACTTTACAGATCTCTTTATATGAAAAATATGGGGCCTAGACCGAGAATACCAGAATCGTTTAAATAGCTGAAGACCTGTTATTTTATGGAGCAGCATTAGCAAATCCCCTCTTTTTGATATATGTACATACTGTAGATGCTCTATATGTAAAAACATTAGATACTCTATATGTACATACTGTAGATACTCTATATGTACACACTGTAGATACTCTATCTGTAAATACTGTAGATACTCTATATGTAAATACTGTAGATACTCTATATGTAAATACTGTAGATACTCTATATGTACATACTGTAGATACTCTATATGTACATACTGAAGATACTCTATATGCACATACTTGCCAAAAGCCGAGGAAGAAAGAGAGAGAGAGAGGTTGAGTGGAGCAGACCCCCCCCCCCCTCCTCCCAAAGCCTATGCTCAGCTGTGATGGTCGCCAACTCAAGCACTTGAGCCAATGGTGTGAATGGCTATTTAATGCCTGCTAACAGCCTGGGTATTTAGCAGGATAGAGTTAGGATGTGGGTGACGACAGACAGCATGTGGACAGAGTGGGCTCCCTGTTCTGCTGACCCCCAGGGCCCCTGGACCCTCTTCATCTGAAGCTTCCACATTTACACACTGACACATAACTACTACATTATAACTCCCTTATTACACCCACTGTGTACCCTCTCTGTAGGTTTATAGCACCTTTATTACACACTATTAACACTGTTTCACTCTCTGTACTTTTATTGCACTTTTATTACACTCCACTCTCTGTACCTTTATAGGACCTTTATTACACACTATTAACACACCTTCTCCACTCTCTGTACCTATATAGGACCTTTATTACACACTATTAACACACCTTCTCCACTCTCTGTACCTTTATAGCACCTTTATTACACACTATTAACACACCTTCTCCACTCTCTGTACCTTTATAGCACCTTTATTACACACTATTAACACACCTTCTCCACTCTCTGTACCTTTATAGCACCTTTATTACACACTATTAACACACCTTCTCCACTCTCTGTACCTTTATAGCACCTTTATTAAACACTATTAACACACTGTCTCCATTGTCTTTCCCCTTATATCACCTTTATTACACACTATGAACACAGTGTCTCACTCTCTGTACTTTTATTGCACCTTTTTTAAACACTATTAACACACTGTCTCCTCTCCTTGTACCCATATAGCACATTTAATACACGCTATTTACACAGTGTCTCAACTCTCTGTACGTTTATAGCACCTTCATTACACGCTAATAACACACGGTCTCAATCAATGTACTTTTATTGCACCCTTGTTACGCACTACTTTCACACTGTCTCCACTCGCTAGAACCATATAGCACCTTTTTTACACACTATTAACACAATGTCTCCACTCTCCGTAATTTTATTGCAGCTATATTACTCGCTATTAATACACTGTCTCCACACTCTGTACTATTATTGCACCTTCATTATACATTATTAACACACTGACTCCAGTCTCTGTACCCTTATAGCACCTTTATTACACACTATTAACACACTGTCTCACTCTCTGTACTTTTATTGCAACTTTATTACACACTATTAACACACTGTCTCCACTCTGTGTACCTTTATAGCACCTTTGTTATGAACTTTTAACAAACTGTCTCCACTTTCTGTACCCTTATAGCACCTTTATTACGCACTATTAACACACTGTCTATCACTCGCTAGAACCATATAGCACCTTTATTACACAATTTTAACACAATGTCTCCACTCTACAGCCTGCTATTAACACACTGTCTCCTCTCCCTGTACCCATATAGCACCTTTAATAGAAACTATTAACACACTGTCTCCACTCTCTGTAGCCTTATAGCACCTTTATTAAACACTATTGACACACAGTCTCCAGTCTCTGTACCCTTTTAGCACCTTTAATACAAACTATTAACACACTGTCTCCACTCTCTGTACCCTTATAGCACCTTTATTAAACACTATTGACACACAGTCTCCAGTCTCTGTACCCTTTTAGCACCTTTAATACAAACTATTAACACACTGTCTCCACTCTCTGTACCCTTATAGCACCTTTATTAAACACTATTGACACACAGTCTCCACTCTCTGTACCCTTTTAGCACCTTTAATACAAACTATTAACACACTGTCTCCACTTTCTGTACCCTTATAGCACATTTATTACGAACTTTTAACACACTGTCTCCACTCTCTGTACCCTTATAGCACCTTTTTTACGAACTTTTAACAAACTGTCTTCACTTTCTGTACCCTTATATGACCTTTATTACAATCTATTAACACAGAGTCTCCACTTTCTGTACCCTTAAAGCACGTTTTTTTACACACTGTTAACACACTGTCTCACTGTCTGTACCCTTAAAGCACCTTTATTACAAACTATTAACACACTGTCTCCACTCTCTATACCTTTATAGCTACTTTATTACACACATTTAACACACTGTCTCACTCTCTGTACCTTTATAGCACCTTTATTATGAACTATTAACACACTGTCTCCTCACCCTGTACACACATAGCACCTTTATTACAAACTATTAACACACTGTCTCCACTCTCTGTACCCTAATAGCACCTTTATTACAAACTATTAACACACTGTCTCCACTCTCTGTACCCTAATAGCACCTTTATTACACACTACTAACAAACTGTCTCCTCTCCCTGTACCTTTATTGCACCCTTATTAGGCACTATTAACATATTGTCTCCACTCTCTGTACCCCTATAGAACCTTTATTACACACTATTAACACACTGACTCCACTCTCTGCACCTTTATAGCACCTTTATTACACACTATTAACACACTGACTCCACTGTCTGTACCCCTATAGAACCTTTATTACACACTATTAACACACTGACTCCACTCTCTGTACCCCTATAGAACCTTTATTACACACTATTAACACACTGACTCCACTCTCTGTACCCCTATAGAACCTTTATTACACACTATTAACACACTGACTCCACTCTCTGCACCTTTATAGCACCTTTATTACACACTATTAACACACTGACTCCACTCTCTGTACCCCTATAGAACCTTTATTACACACTATTAACACACTGACTCCACTCTCTGTACCCCTATAGAACCTTTATTACACACTATTAACACACTGACTCCACTCTCTGTATCCCTATATAACCTTTATTACACACTATTAACACACTGACTCCACTCTCTGTACCCCTATAGAACCTTTATTACACACAATTAACACACTGACTCCCTCTCCGTACTTTTATTGCACATATATTACTCGTTATTAATACACCGTCTCCACTCTCTGTACCTTTATTACAAACTAGTAACACTCTGTCTCCACTCTCTGTACCCCTAATGCACTTTATTACACACTATTATCACAATGCCTCCACTCTCTGTACCATTATAGAACATTTATTACACACTATTAACACACTGTCTCCCTCTCTGTACTTTTATTGCACCTAAATTACTCGCTATTAACACACTGCCTCCTCTCTCTGTACCTTTTAACACCTTTATTACAAACTATTAACACTCTGTCTCCACTCTCTATACCTTTATAGCTCCTTTATTACACACATTTAACACACTGCCTCCTCTCTCTGTACCTTTATAGCACCTTTATTATGAACTATTAACACACTGTCTCCTCACCCTGTACACACATAGCACCTTTATTACACACTACTAACAAACTGTCTCCTCTCCCTGTACCTTTATTGCACCCTTATTAGGCACTATTAACATATTGTCTCCACTGTCTTTACCATTATAGCACCTTTATTACAGACTATTAACACACTGTCTCCACTCTCTGTACCTTTATAGCACCTTTATTACAGACTATTAATACACTGTCTCCACTCTCTGTACCTTTATTGCACCCTTATTAGGCACTATTAACACACTGTCTCCACCCTCTGTAACCATATATCACTTTTATTACACCTTTTTTATTGCATCTTTATCAGTGTGTTAATAGTGTGCAATAAAGGTGCAATAAGAGTACAGAGTGTGGAGACGGTGTATTAACAGCGAGTAATATTGGTGCAATAAAAGTACGGAGTGGGAGACAGTGTGTTAATAGTGTGTAACAAAGGTGATATATGGTTACAGAGAGTGGAGACCGTGTTTTAATAGTGTGTAATCAAGGTTCTATAAGGGTACAGAGAGTGGAGAAGGTGTGTTGCTGGTGTGTAATAGTTACTGGTGTGTAATAGCACCATTATTACACACTATTAACACACTATGTCACACTCTCCAGTCTCTGTACCCTTATAGAACATTTATTACACACTATTAACACATTGTCTCCACTGTCTTTACCCTTATTGCACCTTTATTACACACTATTAATACACTGTCTCCACTCTCTGTACCCTTATAACACCTTTATTACACGCTATTAACACACTGTCTCCACTCTCTGTACCCGTATAGAACCTATATTACACAATATTAACACACTGTCAACACTCTCTGTACCCTTATAGCACCTTGATTACACGCTAATAATGCACTGTCTCCATTGTCTTTCCTTTTATTGCGCCTTTATTATACACAATTAAACACACGGTCTCCCTCTGTCTTTACCCATATAGCACCTTTATTACAGACTGTTAACACACTGTCTCCACTCTCTGTACCTTTATTGCACCCTTATTACACACTATGAACACACTGTCTCCACTCTCTGTAACCATATAGCACCTTTATTACACACTATTAACACACTGTCTCCCCTCTCTGTACCTTTATATCACCTATTTTACACAATTTTAACACACTGTCTCCACTCTCTGTACCCTTATTGCACCTTTATTACACACAATTAACACACGGTCTCACTCTCTGTACTTTTATTGCACCTTTATTACACACTATTAACACGCTGTCTCCACTCTCTGTACTATTTTTGCAGCTTTATTACAGACCTTTAATCACACAGTCTCCACTCTCTGTACCGTTATATAACCTTTATAACACACTATTAACACATTGTCTCCCTCTGTACTTTATTGCAACTTTGTTACACACTGTTAACACACTGTCTACACTCTCTGTACCTTTATAGTAACTTTATTACACACTATTAACATATTCTTACACATCTGACATTGTCATAGGGGGACAGGTGTTAGAGCTGAGTGATCTGTGCTTTGGTGTGTGTGTGTGTGTGTGTGTGTGTGTGTGTGTGTGTGTGTGTGTGTGTGTGTGTGTGTGTGTGTGTGTGTGTGTGTGTGTGTGTGTGTGTGTGTGTGTGTGTGTGTGTGTGTGTGTGTGTGTAAGTTATTCTACCTTCCCTAATGTGTTTTCCGGGCCAATCCCATCCAGATCCTTACCCTCACAGGAAACACAGACTCTCAGAGTTCCGTTGACCCCAGACTGTGGAGATCATGTGTGACCTGGATCAGCAGTGTAAGAGTAAAACACATACAGGCTCTCTTGGCTGTGCTGGACTGGACCTCAGTGGGAGTCCTGTCAGTGGGAGACTTGTGTGTGTGTGAAATGCAGTGTGTTGTTGGGGCAGTACGGTGTTACACGATTACACAGGAAACAATGCGCTCCTCAGCCGAGCATTACCCTATGGAGGGAGAAGAGAAGCCCCAATTAGAACTATCCATTGACTAACAAACTGTTTAAAGAGCCATAGGGAATCAATCTGAAATGGAGAGAAAGAGAGAGGTGGGAGAATGAAGTGGAAGAGTATAAATCAAATCAAAGTTTATTTGTCACGTGCGCCGAATACAACAGGTGTAGTACCCCTTACAGTGAAATGCTTACTTACAGGCTCTAACCAATAGTGCAAAAAAGGTATTAGGTGAACAATAGGTAAGTAAAGAAATAAAACAAAAGTAAAAAGACAGGCTATATACAGTAGCGAGGCTATAAAAGTAGCGAGGCTACATGCAGACACCGGTTAGTCAGGCTGATTGAGGTAGTATGTACATGTAGATATAGTTAAAGTGACTATGCATATATGATGAACAGAGAGTAGCAGTAGTGTAAAAGAGAGGTTGGCGGGTGGTGGGTGGCGGGACACAATGCAGATAGCCCGGTTAGCCAATGTGCGGGAGCACTGGTTGGTCGGCCCAATTGAGGTAGTATGTACATGAATGTATAGTTAAAGTGACTATGCATATATGATAAACAGAGAGTAGCAGCAGAGTAAAAAGAGGGGTTGGGGGTTGGGGGGGGCACACAATGCAAATAGTCCGGGTAGCCATTTGATCACCTGTTCAGGAGTCTTATGGCTTGGGGGTAAAAACGGTTGAGAAACATTTTTGTCCTGGACTTGGCACGCTGGTACCGCTTACCATGCGGTAGTAGAGAGAACTGGGGTCTTTCACAATTTTTAGGGCCTTCCTCTGACACCACCTGGTGTAGAGGTCCTGGATGGCAGGCAGCTTAGCCCCAGTGATGTACTGGGCTGTACGCACTACCCTCTGTAGTGTCTTGCGGTCTGAGGCCGAGCAATTGCCGTACCAGGCAGTGATGCAACCAGTCAGGATGCTCTCGATGTTGCAGCTGTAGAACCTTTTGAGGATCTCAGGACCCATGCCAAATCTTATAAGTTTCAGGAGGGGAATAGGCTTTGTCGTGCCCTCTTCACGACTCTCTTGGTGTATTTTGACCATTCTAGTTTGTTGTTGATGTGGACACCAAGGAACTTGAATCTCTCAACCTGCTCCACTACAGCCCCGTCGATGAGAATGGGGGCGTGCTCGGTCCTCCTTTTCCTGTAGTTCACAATCATCTCCTTAGTCTTGGTTACAATGAGGGAGAGGTTGTTATTCTGTCACCACCCGGCCAGGTCTCTGACCTCCTCCCTATAGGCTGTCTCGTCGTTGTCGTCTGCAAACTTGATGGTGTTGGAGTCGTGCCTGGCCATGCAGTCGTGGGTGAACAGGGAGTGCAGGAGGGGACTGAGCACGCACCCCTGGGGAGCCCCAGTGTTGAGAATCAGCGTGGCAGATGTGTTGCTACCTACCCTCACCACCTGGGGGCGGCCCGTCAGGAAGTCCAGGATCCAGTTGCAGAATAGTTATGTAGAATAGTTATTTCAGCTAAGTGTGTTTTTATTGAGGTGGAGAAGGAGCATGGGGCTCCTTTAGTGGTCCTGACTGCCCTCTCCTCTGTAGGACACGTGGTACGCTGGTGCCAACATGAAGGAGCTGAGCTGCTTGATTCAACTCTGTTCTGTGTCGTTTAAGCTTTAACATTTCTCCTCCTCCTCCTCCTCTGCTACAACTCCAACCACACTCATCTGGGACATCCTGATTATTTAAAACATCAGCAGTTTAAAAGAAAGGGAAAAAACTTAGAAGTAAAAAGTCCCAAGTCTCGTTTAAGTCTCTTAGATATTTCAGGAATTCCATCAGTCCTCACTGTGGTGGCGAGCTTGGGTTTGCTGAGGAAGGCTGTTCCAAAGTAGGGGCACAAGGTTTGGGATACTAACGTATGGATCGCTTTCTCATCTCTTTTGTGGTGTGTTCTTGTAAGTGAGGCTTGCTTCTCTATGTTCTCTTGGGTGGGTCTAAACCATTGATCTGGGATCAGTTTCAGCCATTATTTCTCCTTCATTATGGCAACTGACCCAGCATCAGTGTTAGAGGGCAGTGCCCACCCAGGGCCTGCTGAACTGACGGTTGGAAGGCAATCTGATGCTAGTTTCAAGATTCCATTTTCTCCTCGAAAGTGAAACACAAATAAATTCCTTTTAATCAGCCAAGGGTTCCTTTGGGGCTCATTTGGAAGGAATGTAATTGAAACTTAAAGTAACATCATTCAAAAGTTGACATAATCTGGAGTAATCTAGGCAGAGTTTTGATGAAGACACATTTTCCGACGGTCTTCTTTAGTACAGAATAGATTCTCTGTTAAAGGAAACTAATTTGCCTTTTTGAAACTACGTAATATACTGAGGAAGGCTACTAGATGTGCCACCCATGATTTCTGGGCTTGAGTGAACGTGCACTGTGCTTTGTCTCAGACAAGTTGTCTGTGTTGGATGAGAGACCAGAGAGACTCTGAACCTAGCCAGTAAAGCACTGATGAGAGGCTGATGATACTAGGAGGAGTATCGCTCAATAGTTAATGCCTTTCTCTCTCTCTCCTCTGGCTCCCTCCTCTGTTTGTCTGTCTGTCTGTTTGTCTCTTCTATCTGTCCCTCCCTCCTTTGGCTTCTATCTCTCTCTGGAAGTGCTCAGGGGAAAAGGTCCTGGGTTCAGCTCCTCTGAAAGGCGATCCAAACCGTGTGCTAACGAGAATGCCAAGCCTAACAGGGACTGACAGCTCTTGTGAGTGAGAAATGTGTGCGTGCTTGTGTATAAGTGTGTGTGTTTGGGAGGGGTGGCTGGGTGGGGGTGTTGGGGTTCGGGGGATGGCGTTCAGCCGTGCCAAATGTCTGTGCATTTCTTTGGGAAGGCAAACAGCCGTGGTTCACTTTAATAACTCACTTATTTTGACACACACGTGTAGTACAGTACAAACACACACATTCATACACACGTACACACATACTGCTTAAATCAAATAAGTCAGGAATGATATATATCAACTTAATCACAAATCCAAAGGGTTAAATAGCCAACCTCCACACAATCCCAATTCAACCATTACTACAACCATCACGCCATCCCATCCCACCCAGTGAAGGAGTCTACCCAGAGATGAAAAGCAGATGGGTGAGAGTGGAACGGTAGGGGGAGAGAAAGTGAGAGAGAGGGAGGGAGAGAGATAAAGTCATAGAGGTCAGGCAGGGAGCGAGGGAACAGTCAGACAGTCTCAGATGAAAGGAATCCGCCCCATCCCTT
Organism: Salmo salar; assembly: GCF_965601325.2. Classification (NCBI taxonomy): domain Eukaryota; kingdom Metazoa; phylum Chordata; class Actinopteri; order Salmoniformes; family Salmonidae; genus Salmo; species Salmo salar. Next base: position 30,976,358 of record NC_138313.1, read on the forward strand.
CAATGATAAACATGTGTCTGCGTCACCATCCGTCCTCCAGTCTGATGATGTGCTCCTTACTGGCGCTGTGTGACCCATACCCTGACGCTCCTGCTGACGATGACACACCAACACCTCTCTTTATCCACTTGGTCCCAGCAGCCAGCCACCACAACGCTAACCAAGGCATCTAACAGCACGACCCATCCCTCTATTCCCACCAGACGCCAGGCCTCCTCTCCTCCATATCCTCCTCTCCTCCATCTCCTCCTCTCCTCCATCTCCTCCTCTCCTCCATCTCCTCTACTGTTTACTACTCACATGCGTGGTGTCATGCAGAATAACAGAAGTTTTGGGCTCTCTCTCTGCAGCCCTGTGTCGGTAACAGTAAATGAGGCTCTCTGGTTGAAGGAGAGCGAGGGCTGTACACATGAGGTTCCCCCTGGAGACGGTGGTTTAGTGTGGGGCTCTATGGTAGTCTGTTGACTCATGGCTGTTCCTGGCCCTTTTCCATGGGCAACAGGCTGGCCTGAAATGAACCAGGAGACAGAAGGGAGAAGGAGAGGAGAGAGAGAGGGAGAGAGGGGGGATCAAGAGAGGCAGGAGAAGGAGGGAGAGGGGGGCAGTTCTCTCTCAACCTTTGGAGGAGAGTTATTGTCTCCTATGGTTTTCTGGGTAAACATTCTGATGTGTGTTACTGCTGTTCAGTCAGAAAACTCTGCTTTGCCTTTACCACAAACATCGTTGTGTGTGTGTGTGTGTGTGTGTGTGTGTGTGTGTGTGTGTGTGTGTGTGTGTGTGTGTGTGTGTGTGTGTGTGTGTGTGTGTGTGTGTGTGTGTGTGTGTGTGTGTGTGTGTGTGTGTGTGTGTGTGTGTGTGGGTATGCATGTGTTTTATGTATGCTGTTGTGTGTTGTGTCTCTGTGTTTTGTTAACTTGCATGGTTGTGGTGATGAGGGTACTTATTTGTGGGAGGATGCAGCAGTGTTGGAGCTCTGATTCCCCCATCCACCCCCCTCCCCTCCTCTCCCCTCTGCCCCCCTCCCGTCCGGGTGTTGTAAAAGGCCCCAGCATTTAATGTGAGCTCCAGCAAACATGGTTGTTTAACAGCTGTGGTCAACATGCCTGTGTGTAGGGGGCACGGCTGTGTCATTAATGCTCTACAGACGGCCGCGTGGAGCCACGACAACCACCGCCACACACCCGTGACCACTCTCAGCCTGGGACACACGCACACATTCACAAAAGCATGTTGATGACACTCACACATGCATGCACTCGCAGTGTGACTGTCTTTACTCACAGTAAAGACAGTCACACACATTCATAGACTCACAGACTCTGGAGCTGGTCACAAACAACATCGGAATGCAGCTCTGTGACAGATTTTGTTTTCCCGTGACCATGTGACCATGTGTGCTGGACCCTGTACATAGTACAGATGGCTGATTGCTGATTCCACTCTGAAACCTCCCTCTCTCTGATGTAATACAGAAGCCTGGACTACAGTTTTGTTAAATCAACTTCAAGGCTTAATTGTTTGGAAATAAAAAATGTTCCCGGTATTAAAACAACAACCACCAAATAAAAGCCAATGTTAATAAAGAGGCTTGGGCCCAGCAGGGAATGTGCTGAGATGGAGACGAGGAAGAGGGTTGGTAAAAACACACCACATCAGCGGTACAGAGTACATTACACACATCACACACACAGCCGCGTATTCTATACCCCAGAACAGTCATGTTCCCTTACAACAACACTGAAATAAAGTGTTTTAGAAATGGCGAGCGGCTTTGATGGGAAATGACTTCCTCTGTGGTGAGACCCTGGACTATTAGAGGGAGCAGTATAAGAGAGAGCTGGCTAGAGGGATGGTGGCTGGAGAGATCAGGCCCTGGGCCCGCCAGCCCAGGCAGACAATAGGACTCATATCTGAGGAGAGATAGCATCAGGGTCTGGACAGGGTCAGACTGGGGTCCGGGAGGTGAGAGTGAGAGGAGGATGTGTGTACCCAGAGGTGACACAGGAGCCAGAGGCTCCATGGGAGCCAGATGGAGCTGCCTATCAGCCCTTCTCAGGACCCAGAATGCAACAGTAAAGAATAGGACATACTGTGGTAGTACACACTGATTCACATGATCCTAGCAGCTAGGGGTCATTGCTTCTATATAGCTAACTGTTTGTTCAAAATGAACAAAAGGTCCACTGTAGCTTCAGCGATTCTGTATGGTCCAATAGGAAACCACACTACATATGTGCAAGATCAAACCTACTCATATGTAGGCACACTCGAAAGCCTGTGTGTCCCTACTCCATCGGGACAACCCTGTGTGGTGCAGAAACACAATACCAATTTTCCACTGACCGCTGAGTCGTGTAACTCAATCCCTAGAGGACACCTCCCTCGTTACCGTTAGTAATTGCCTATATGTTTCCTTACACTATCTCCATCCAGCCTCCTTTATAGCTCCCACATTGAGAGGCCTAATGTCTGGAAATGTATGATGCTGCACAGTGCAGAATCTGTGACTGGGTGATTGACTCTGACTGGCCTGGCTGCTCAGCTGTAGGGAACAGAACCCTCCTTTCCAGAGCAGGAAGGGAACGACTCATTGAATGCAATCAGCAGAAACTTGGCAGCCCAACTTTACTCTTACTGTAGGTGTACTATTGTACACACAGAAGGGCTGGGTCCATACCAGGTAACCCTACCCCAGAATCCCAGAATACTACCCTGAGGAGAACAGCTGTGAGACTTTACCAACAACAACAATGGATGTGGTTGCATTCTGTAGTACCCAAATACTAGTCCAACCTCTGCTGTTTGTCCATTCATCCTCACTACTGTACTCTTCAATTAATGGTTTTAGAAGAGAGAACTCTGCCCTACTACAGAGGAGTCCCAATCTTGCTTACATCGCCTGTCTTTCTGTGCTTTTCCCCTGGTTTGTTTGGACTGTAGACGTGGGGGATGATTAGCGGCCCATTTAAAGCCACAAACCTGTGATTTTGTTGGCCTCCCGACCACAGCTCCTCAGCGCTAGACCGCGTCTGCCCTTGCGCCTCAGTAGGCTTTGTGTTTACGCTGCACCAATTCTTCCTGTCAAGAGCTTTTCTCAGCTTTGGTCCAAACAAAATGCTTTTCCAAATAGAAAGGGGTGCTAAAACTATTACTAATCGCAATCCTAGTCATCATCGTATTTTTGCATAGTGAGCAGTTTCTTCTCCGAGCCAGGGGGGTTCGCTTCCAGGCTGTGGGAGGTTATGAATGCAGGGAGGGAGGGGGTGTTTGGCTGGGGCAGGGTCGTCGCTATTTACCAAACTGTGGTTTTGTTGTGGGGAGCCAGGCAGACATCAGAGCTGATGTAGCTCATGTCTCAGGAGCAGAACAGAAGAAGAGCAGGGTAGAACAGGGTAGAGCAGGGTAAAACAGGGTAGAGCAGGGTAGAACAGGGTAGAGCAGGGTAGGAACAGGGTAAAACAGGGTACAACAGGGTAGAGAAGGGTAAAACAGGGTAGAGCAGGGTTACAACAGGGTAGAATAAGGGTTATCAGGGTACAACAGGGTAGCGAAGGATAGATGGGGTAGAGCAGGGTAGAGCAGGGTATAACAGGGTAGAGAAGGGTGATCAGTGTAAAGCAGGGTAGCGCAGAGAAAAACAGGGTAGAGCTGGGTGGAACAGGGTAGGGCGGGGTATAACAGGGTAGAGCAGGGTAGAACAGGGTAGACAGGGTAAAACAGGGTAGCACAGGGTAAAACAGGGTGGAGCAGGGTAAAACAGGGTGGAGCAGGGTAACACAGAGTAAAACAGGGTAGAACAGGGTAGAGCTGGGTAGAACAGGGTAAAACAGGGTAGAGCAAGGTATATCAGAGTAAAGCAGGGTAGTGTAGGGTAGAGCAGAGTAAAACAGGGTAGAGCTGGGTAGAACAGGGTATAGCAGGGTAGAACAGGGTAGAGCAGGGTAGAACAGGGTAGAGCAGAGTAAAACAGGGTAGAGCTGGGTAGAACAGGGTAGAGCAGGGTAGAACAGGGTATAGCAGGGTAGGACAGGGTAGAGCAGGATCGATGGGGTAGAGCAGGGTAGAACAGGGTAGAGCAGGGTAAAACAGGGTAGAGCAGGATAGATGGGGTAGAGCAGGGTAGAACTGGGTAGAGCAGGGTAAAACAGGGTAGAGCCGGGTAAAACAGGGTAGAGAAGGGTAAAACAGGGTAGAGAAGTGTAAAACAGGGTAGAGAGGGGTAGAAAATGGTAGAGCAGGGTAGAACAAGGTAGAGCAGGGTAAAACAGGGTAGAGCAGGGTAAAACAGGGTAGAGAAGGGTAAAACAGGGTAGAGAAGTGTAAAACAGGGTAGAGAGGGGTAGAAAATGGTAGAGCAGGGTAGAACAAGGTAGAGCAGGGTTGGGAAATGTTTATGCCCTTCTGTTATCATCACTTTTCCAAAGCCTGTATGCGCCACCTCACCCAGATGCATACCCTCATACTGTACACTGACACAGCAGGCCAGACAGACAAAACAACAACAAACAGAACATGTGGTTTCCTCAGCCTCTCCCCATATCCACACCTACCACCAAACAGGGGAAGAAATCAAACTTCTCAGAAATAAATGACAGAGACATTACATAAACATTCTAAATCTTCTTGGACAAAGCTCAAGCAACACAACTCAGAGCCTAACTAAAGATTTATGAAATAATTAGAGGCTTATGAGAGCAGTAAAATGCCTCAGCTCTGATCTGACATCCAGCTCTGTTCTCACCGACAGCCAGCACTGTTCTCACCGACAGCCAGCACTGTTCTCACCGACAGCCAGCACTGTTCTCACCGACAGCCAGCACTGTTCTCACCGACAGCCAGCTCTGTTCTCACCGACAGCCAGCTCTGTTCTCACCGACAGCCAGCACTGTTCTCACCGACAGCTAGCACTGTTCTCACCGACAGCCAGCTCTGTTCTCACCGACAGCTAGCACTGTTCTCACCGACAGCCAGCTCTGTTCTCACCGACAGCCAGCTCTGTTCTCACCGACAGCCAGCACTGATCTCACCGACAGCCAGCACTGTTCTCACCGACAGCCAGCACTGTTCTCACCGACAGCCAGCACTGTTCTCACCGACAGCCAGCACTGTTCTCACCGACAGCCAGCACTGTTCTCACCGACAGCCAGCACTGTTCTCACCGACAGCCAGCACTGCGCTGTAAGGGTGTCCATGACCCATTTTACCTTCTGACCAGACACTATTACCATCACCAACATACAGTACAGCAACCCCCTACGGCAAATCTCTATTATTCATAATCCTCTTTTACAGTATGTCCATAGGACCCCTCCTGTCCTAATAAGTTTTAATACACCAATCAGACCCACAGAGTTATGACTGTGTAATTATCATGAATGGGAGAGCCATCAGTGGTCGCTGCCCAATGTGATTTACTCTACTCCGGTTGTTGCCATTTCAGACAGGCCTAAAGAGTCTGGAGAACACTCCAAGTGTCTCTCTTATAGTGGATCCTGGCTCAGACTTCTGTGTAGGTTGGGTATGGAGAGTATGGGGGAGAGTACTATTCTGGCTGGGTGTTGGAGAGGACATGGCCAGGCGAGAGCTTTGTGTTTAGGCTGTGTCTAAGGGGCTTGGGCTCTGCGTAAGCACTAGCTAAGGTGTATACAGGTTATGGTAAACATTGTATTTAGGCTAGGTGTAATAGAGCTGTTGACGCTACAGTAGGTTCAGAGGGTTGGGCATGAGGGACGAGTTGTGGACTAATTATATAGGGAGCCAGGGAGACTCTCTCTCTCTTTCTCTGGCTGGATAACTCACGTGATACAACTCTCTGTATCTCTTCATCTTTGTATCTTTCTTTCTCACTCTCTCCTCCCTACAATTCCCTTCTTTCTCAACTCTCATTTCCGTCTCCCCCCTTTTTCTCAATCTCTTTTTTCCTCTCTCCCCTTGCTCTACCTCTCTCTCTTTCTTCCTGTCATTTCTGTCTGTCTGGTTCTCTCTTCCTGCTTTTTCTCTCTCCCTCTGATCATTCTCCATCTGTCTCTCAGTATCTTTTAGTTTTTCTGTCCATCATGCAGGTTGGCTTGGCTTCGCTCCCTGTCTTGGATCGATGAGAGTGGTGAAGGTGGGGTTGTTGGGGGGGAAAAGGGGTAGTCAGGAAGTGGAAAGAGAAGGCTAAAGTGTACATTTGTTACAGTAGATTAAAGAATAAAATGCTTCATACTGGCTGTTATTCACACCTTCATCTGCTTTCAATTCACACTCTGCTTCCAAGCTACTTTTTGACGGACCTCTGGAGAGACAGAGAGAGTGGGGGGGGGGGGGGGGGGTGACAGGTGACATGATGTATTCCTCTGATCAGTGGAACCTGTGTGTGTATATCCTAGGCCCAGGCCCAGTGAGGAAGACAGGGCTGAACAGCAGGGTTCTCTGACAGGCTCCTCATTCCTGTGTAGCTAAACACCACACACACACACATCTTCATCAGATCTGCCATGTGTGTCTAGGTGGGTGGGGGGCTATGCATGGTAGGGGGCCACAGCAGTAAGAGGCAGACAAGAAAACCCACAAATATTTTCCGTCAGGGAAAAAGCAGTGTCTATTGAAGGTATTGGGGTTCTTCCCAGTGCTCCCACAGTGCAGGCCGTCGGACGGCTGCGGAGAGCTGAACAGGATTTGTGTGTTCCCTCTTCCACGCTCTGTCTCAGACAGCTTGTTCTCATTGGGGAGATGATTTCTTCTCTCTCTTCACGGATGTGCTGACAGAAGTTTTTCAAAATATAATAAAATACATTGAAAATGACGGGGCAACGTGACCCTCAGGCATCATGTGATTCCCCCTGAAACTCCCCTATACACACGCACACACACACACACACACACACACAAATACACACGCGCTTACACACAGATGAGCGCACACGCATACACATGCACACACATAGGCCGGCAGGCACACACACACACCGTCCCAGGGCACATACATGTGCTCGTTATTATACACGTGCACTGACACAAGTGCACACAAGTACACACACTCACATACTGTCTCAATGTGTTTTTCTCACCGCCTTCAAGGCACGGCCTCTCTCCAGATTGACTGTACTCCGTGAAATTTGACATTTCTCCCGTTGATTTGCCGTGAAATGGTGTGTTTGTCTGGGATTACGCTGCTTTAGTGTTTAGTGTTGGGGGGAGCCGTGACTGAGGGGAGCAGAGCCTGCCCTCTTCCGTTTTGCTACTGCTACGGTCAGACAGACACAGCACTGTACACTGTATTCACACTGACTGCACCATAACACACACACACAAATACACATTCTTACGCATGCACACAAACATTCTGACGCACGCACACACACATACGCACGCACATAATCTATAACGCGTGCGCACACACACACACACACACACACACACACACACACACACACACACACACACACACACACACACACACACACACACACACACACACACACACACACACACACACACACACACACACACACACACCAACACACAGTATTAACACACACATACAACAGAGTGGGAGCAGAAAGCAGGAAGGATGAAGAGTAGATGAAAGCAAAGTAAACAGGGTTCAGACAGACAGTGGTGGGAGGGAGAAGGCAACCAGTCAAAAGAAGAAGAAAGAGAGGAATGGGGGTTGAAGAGAGAGTGAGGGATGTTGTTAATAACTGTGTGGAGGATCCAGGTCTGTCTGGATGGAGGGGTGAGGAGTGGAGAGGTGGGCTGGTGGAGGGCAGTGCAGGGCCAGCTGTGCTCCAGACCGGATCAGAGAGGGGGATGGAGAGATGGGGGGGGGGGGGGGATTTCACTGGAAGTCAAATCCTGCTCTCCTGCTAACTATAAACACATGGCTTTCTCTCTCTCTCTCTCTCTCTCTCTCTCTCTCTCTCTCTCTCTCTCTCTCTTTATCTCTCTCTTTACCTCTATCTGTCTCTCTCTCACTCTCTTTATCGCTCTATCTCTCTCTTCACTCTTACATTCCCTTTCTCCAGGACTCCCCCACCTCCTCTCTCATGGTCTCTCTTACAAATGGACACACATACACTACACACAGACATTAACTCATACATAATAGCCTTTCAAATCATGTTCTTTTTATATGGAAATGCTGCAGTCATTTCAATGCTACGCCATGCCATAGGCCTTTACTGTACACGACCCAGGCAGTATGGAGCAAATTGAGAGAGCTGCTTATCAGTCAGACCAGGGTCCAGTAACGCCAATCTGAACTGACACAGGCCCAAGATCAGATGTATGAGGCACGATGACCTCACTTAACACTTCATCTGAGCTGTGTGTGAGAGATGAGATGTACCTGGCACTGGCTCCAGACACACACACACAGCCCTGGTGACAGGAACCACTCAGGAAAACCTCAGAGGAATTCAGCCCTGTAAAGGGACTGGTCCTACTCCCACACTGCTGCTCTAGCAGCCTGCCTTGCAACTCCCAACTCTCAGGGTCCACGACACAATTTATCTTCATACAGAGGATTAGGTGCTACTCTCATGTTTCAGCAGGACCTTAGCATGGGACTTTTCAGAAATACAAATCATTCTTAGGGAATTACACTGTCTAAAGCTATTAAGTGAACCAAAGCAGGCTGCGAGATAAGAGGGAAGTGGTCTGTGGGTTGGAGTTGTATGTTTTATACATGCAGAAGTCTCCCTGGTCTTTCTGACTATGGAATGAAACCCACTCATATGGTTCGGATAGAATCACACATATTAATTGGGGCAGATATATCTGATGGGATTCAATAAGATCTATCCCTAGGATAAGAGGAGCTATCTTCAGAATGTGTATGGATCAGTGTTGGTGTCCCAGTATAGCATTGCCTGTAAGCTGTGGGCTAGTGGCTTAGACAGGTCAAGTGTTTCTGTGACCTAACCACAGTACCGCTATCTTCCTCTGCTCCTTTCTCTACACCTCCGCTTACCTCAGCCCCCAGCAGTACTGAAAGAGAGTAAGATTGAGCACTATTTCACCCCTTTCTCTCTTTCTTCTTTCATTCCAATCTCTCTTTCTCTTTTCTCACACCATTCCTGGGTATTCATGGTGAAGAGGCAGCTGCTCGGCAGCTCAAACGATACTTTATTATTTTCTGAATTTTCAGGCTGGCAGGAAAGTACGGATGAATGGTGTTGTATTGGGGCTGCCAAGTCAAACAGCGGGGTTTGTTTGTGGACAAGTGTAAAGAGAGCAGGGCCGATCCCCCCACAGGTTCTTATTAACTGGACTAGGGGGGCCGGGGAGAGGGGCTGTGGAGCCTAGGCCTGAGTTTGGATTGGGAAAAAGAGGGGGACTGAAGGAGGGGAAGGAACGGAGGCTAGGAGACGGAGAGATTGCCTGAGGGAGGAGGTCAGAAAGGAGGGATAACAGAGAAGGATGAGGAGATTTGTCCCCCGCCAGGCTGAGAGGGTCCTGCAGTGTTCAGCACCGGAGACCCTGGTTCGGGAGGGAGAGGGGGAGGAGAGGGAAGAAAGGGAGGCTTTCTGTAGATGCTGGGAGCACCAAGTTGCTGCCACTGGGATTGTCCCCTGGTAATCCCCAGATTTCCTGGGCTGAGAGAGAGAGAGAGAGAGAGAGAGAGAAGGCGAGAGTGGGAAGAAGAGAGATAGAGAGAAAGGGAAAGTCAAAACCGGAAAGGCTGGCTGACCGGAAAGATTGTCGAAAAATGTGTAGAAGGGACAAAAGTTTTAGCTGGTATGTATGGTATGGCTGTGTGTGTGTGTGTGTGTGTGTGTGTGTGTGTGTGTGTGTGTGTGTGTGTGTGTGTGTGTGTGTGTGTGTGTGTGTGTGTGTGTGTGTGTGTCTGTCTAGATAGGGTACTAACCAGGGTAAAGACTGTGTAAGGCACCCGGCTGTTGCTATTGTCAGATGCTATCAGTTGAAAGCATTGCTTTCCTTCAAGTAAGTGAAAGTCACACAAAAGAGGTGCCAAGAGGTTGTCAAAAATATTTAGACAATTCTTGGAAGTTGAAAAATCACATTTAAAGGCATTTTTTTGTTTTCATGTTGGTATTATAGCACTGACAGGTTCTAGGGTTACCTAAAAAAGATCAGGTATACGGGCTACTGTTGAAGACAATGGTGAAGCTACCAGATAATGTACAGACAACTTTGAAGTGGTCTTGTGTGTCACAATCTCCATTTCCTACTGTAATGTATTCAAGGTGTGTACAACTAAACGTAAAAGATCAGACGACAGTGGTTTTGAAAGAGCCACAATAACTTGCTCAGTATGACAAACAGGCATCAAGCAGAGATGATAAAGACAGGAAGTGAAAAGAGGAAATGCAGACTTTTCAGACTTTGTTTTACTGTGTCTGTCTTGTGATCAGCCAGGAGTCTGGGAGTTCAGGGGATTGTGCCCTGGTGTCTTTTCAAAGACAGCGATGCACAGGTTTTCTTCCACATCCAGACGCGCAAACACCCACACACACACAAAACCTATAGTATCTGCCATAGTGGAACCACTCAGGAGGATGTGTGTATGATAAGATGTCTGGATCCTGGTTTCCCAAACCTAGCTAACCCTGGATGTTATTACAGCCACACTCACCCCCAGAGTCTCAGGACACTCTGAACCCGATTCCCTTTGGGCTAAGCCCCATTCCTTCCCAGCGGAGCCCAGCCGAGCATGTTCCTGGGTCAGGGGTGCTGGGTCTGCTGGTGAAACACAACCACCTCTAGGAGCTCCCAGAGAGAGGCAGGCAGTGGAGAGGAACAATGCCTTAAGCTGTTTCTCTATGTATCCTTGATCAGTGGTGATTAAATATCTGTGAGCAGACTTCTCAGATCCTTCTCAGATCTCTTGCCTGATGCTGGCAGGTCTCTCCATGCTTGTCATACCTCTTATGCACCTTAGACCCACGGCCCACTTCCACTAACGATGCCCCTTACCCTGCCCACTTCTACAGAGGAGAAACCTATGTCTGCATAACACATGCTTCCATTATGACCTGTCCTTATTTGTTTTACATTATCTCCCTCTCTTTCTTTCACTCTTCATTTATTTTGTTCCGTCTATGTACTTTGAGAGGGTAGAAGGGTGCCTCATTCCTCAGCCTCAGTGGAGAAAAAATATGTATATACAGTTTATAGAGAGAGAGAGAGAGAGAGAGAGAGAGAGAGAGAGAGAGAGAGAGAGAGAGAGAGGAAGAGGGATTGTAAATACAACCCATATTTATGTTTATTTATTTTCCCTTTTGTACTTTATTCGCACATCGTTACAATACTGTATATAGGCATATGACATTTGAAATGTCTTTATTCTTTTGGAACTTCTGTGAGTGTAATGTTTACTGTACATTTTTATTGTTTATTTCACTTTTGTTTCTTATCTACTTCACATGCTTTGGCAATGTTAACATATTTTACTCATGCCAATAAAGCCCTTGAATTGAATTTTGAGAGAGAGAGAGAGAGAATAAAGAGTTAACAAACAACATTTTTTAAAGTGAAAGAGAGAGAAAGAGAGTTAGGTAAGAAAGGAAGCGAGGGAGGAAATGGAGTGAGGTAGGAAAAGAAGTGAGGTAGATGACATGAGCGAGCTGTCCAACACCTTGTCACCAGCACATACTCATTACATGTTATAACAGCGTAAAAGTCTTAGGCGTAAAACCAGGAACACAAATTCTAACAAACAGCCAGGGTTTAATACACTTCAAGATCAATTGCTTCTATGTACACGTGTTGATAAATGTCCGTTTTTCTCCACCTCCTCTCATTTTTTTCTCTTGCTCTTTCTTTCCACATCACATATTAAATGTTGGAATGCTTCACTGGCGTTCCAAGACTGTCAGCGTGGAGCTTTGTTCTTTATGCAATCTTTACTTAATTAGGATCTCATGAAGGTGTTGTGATGAGTAACCTGTGTCATCACGTAATCACCCTCCACCTTTGTGAAGTGCTGTGATGGCCTATGTCAGGCCTCTGTGGTCTAGCCTATTTCAGCCTGTCCCTTAGGCAGAGAGAGACACTTCATCTGAAGGACAGCCACTCTGTCCGTCAACATACACATTCGCACACTCGCACACACACAATGCACACACACACGCACGCGCGCACACACACACACGCACGTGCACACACACAAATACACCTACACACACACACACACACACACACGTGCACACACACAAATACACCTACACACACACTCATTCAACACATCAAAGTGCAGGCGCTATGGCAAGAGCACAGAGATGTGCAGTCTCCGCAGTGTGAGAACAATATTGACTTACCAGACCACTCACAGCCCTCTTCTCTCTCTCTCCCTCTCCTCCCTCCTTCCCTCTTCCTCCACCAGGTCCAGAGTGCCTGGTGCAGTTTGCTGTGTTTAAGGAAACTCCCAGCAGTCCAGAAGGGCTGGCAGGTTGAGTTGTGCCAGCCCATACCCCGGCCCACACCCCAGCCCTCTCTCTGCCCAGGGCCTGCTCTGGTGTTGCTCTTGGCAGCCGTAGAAAGCCCTGGGCGGGCAGAGAGCCATGTGGGTCAAGGGCTTGGGCAACGCCAATGCGCATCTGTGCCCCAGCCAGAAGAAAAATGAAAACAATAAAGCAAGCACACGATATAGAAATAAATATGTGAGGGATTGTCATTATGGAGCCGGCGGGGGGTCCTGGAATTTCCTGGTGAGGTATGAGGTGTGCGGGGGAATGAAAGCATATTTGCGGTTATTAGTGCTGAGCGATTAACCAACATTTCAGAGGGGTTTCGGTTATTAAACAACTAATTGACCAACGATGGTTCAATTACTTGAATTCCATTTAGTTTGTAATTTTTTTGTGAACCCCACGCAACGTTACTCTAGGGAGATGTCACTTCCTGACCAGTAATAGGGGTTATTTGTATTGTAGTTTGGTCAGGACGTGGCAGGGGGTATTTGTTTTATGTGGTTCGGGGTGGTTGGTTGTTTAGAAGGGTGTTTGATTTATTATTTCCGGGTTTTGGGCTATGTTCATTCTAGTATTAGTATTTCTTTGTTTAGGTCATTGGGTGTTGGACTCTCAATTGAAGGCAGGTGTTTCTTGTTGCCTCTGATTGAGAGTCCTATATATAGATATGTGTTTGTGTTGGTAGTTTGTGGGAGATTGTGCTAGGTATAGCCTTAATGCCTTACCGGCCTGTTCTTCGTCATTGTGTTTTGTGTACGTGTTTATTTTGGTTTTTCCTTCTTTGCCAATTTAATAAAAGAAGATGAGTGCACATAACCCCGCTGCGTTTTGGTCCGACAATGATTTTTCTTTATCATCTGACGAAGAAGAATGTGACAGGAGAAATCAAATCATTCAGGATAGAAATCAAGTCAAGAACTATGTGGGACGCTGGGCTGAAGGGAGTTGTAGTTTTCAGTAAGCAAATATTCAACCTAGTTCAGCCCAGAAATGTGCCAATAAAATCAAATCAAATGTTATTGGTCATGTACACATGATTAGCGGATGTTATTGCAGGTGTAGCGAAATGCTTGTGCTTCTAGTTCCGACAGTGCAGTAATATCTAACAAGTAATATCTAACAAATGACACAAGATATACGCAATACACACAAATCTAAGTAGGAATGAATTAAGACTATCGTAATTTCCAGACTATTGAGCGCACCTGAATATAAGCCGCACCCACTGAATTTTTAAATAAGTATTATTTTTAACATGAATAAACCGCACATGTCTATAAGCCGCAGGTGCCTACCGGTACATTGAAACAAATGAACTTTACACAGGCTTTAACGAAACACGGCTTGTAACAAAAATAAATAGGCTTTAACGAAACACAGCTTGTAACAAAAATAAATAGGCTTAACGAAACACGGCTTGTAACAAAAATAAATAGGCTTTAACGAAACACGGCTTGTAACAAAAAATGTAAAAAATTGCAGTAAACAGTAGCCTACCAAGAAAGTCATTGGTCACTAGCTTCCTCCTCCTGTGCACTGAAACCACTGTCATCTCCTTTCAAAAAAAATTGAAAGCGGGAAAAATCCATATATTAGCCGCGTCATTGTTTAAGCCTCGAGGTTCAAAGCGTGGGAAAAAAGTTGCGGCTTATAGTCCGGAAATTACGGTATATACATATATGGACGAGCGATGTCAGAGCAGAACGGACTAAGATACTGTAGAATAGTATAGCATACAGTATATACATATGAGATGAGTAATGCAAGATATGTAAACATTAAGTGACTGATACCGTAGAATAGTATAGAATACAGTATATACATATGAGATGAGTAATGCCAGACATGTAAACATTATTAAAATGACTAGTGTTCCATTACTTAAAGTGTTCAGTGATTTCTAGTCAATGCCTATAGGCAACTAATGTGCTAGTGATGGCTGTTTAACAGTCTGATGGCCTGGAGTCTCTCAGTCCCAGCTTTGATGCACCTGTACTGACCTCGCCTTCTGTATGATAGCGGGGTGAACAGGCAGTGGCTTGGGTGGTTGATGTCCTTGATGATAAGCTAATATAATGACCACAATCCATTGTGCCTGTTCTTTCCGGCTACGTAAGGCGTAAAAGTGTGAGAGAGGAATGTACACAACAATGATGAGAAAGAAGGATAGAGACAGTTTGTGAAAGTATACCTCATCTACTTTGAAGAACTAGTAAAATGATTTAGTCAGACAGCTCTCCAGCACACTTAGGCAGGCTAGCTAAATAGGATGACTAAAGACAGTACAGTATGGGGAGCACACAGAGATGGCTGGCTGGCTGGCTGCTACTGTCTGAACAGAGATTAGATGATGACTAAGGAATTAAAAATAATAAAGTAATCAAAAAAAACTAAGTAATATACACAACTATTTTATTATTTCATAGTAATTTCCTATTTTTCTATTGACATCTACCCAATGTGGACATGAGAGCAGTGTATTTCATTCGTGCTGGCTGTCGGCCAAATAGCCAGTTACACAAACATTTTCAGTCGGCTACATTTTCCACTTTTCATGCAGTTTCAATTCGCTAGTTCGTCGAACCCTCTCCCGCTAAAATAAACGATATGCATCTTCTACCGATTTATGGAGGTAGCTAGCGACTGGAACGAGCCTCAACAAACACTCAAACTGGACAGTTGTATCTCAATCTCTTCATTCAAGACCCAATCATGGACATGCTTACTGACAGTTGTGGCTGCTTTGTGTGATGTATTGTTGTCTCTACCTTCTTGCCCTTTGTGTTGCTGTCTGTGCCCAATAATGTTTGTACCATGTTTTGTGCTGCTACCATGTTGTGTTGCTACAGTACCATGTTGTTGTTATGTTGCTACCATGTTGTGTTGTCACGTGTTGCTGCCTTGTTGTCGTCTTAGGTCTCTCTTTATGTAGTGTTGTCTCTCTTGTTGTGATGTGTGTTTTGCCCTATATTTATATTGTATTTATTTTACATTTTTTATCCCAGACCATGCCCCCACAGGAGGGCTTCTGGCTTTAGGCAGGCCATCATTGTAAATAACAATTTGTTCTTAACTGACTTGCCTAGTTAAATAAAGATTCAATAAAATGGATAGGATAGGTGCCTGTCAGTCACAAAGCAAGCAATGACAGGGCGAAGTGAGAGATTTCACTCTCGCCAAAATTGTTTCTATGGGCTTATTTTGGACCAAAACTTGGAAGATTCTCATTGTTAGGGCAGAGACATGAGCATCTCTTCATTATATACAGATCTCTAGTTGCAGTCAAATTTCTTTACACGGAGGAGGGAGCGAGAGCATGATCTGGTAACGATGAGTCAAAATCCAATAACCTAATTATTGTTTACTGACATTTTTTTTCGCATATCCCTTTGCCATTCATAAATCATGCAACGTGGTTCTATGTCATACCTTTCAGATCGTCAGTACAGTTGAAAGTATGGATTATATCCCTCGCGCTTCGCGCAGGTCCAGTAATAATAGCAACAAAGTCATGCCGGTGACGTGACAGCGTGGGAGGACACCCCGCACCCCACAGTTCATATAAAACCATATGTCAGACCACGCACTGTCTCTTATTTCTTCTCGCAAAGTTAGCTTAGCTGTATTGCACAAGTTGACTGGTTCGCTGCTCCCATTTTTCAGATTGCACCTTCCCAGGTCCCGGTAGGGTAAGCTAAACTCTAGTGGGAGTTGTGCGTACTGTCAGTCTGTCAACAACAGCCTGTAACCTGTGGGTCAGAGCATGAAATTTGCCCTCCAAGGCTGTGTGACAGCTCTCCCATAGCTATCCCTTTTATAGGAGGATATTGAGCTTCCTTGTCTTGTGCTGCCACCGTACTCCGGTGCTAACCTTGTTGAGCTATCCTCCACTGCGGTGCTCGTTATCGAGGCCACCAGGCACTAGTCGTCCTTTGACTGTTTAAAACGTGAACGGGTCACTTCTCTAGATAATCACGTCTAGGAAGGTTGTTAGTCTAGCCAGCTATGACACGTGAGATTCGGATTTCCTCCCCTAGTCATCCCTCTCTCCTGGTATTACTGGCATGCTACAAGCTAGCTAGCTAGCTACCTAGCTAGTTTACCAACTCCACCTAGCTGCCACTGTGTGTTGTCAGCTTGGCTTACCAAACAACGGCCATTCGTGCTTGTTTCGCATAAATAAGCCTACGTTTAAACATGATATCTCTCCTGCTCCAGCCCTGTGGTCTTAGCTAGCCTCACCCAAAATTATTTGGCGGGTGCTGTACAACTCCTGCAAGATTATTGTAACTCTCTACCTTTACTGTGTATTGTGGTAGCTGTTGTAATACCAGTCTCCGGTTACTATTATATTAGTTCATTTGATTAATTAGTATATTGCATAAGAAATATTTACTATTTATATTATATAATTTTTTCTTCACATTCTGAGCTGAGAGAACACCACATCACCATGATGCTGGGCATGCATAGCTGCTCCTCTTGTGGAGCTGAACTACAAGTAGAAGATGGTCTTTAGCTGTGCCCCGCCTGCCTAGGCGTTGGCCACCTGCGTGAGCTCCTTACTGATGCCTGCATTTACTGCGCCATCCTGCCTGTGAAGGTGAGGGAAGCGCGGCTAGCCAGAGTTGAGGGTCTTCTAGCACTCCCTTCAATATGGGGGACGGAACAGAGGACTCAGATAGCCATGAGGATGACCTGCTCTCCACTCGGGCATACAACCGGCACTTTAGTGACCAGGATGATGACAAGTCCAACATGGCGAAGGAGGTGCCAACCAGTGTTGTGGGCCCATTTAGTCTCAATGCTGAAGATGGGTCAGAAAAAAGATCTGCCTCACTACTTGCTGTCCTGCGTGCGACCTTAGCTAAGCTTGATGACCCTGAAGCCACAGCCCCTGCAGCTATCCTTTAGCAAAGCTGGGCTGACCCGCGGGCTCTTACCCACCACAGCAAGGATAGTAGGATGCTATCTGCCATGTGCAATGCAAAACAACATGGGCTGGACCATATGCCTATGGTGGATGAATACATAGAAGAGCCGATGCTCTCCCCAGATGAAATCCTGAAAGATGATGCCAGCTGCCCCAGACCTGCAGGGCCACAGATGAGCTACTGTCATGGGCCTACGACACAACGGCTCGCATGGCCCGAATTGCGATCTCTCTCTCAGTGCTCATGCTAGCACAGAACAGGATGCAACAGCCGGAGCACACAGACCTGGACCTCTGCAACCTGAATGACACATCTCTTCAAGTGTTTGCTAGGCAGACTGATGTCCATCCTAGTTGTGACTCATTGCCAAGTCTGGCTTGCCCAAGCCCCAATGTCTGATGACAAATGTATGCTGAGAAAGCGGAAGGACGATGTCCACCGTCTGCATCCCCTCAGGGGTGTCCTCACGAAATCCTGGGATCTGACACTAGTTTTGGAGGCTTTGACAAACCCTCCCTACCAAGCATACGGAGGAGCCGGACATAAAATGGTTCTCTCTGGAAACAGCTTTCCTCTTAGCTATTTCATCAGTGAAACATGTGAGTGAGCTCCACATGCTCTCTATGAGTCCTGTCTGCCTACGATGGAAGGTAGATGACCTAGCTGTGACCTTATGGCCCAATCCAGCCTTTTTGCCTGTTTTATCACCCCTTCACATCAATCAAGCCATCGAGCTGGCCTACTGCCCCCCTCCTCTCCAGAATGCGGAGGAGGACGAGCGAGCAAATCTCCTGTGTCCAGTCCGTTCTCTCAAACGTTATATGCAAGCCTCGGCGCACTACAGGAAGTCAGACCAGTTGTTTCTGTGCTTCAGTGGTAAGTCAAAAGGCCTTGCATTGTCCAAGCAGTGGCTTTCACACTGGGTTGTGGATGTCATCACTCAGGCCTAAAAGGGTGTAGGGCTCCCTGTCCTAGAAGGTGTGATATGTCACTCGACCAGAAGTGTAGCCACATCCTGGACTGCACTGAGAGGCATCCCCTGAATGAGTTATGCGCAACTGCTACCTGGTCGTCGCCCTGCACGTTCTCAAGATTTTAAAAGGTCAACGTCGCATCCTGCCACACCATGGGGTCTGCCATTCTTCCAGTGTCACAGGTGCATTAATCAGAGGTTAGTAGTGCAATTCCTCGCAACCTTGTTGGTATGACTCATCCATACTTTCACCGTACTGACGTTCTGAAAGGTATGAAGTAGAACGGAAGTTACGAATGTAACTATGGTTCTACGAATACCTGGTAGACCGTCAGTACTTTCCTGTCACTCGGAATCTTTGGGTGAGAAAATTCTCTGAGTGCGTGGTCTGATGTACGGTTTTATATGAACCGTGGGGGCACATCCTCCCATGCTGTCACGTCACTAGCATGAATTTCTTGTTATTATTACTCGAACTACGCGGAGCGCGAGGGATGTTGGATTCATGCTTTCAACCATATTGACAGTCTTCAGGAATTAGTAGAACCATGGTTACATTAGTAAATTCCGTTATATGTCCATTGTATTGCATTGTCAGTCAGTAAGTATAGCCTACCAAATCGTATTGATGAGAGAGTCCTTAATTTGGCTCCCTAATTTGCATAGGCTACTGGAAGGCCTAAGCTTATTGGCAAAGATCTGAAGATAAATTATGAAAACATTATATGAAGATGGTGAATCATCACAGCAGGAACAATATTTGGTA
Source organism: Salmo salar (assembly GCF_965601325.2). Taxonomy (NCBI): domain Eukaryota; kingdom Metazoa; phylum Chordata; class Actinopteri; order Salmoniformes; family Salmonidae; genus Salmo; species Salmo salar. Next base: position 30,995,450 of record NC_138313.1, read on the forward strand.
TTTTTGTATTTGGTATTTTATTAGGATCCCCATTAGCCAGCAGCTACTCTTCCTGGGGTCCACACAAAACATCATTAGACAAGAACAGCTCAAGGACAGAACTACATACATTTTTAAAAGCACACGTAGCCTACATATCAATACAGTACACACAAACTATCTAGGTCAAATAGGGGAGAGGCGTTGTGCCGCGAGGTGCTGCTTTATCTGTTTTTTGAAACCAGGTTTGCTGTTTATTTGAGCAATATAAGATGGAAGGAAGTTCCATGCAATAAGAACTCTATATAATACTGAACATTTTCTTGAATTTGTTCTGGATTTGGGGACTATGAAAAGACCCCTGGTGGCATGTCTGGTGGGATAAGTGTGTGTGTCAGAGCTGTGTGTAAGTTGACTATGCAAACAATTAATGTTTCTTATAAAAATAATGTACTTGTGGACAACACTGTGACAGAGACAATGGAATATTTTCAATGTTTTGGCAATTGAATGTTCACTATTTTGGCCTTTGGACTTTCCATTAAAAAGCTCTAAAATAATATATGTCATAATGCCTTCAATGTTTAAAAAAAACGACATTGCTCAGCACTAACCGTTAAGGCCGCAGGTTTGATCAAGGCCCATTTTGGGATTACCGCTTTGGCAGGATGACAGCACGGCGCTGGGTCCTTGGCTGAAAATAGATTCTGTGAAACACGTCTAATAAAATAAATAAGATTGCTCACTGCTCTCTTTGCAGTGAGAAAGGCTGGGTGAGGTCCTGGGGTTGCTTGCATGCAATGGGAAATATGAGAAGAGGTTAAAGAGTGGACTGAGGGAGGGAAGAAGGGAGGGAGCAAGAGGGAAAAAGGGAGAGAGAGGCATCCATGCTGTCAGCTCTCTAGTGTTGTCTCCCCTCATTAGAACAGAGGCACACTACTAAGGCACCGCCTGGAAGACTGGTTAGCAAATACAATGACCTCAGACTACGAGAGAGAGAGAGAGAGAGAGAGAGAGAGAGAGAGAAAAGAGAGAAACATTTCTCAAGCAAAATTGAGAAAGAAGAGTCAAAGATTTAGCTTAGAACTAGGGTGTCCTCAGCTCATTGTTAAGATAACAAACAGTTGAAGCAACATTCAAAAAGACAATACAATAAGGCATTTATGAGTTCAATAAGTGATTGCAAAAACATAACATCATTTTTTGAATTATTACATATAACCAGTGTGTTGACTTAGGGTAGATCAGTTGTGCAGCTGTAGGCCTTAAGCCTACACACAAATCATGTGGTCGGGATGTCAACCATCAGTATTTACGGTATAGCCATCACTTTCCTTTACAAACCCTGGTGGAGGCAATTAGGTTTAGGAGTTACCAGCGGTGATGTAACATGCAGTCATACGTACGTAATCAAGGGTGCAAATCAACTGACCGCACCACCATAGGACATGAATGTGTTAGTGGGCGGAATGTGAGACGGTGTGAAACTCAATCTACTGTACCCTGAGTAAACCACTCTGTTCCTCACGCCCTCCACCTAGCGCTCCTGTCAGAACACTTATCCCTGATTGACAGCTGGCTGGGGCCTGCCAGGCCAGTCAGAGGCGGCCGTGGGATTGAGGGGGCGGGAGCTGGGACTGTTAACCACTGGTGTCTGGGACAGCTGCAGTGTCGCAGCTCCCGCTGGCTGCTGCACGCCATAAATTCTCTCTAAAGAGGGTTTACTTTTTATTTTAATGGGGGCTGTAAATTTATGGTGCTGAGGCCCTGAGAGAGCCATTTTTAAAGGGACAGTCTCCCTCTTTTCCGCTCTCCCTTCTTTTTCCCTGAGAGAGGAGAAGTGGAGAAAATGGAGCTCTGCCATGCCTCTTGTGGTCTGTTTTAGCCAGTCTGCACATGATGGGCAACGTTAGGAAACTAATGGAAAGAAACTTCTATAAACTATCCATCATACAATTCCACTACAGTATGCCTGTGTTAGTGTGAGCCACAACAAAATGAGACTTTAACAGTGTGCTGTTAACTTGTCATTGTTCACACTGCCAAGTCCCTAACAGTTCCTCCCTCTGCAGGTGCTGTTTGCCCTGAACCAGACCCTGCTGCAGCATGAGAGTGTGAGAGCAGGCAGTCTGCAGGGCTCCTACACCACCGAGGACCTCATCACACACTACAACTGTGGAGACCTCAGCTCCATCATCTTCAACCACGACACCTCACAGGTACATCCACCATTGCTGGAAGACGGAAAGGGGCTAAAGCCATGTTATTCCATCCTTTTGTTTCTTCCAGCAGGCTTTTGTTTCTATCCAGCACTAACACAGCCGATTGAACTAACAATCAAGCCCAGACTTAGAGGAGTGACTTACTATGACCCCACACTATAGTCATATTTCAACATTCATGAACACTGTACCATTATGTATGTTGTCAGACTGATGGCACACACATGATCATCTGTGATCACGACATCAGCAACGTCTAATTAGGATCGTTTCAGCATATTACATCACTTTACCTTCACAGGTGTATTATTACGGCCAGACAAATGATGGAATAAGACATTCTATTCTGTATCCTTGGCCCCTAAAGACCATGTCTCCGACAGTTGTCTCCTGTGTCCCTCCGCTAAATCAGACCAGTGAGCCTTGGGTCTTTATCTAATAATAACACATATTAACATTCCATACCACATGCTATAACTATCTAATGGTTGATGGCGGTGCCTGGCTGTGCTGATCTATGGCAGGCCTTATGAACTTTCTACCGGAGTAGCAGGTGTTCCCTGATAAATGGACAGTAATCCCCAGCCCCTTGCTCTCCCAGCTCAGTCTTCATCTACTGGGGGCCTGATGGGCCGCAGGCGGGAGAGGTTAATGGATTTCAACACGGAGGGCCCTACTCATTCCTCCGCCTCAGCCGTAGCAGAGCAGGCCAATCCACCAGAGGGTGTAGAGCAATTAGGACGTTCAAAGAGAGAATGCAGAAGGAGGCCCTGGCCAGGGCTGCAACCAGGAGTGAGGAAGGGAGGAAATGTTTCCCTGTCATTTCACATTTCCTGAGCGGTCAGGATAGAGTGCAGCTAATGGGCTTTCCTGTGATAAGTTATCTGCATGTGGTTCACCCCCCCTCCAACTGGCCACCTCTTTTTTCTCTGTTTTCATTAAACGCTCTAGCGGTCCTCATTCATCAGAGAACCGATGGAGCTCCCTCCCCTTCTCTTTACCCCGTCCCCCGTCCTCTCTGCTTCTCCTTCTTTAGCCTAGACACTCACACTCCAGTCCCACAGGACCCACCAGTCCTAGAGAGAGAGAAACAGAGAGAGAAACAGAGAGAGAGAGAGAGAGGGAGACAGAGAGAGACAGAGAGAGCGAGACAGAGACAGAGAGAGAGAGAGAGAATAAAACAAGAAAGAAAGAATGAAAGAGGAAAGAGAGAAAGAGCAAAATTGAGAAAGAAGAGTCACGAGAGAAAGAGAGAGAGGGGGATATAAGGGAAAAAGGTATTTAGAAAGAGGAAGGAGAGGAGTTGTAAAGATACATGATATAGGAGAGATCAGAGCTGTATCAAAAAGTAAATATGGTTAATGTCCTTGGTTAAACACAATGTCATATACACCAATAATCATGTGTTTAACCACATTACTACGTGCCATGAAAACCAGATCTTGCAAGAGAGTAGACAGATTGCTAGAGAGAGAGAGACTTTGACTTTTTGTCTTTCTTTAATGAAACATTCTCATTTCATTTAAAAACTCACCACCCCCCTTAAAAATAAAACACCTAAATATATCATGTACTGCATACATGTACCATACTCACCTTTCCATCTACCACATGATACAAAACAACATCACAATTCCCCAAAAAACACACCACTTCTACAACCGTATATCCAAAAAATCTTCCCCAACACACCATATCTCCTGAAACATCTCTACACTTATCATTCTATAGAAGTCAAACTCAACCCTAAGGCGCGCAGAGACCGTCCCATTAAACACTAGTAAAGGGTCTGTTATGACCCTGTTCCTCCTTGTTAGCCAAATAGCCAACTTCGCCTGAGCAAACAGAAAATTCAACAAAACACATTTGGCCTTCTCCTTATTAGAGTACTTGTACCCCATTATAAACATCCCAACAGTAAAAACCACCCCCAACCTCTCACACAGTCATTCCAACAGAGACATTAATGGCATTAACCTGGTGCACACAGAAAACACACGAATCACAGTTTCTTTCAATACACAGAAAGGACACCCCTGCCCGATTCCTGGTTCAACCCGTGCCAACCAGCTGTTAGTGGCCAGGGCTCCATGAAGAACACTCCACTGGAGGTCCCCTGACCTCTTTGGTACTGGGGGTTTGTAGAGCCCCCTCCATCTAAAACCCACCATACTCTCCGCCCCACATACACTCCTGTTAGGCTCCAAATGTTGGTTGTAGAGGTTGTAGAGGGCTTTACCTCCCACCCCTTCAAACTCCCCCAAGCTCGGAGTGTTAAAATCTAACAAGTCCTCCAGACCCCCTTGCCAGTCCCCAGTCTCTGCCATCACCTGCAGTGGCGGAAACATTGGTGGCCCCTCCCCCTTTGGCCGCTCAAACACCCCCCTCAGACAGTGCCTCCTGGACCTCCTCCAGGAATCTCTCCAGCAGCCTAAAAGACATTATTCCTGTTTGTTGTGCCAAGACTTCCGGGATTTTCCACCCCTCCTCTCCCAGCAGTCGCAGGTCACCCAGCCTTTGTAAACTCGATGCCATCAGTTGCCTCTGCAGGGTGGCCGACTGAACCGATCTCAAAAGGATGATTGGGTTGTGGAAAATAGGCTCCTCCCACACCCACAGCCCAGGCTCCACACCCCCTTCTCGTGTGGGCCTTAGCAGCTGCCAGGCCCTCAGCACTGCAGAGTAAAAATCTGAGAGACCTGCTGTACCCAGCTTCATGAGGAACAGCTGCTGGTCCAACCCTAACCTGCCAGCTCTCCTCAGCAATGCACATGCTGGTTCCCTCCAGCCAACATCAGTATGGTACAGCAGTCTCCGCACCGCCTTTAGCCGGAAAGCAGCCATCCTGCTCTCCAGTTCCACCAGGCCCTGTCCTCCTTCGTGGACGGTCATGTACAACACTGCCGCCCTCAGCCAGTGATGGCCCGACCAGAAAAAGTCCACCAGCTTGTGTTGCAGGTCTGCGAGCAGGTCTGCGGTGCACGACCAGGGGACATCTGGGTTACGGCCTCTGCCAGTTCATGGGACAACAGAGGAATGTCCATTTCATCCCTCTGTTCCAGAGAGAGCTTAGGGAGTCCTGCAAACAAGACCTGAGCACACATAGGATCACACACTTCTGCCCTATACAACTCAGTATAAAACTCCACAGTCCGCTCCCGCATCTCCCCCACCACAGAGGTCACCCGCCCATCAGACAGCCGTAGACAATGCATACGCTTGGCTTCACCACTCTGTCTTTCCAAACCAAAGAAGAAGGAGCTGGGAGCATCCATCTCCTTGAGCATGGAGAACCTAGCTCTTACAAGTGCTCCCTTTGCTTTAACCTGGAAAAAACTACCCAGGTCCCTACGTAATTCAGCTAAATTAGGACTTTCCCCAAATCCCACCATTGACTCAGAGACTCATACTCCTCTCTTCGCTGCCCCTACCTTTCCCAAAAGGTCTGGAAACCTGAGCAAAAAGTGGCATCTTGTAAGAGCTTTACATTAAACTTTCAATAGAATGCCTGCCGGGGACCTGGTGAAATAGACAGCCGAGCCATGGTTATGTGGTGATCCAAAAACCCCACCGGGAGAATGGTAGCACCCAACAGCCTATTGCTCCGATTCCTGGACATGTAAAACCGATCAAGTCGGGCTGCACTCACCCTAGCCCCAAAAACCTTCACCCATGTTGTCACGGCTGTCGAAAGGATCGGACCAAAGTGCAGCGTGTGTTTCGTTCCACATATTTATTTAATCCATGAAAACTATGCAATACATCAAATAACTGAAATCTACAAAATAACAAACCGTGACGCAGAGGAGAAACAAACACTACTCACAAATAATCACCCACAAAAACAGGTGGGACAAACATCAACTTAAATATGACCTCCAATTAGAGACAACGACGACCAGCTGCCTCTAATTGGATATCATACCAAACAAAACCAACATAGAAAAACAAAACTAGAAACTGAACATAGAAATACAAAATAATAGACAAACACCCCCTGTCACGCCCTGACCTACTCTACCATAGAAAATAACCAGTTACTATGGTCAGGACGTGACAGTACCCCCCCAAAGGTGCGGACTCCAACCGCACCTACACAAAACAACAAAACCCCCCCAAACAACAAACCCCCCCCCCCCCCCCAACAAAAAAAAAAACACAAAGGGAGGGTAGGGTGGGTGACTAATGTCTATGGGGAGCTCAGGTGCAGTACCCAGAACCTTCTTATTCAGCGCATCCCCCGGGGGGGCGGCTCGGGTTCGGGGCGTAACCCCAGCTCCACCCGCTGATCCCTCTGCTTCTGTACCACCGGACTGTAGATCGTCGCCGGAGGCTCTGTGTTGCCGGTCGCCGCTGGAGGCTCCGGACTGGGGAGCGTCGCTGGAGGCTCCGTACTGTGGACCGTCGCTGGAGGCTCCGGACTGGGGAGCGTCACTGGAGGCTCCGGACTGCGGACCGTCGCTGGAGGCTCCGGACTGGGGAGTGTCACTGGAGGCTCCAGACTGGGGAGCGTCGCTGGAGGCTCCGGACTGGGGAGCGTCGCTGGAGGCTCCGGACTGAGGAGTGTCGCTGGAGGCTCCGGACTGAGGAGCGTCGCTGGAGGCTCCGGACTGAGGAGCGTCGCTGGAGGCTCCGGACTGGGGAGCGTCGCTGGAGGCTCCGGACTGCGGACTGTCGCTGGAGGCTCCGGACTGCGGACTGTCGCTGGAGGCTCCGGACTGCGGACCGTCGCTGGAGGCTCCGGACTGCGGACCATCGCTGGAAGCTCCGGACTGGGGAGCGTCGCTGGAGGCTCCGGACTGCGGACCGTCGCTGGAGGCTCCGGACTGCGGACCGTGGCTGGAGGCTCCGGACTGGGGACCATCGCTGGAGGCTCCGGACTGCGGACCATCGCTGGAGGCTCCGGACTGGGGAGCGTCGCTGGAGGCTCCGGACTGCGGACCATCGCTGGAGGCTCCGGACTGGGGAGCGTCGCTGGAGGCTCCGGACTGGGGAGCGTCGCTGGAGGCTCCGGACTGGGGAGCGTCGCTGGAGGCTCCGGACTGGGGAGCGTCGCTGGAGGCTCCGGACTGCGGACCGTCGCTGGAGGCTCCGGACTGGGGAGCGTCGCTGGAGGCTCCGGACTGGGGAGCGTCGCTGGAGGCTCCGGACTGGGGAGTGTCGCTGGAGGCTCCGGACTGGAGAGCGTCGTTGTAGGTTCCAGACTAGGGACCGTTTCTGCAGGCTCCTTGCCATGGATCATCTCTACAGGTTCCGTGCCATGGATCATCACTGGAGGCTTCGTGCCATGGATCATCTCTACAGGTGCCGGGCCATGGATTATCCCTATAGGCTTCGTGCCATGGATTATCCCTACAGGCTCCGGACCATGGATAATCCCTACAGGCTTTTTGCCATGGATTATCCCTACAGGCTCCGGGCCATGGATTACCTCTGGAGGCTTCGTGCCATGGAACATCCCTACAGGCTCCGGGCCATGGATCATCACTAGAGGCTTCGTGCCATGGATCATCTCTACAGGTTTCGGACCATCGATTATCACTGGAGGCTTTCTTCGTGGAGCTGGAACAGGTCTCACCGGACTGGGGAGACGCACTGAGGACCGAGTGCTCAAAGCAGGCACCGGCCATACTGGGCTATGGAGGCTTACTGGAGGACGAGTGCGAGGAGCAGGCACCGAACGTACTGGACTATGGAGGCGCACTGGAGGGAGAGTGTGAGGAGCAGGCACGGGACGTACCAGGCTATGGAGGCGCACTGGAGAGAGAGTGCGAGAAACAGGCACAGGACGTACTGGGCTATGGAGGCGCACTGGAGAGAGAGTGCGAGAGGCAGGCACATGCTCACCAAAATAAGCACGGTAGTTGGCTCAGGTCTCACCCCTGGCCCAGCCAAACTACCCGTGTGCCCCCCCAAAAACATTTTTTGGGGGTGCCTCTCGTTCCTCCCCGGTAGGCCACGACACTTGTCCAATACCTGTTCCCCTGGGAGGCGCTCCTCTCCTGCCCCTAACTCCTCCAAAACCCAAGATATACTCCTCCTTATCTCTTTAATTGTCCATAGCTCCATATCACGCTGCTTGGTCCCTTGGTGGTGGGTGATTCTGTCATGGCTGTCGAAAGGATCGGACCTAAGTGCAGCGTGTGTTTCGTTCCACATATTTATTTAATCCGTGAAAACTATGCAATACATCAAATAACTGAAATCTACAAAATAACAAACCGTGACGCAGAGGAGAAACAAACACTACTCACAAATAATCGCCCACAAAAACAGGTGGGACAGACATCAACCTAAATATGACCTCCAATTAGAGACAACGACGACCAGCTGCCTCTAATTGGAGATCATACAAAAAACAACAACATAGAAATACAAAACTAGAAACTGAACATAGAAATACAAAACATAGACAAGCACCCCCTGTCACGCCCTGACCTACTCTACCATAGAAAATAACCACTTACTATGGTCAGGACGTGACACATGTATACTGTCTTGTGTTGGGATGTTTAGTTCTCCAAACATCCACTAGGTCGAACTTATTAATGATGTCCCATAACACTCCCACTGACACTGAATGAGGCTCTTCCCCATTTCTGTCTTTCGTAAAATCGATTGTACAGTTCCAGTCCCCTCCGACCACCAGCGTCTCCTCAGGCGCTACCTGTGAGAGTTCCTGTCTAAGACTCCCAAATAGAACCTCCCTCTCTCTCCCTATGTTAGGCGCATACACATTTATAAAGACAACAAGCAGCCTACCCCTGCACACCTCCTTTGAGGAGCAAATATTTACAGACAGACCCAGTACAAAAAGGATTGCCACCCCTGCACTAAAATTTGTCCCATGGCTCAACACACTTGCCCCTTTTCACCAGAGCCCCCAATCGACTTCATTCAACACATCACTATGCGTGTCCTGCAGAAACAACACCTGTACTTTTTTTTGTTTTGCATATTCACCCAACACACTCCACTTTCCCGCATCTCTGGCGCCATTTATATTGAGCGATCCTACCCGAAGAGTCTCCATAAGAAGTGTGAGAAAAGCCAGCAAAGAAAGAGACCAATAGCAATGCTCACAAAGCCCCAGTGCCAGAAAGAAACTATACATCTAAACAGTGTCTGAAGGTAGACCCTTATGCACTGTTGTGACCCACTTCCTCAACCTAAACCGTTTCCTGGGTGAGAGGACACCATGCCCCTCATTTTTCAAAGCATGTTGTGCTGATCATACAAACTTTCTTGGATCAGAAAAAAAAGACTCAAGATTAACTTTTTTCCCCTTGGTCTCATTCAGGAACCTTGTCAGTTCCCTCAACGTGTACTTTGACCCTTCTGCTTGACTGACTGTCAGCTCCGGACCCATTGAAGAGGAGTCTGAAAAAAATAACTCGTCATTGTCCTCTTCCTCAGATTCACTTTCCTCCTCTCCATCTCCTATCCTGACCACCTGCCCTTCATCTCTGGTCAGGGCCTCCCCCCCAGCACCAGGCAAAGGTTCCATGGTGCTTTTGACCACACCCTTTTTCCTTTTCTGCTTGACACCCTCCTCCTCCCCCCTAGTCTCTTACACTTCCCCACTATACTTTCCTCATCCACTAGCATAACCTGACTAGACCCAGCCTCATCTACACCACCATCCATAGCATGACTAGGCCCAGCATCAGCTACCCCACCATCTCTAGCATGACTAGACCCAACCTCCGCTACCCCACCATCTCTAGCATGACTAGACCCAGCCTTATCTACACCACCATCTCTAGCATGACTGGACCCAGCCTCATCTACACCACCATCTCTAGCCTGACTAGACCCAGCCTCCTCTACACCACCATCTCTAGCCTGACTAGACCCAGCCTCCGCTACCCCACCATCTCTAGCATGACTAGACCCAGCCTCATCTACACCACCATCTCTAGCCTGACTAGACCCAGCCTCCGCTACCCCACCATCTCTAGCATGACTGGACCCAGCCTCCGCTACCCCACCATCTCTAGCCTGACTAGACCCAGCCTCCGCTACCCCACCATCTCTAGCCTGACTAGACCCAGCCTCATCTACACCACCATCTCTAGCATGACTAGACCCAGCCTCATCTACACCACCATCTCTAGCATGACTAGACCCAGCCTCATCTACACCACCATCTCTAGCATGACTAGACCCAGCCTCATCTACACCACCATCTCTAGCATGACTAGACCCAGCCTCATCTACACCACCATCTCTAGCATGACTGGACCCAGCCTCCGCTACCCCACCATCTCTAGCATGACTGGACCCAGCCTCCGCTACCCCACCATCTCTAGCATGACTAGACCCAGCCTCATCTACACCACCATCTCTAGCATGACTGGACCCAGCCTCATCTACACCACCATCTCTAGCATGACTAGACCCAGGCTCATCTACACCACCATCTCTAGCCTGACTAGACCCAGCCTCATCTACACCACCATCTCTAGCCTGACTAGACCCAGCCTCCGCTACCCCACCATCTCTAGCATGACTAGACCCAGCCTCATCTACACCACCATCTCTAGCCTGACTAGACCCAGCCTCCGCTACCCCACCATCTCTAGCATGACTGGACCCAGCCTCCGCTACCCCACCATCTCTAGCATGACTGGACCCAGCCTCCGCTACCCCACCATCTCTAGCCTGACTAGACCCAGCCTCCGCTACCTCACCATCTCTAGCATGACTAGACCCAGCCTCATCTACACCGCCATCTCTAGCATGACTAGACCCAGCCTCCCCTACCCCAGCATCTCTAGCCTGACTAGACCCAGCCTCATCTACACCACCATCCATAGCATGACTAGATCCAGCCTCATCTACACCACCATCTCTAGCCTGACTAGACCCAGCCTCCGCTACCCCACCATCTCTAGTATGACTGGACCCAGCTTTGTTCATTCTAGAAGCAGAATGTATAAATTCAGCTCCGACCTGTTCACCGACTGCAAGCAGAACCACCTCCACCTTAACTCCATTCTCAGGAACACACCTGAATCCATGCCGTATCGACAGCGTCTCCACCGCGCTAGGCTGAGAAGCCATCGAGCACACCACACCTACCAAACCCCAGGAAACTAACTCTGTCCTCTTTCACCCTAACTTTGAAAAAACCTGTGGATACCGCTAAAACAAATAGTGCATTAACCCTTCACCATAGAAAATAAAATGGAAAGAAAAGACCAAGACCAGAATAAAGAAAGTTAGTTAGGACAGAGCCCTCCACACCAAACACTCAAACTCCAAAAAAACTCCCAGCATGCACTGCAAGAGAGAGAGACAGAGAGAGAGAGGAGATTAAGAGAGAGAGACAGAGAGACAGACAGAGAGAGGAGATTAAGAGAGTGTGAGATGGGAGAGAAGGATGAGAGTGTTTTTGGGGAGTGTGTGAGATAGAGACTGCATGCTAACAGGAGTACGACAGCTGACCCATCTATGTCTCAGCGCAACCCATCACAGACACACACATGTACGTGATTAGGAGCTTTCCATGCTCCCTTGGCTTGCAGCTCTCCAGTCCTCCTCATGACTTTTAGTGCTGCAGCTCAAACAGACACAGTGTGTTCAGCAGCTACAGGTGTCCACAACATACAGTACAGTGGAGTACACATCATACAGTACTTTACAAGGCCCTCTGGGCAATCAGTCTTTAACACCCCAAGAGACATCTCTCTCTCTCTCTCTCTCTCTCTCTCTCTCTCTCTCTCTCTCTCTCTCTCTCTCTCTCTCTCTCTCTATGTCTCTCTCTCTCTCTCGCTCGCTCTCTCCCCCTCTCTCTCTCTCTCTCTCAAGCACAGCCCATGCACAGCCCTGTTCCATCTGACCTCCT
>NC_138313.1:31010000-31102500 GCF_965601325.2 Salmo salar
TTCAATTATCATTCCACACTAATGCTGCTAATGTTTCCTGAATGTTGCAGTGTGTCCTGGGGGAGAGGGGAGTGTGTGTATGTGTGTAGATGGGTGGTGCAGTCCCCTGGGTGTGTGCTTAGTGCTGTGCACCATACTGCATGATTAATGCTGATCGCCTGGTTCCTTCCTCTGAGCATTTTTCACTCCCTCGCTCCTTCTACCCAGTGTTTGGACAAGGCCACTGCAGCAATAACCAGCTGTGCAGAGAAAGAGTGTGTACAGTTACTGTGTGTGTGTGTACAGTATGTGTGTGTACAGTGTGTGTGTGTGTGTGTGTGTGTGTGTGTGTGTGTGTGTGTGTGTGTGTGTGTGTGTGTGTGTGTGTGTGTGTGTGTGTGTGTGTACAGTAAGTGTACTATAGCTGTGCGTTCACAAGTGTACACACTGTATGTGTATTGAGTTGATTTGAGTTGTATGTGTAATGAGTTGATTTTCATCTAATAAATACATCTATGACCAGCATTCCAGTAAACCGGTGGAGGAAATAACCCTTGATGAATCTGAAGATACATCCTTCCTTTATTAAGCTGTGTGTTTTCATTGGGATCCTGAGACCCACGTGAACCACAGATAACAAGTGAACCAAACCAGTCCTCCCAGCCAGAAGTAAGGACTGAGAGAGAGAGAACAGGTGGGTTTACTACTGGGCTTGTAGGCAATGGGACTATATAGAACACTTTGAGGAGGTACTTCGAAAAATGTGTGCGATAACATCGCTCATTTTAGTTTTTTCCCATTTTGTGCATCTTCTACACGACTCCGATGTAGGGCTGGTGTAGGGTGGAGTTGGAGGTATAGACTCTGATGTAGGGCTGGTGTAGGGTGGAGTTGGAGGTATAGACTGATGTAGGGCTGGTGTAGGGTGGAGTTGGAGGTATAGACTCTGATGTAGGGCTGGTGTAGGGTGGAGTTGGAGGTATAGACTGATTTGGGCTGGTGTAGGGTGGAGTTGGAGGTATAGACTCTGATGTAGGGCAGGTGTAGGGTGGAGTTGGAGGTATAGACTCTGATTTGGGCTGGTGTAGGGTGGAGTTGGAGGTATAGACTCTGTTGTAGGGCTGGTGTAGGGTGGAGTTGGAGGTATAGACTCTGATGTAGGGTGGAGTTGGAGGTATAGACTCTGATGTAGGGCTGGTGTAGGGTGGAGTTGGAGGTATAGACTGTAATGAGGACTAGTGTATGGTGGAGTTGGAGGTATAGACTCTGATGTAGGGCTGTTGTAGGGTGGAATTGAAGGTATAGACTCTGATGTAGGGCTGGTGTAGGGTGGAGTTGAAGGTATAGACTCTGATGTAGGGCTTGTGTAGGGTGGAGTTGGAGGTATAGACTGATGTAGGGCTGGTTTATGGTGGATTTGGAAGTATAGACTGTGATGTAGGGCTGTTGTAGGGTGGAGTTGGAGGTATAGACTCTGATGTAGGGCTGTTGTAGGGTGGAGATGGAGGTATAGACTCTGATGTAGGGCTGGTGTAGGGTGGAGGGTGGAGGCATAGACTGTGATGAGGGCTGGTGTATGGTGGAGTTGGAGGTATAGACTCTGATGTAGGGCTGGTATAGGGTGGAGCTGGAGGTATAGACTAATGTAGGGCTGGTTTATGGTGGATTTGAAAGTATAGGCTGTGATGTAGGGCTGTGTTAGGGTGGAGTTGAAGGTATAGACTCTGATGTAGGGCTGGTGTAGGGTGGAGATGGAGGTATAGACTCTCATGTAGGGCTGGTGTAGGGTGGAGTTGGAGGTATAGACTGATGTAGGGCTGGTGTAGGGTGGAGATGGAGGTATAGACTCTGATGTAGGGCTGGTGTAGGGAGGAGTTGGAGGCATAGACTGTGATGAGGGCTGGTGTATGGTGGAGTTGGAGGTATAGACTCTGATGTAGGGCTGGTGTAGTGTTGAGTTGGAGGTATAGACTCTGATGTAGGGCTGGTGTAGGATGGAGTTGGAGGTATAGACTGTGATGTAGGGCTGGTGTAGGGTGAAGTGGGAGGTATAGACTCTGATGTAGGGCTGTTGGAGGGTGGAATTGAAGGTATTTACTCTGATGTAGGGCTTGTGTAGGGTGGAGTTTGAGGTATAGACTGATGTAAGCCTGGTTTATGGTGGATTTGGAAGAATTGATAGACTGTGGTGTAGGGCTGTTGTAGGGAGGAGTTGAAGGTATAGACTCTGATGTAAGGCTGGTGTAGGGTGGAGTTGGAGGTATAGACTCTGATGTAGGGCTGGTGTAGGGTGGGGTTGGAGGTACAGACTGTGATGAGGGCTGGTGTATGGTGGAGTTGGAGGTATAGACTCTGATGTAGGGCTGGTGTAGGGTGGAGTTGGATGTATAGACTCTCATGTAGGGCTGTTGTAGGGTGGAATTGTAGGTATAGACTCTGATGTAGGGTGTGTGTAGGGTGGAGTTGAAGGTATAGACTCTGATGTAGGGCTGGTGTAGGGTGGAGTTGGAGGTATAGACTGATGTAGGGCTGGTGTAGGGTGGAGTTGGAGGTATAGACTGTGATGAAGGCTGGTGTAGGGAGGAGTTGGAGGCATAGACTGTGATTAGGGCTTGTGTATGGTGGAGTTGGAGGTATAGACTCTGTTGTAGGGCTGGTGTTGAGTGGAGTTGGAGGTATAGACTGTGATGAAGGCTGGTGTAGGGTGGAGTTGGAAATATAGACTCTGATGTAGGGTTGGTGAAGGGTGGAGTTGGAGGTATAGACTGATGTAGGGCTGGTTTATGGTGGATTTGGAAGTATAGACTCTGATGTAGGGCTGGTGTAGGGTGGAGTTGAAGGTATAGACTGTGATGTAGCGCTGGTGTAGGGTGAAGTGGGAGGCATAGACTCTGATATAGGGCTTGTGTGGGGTGGAGTTGGCGGTATAGACTGATGTAGGGCTGGTTTGGGGGTGGAATTGGAGGTTTAGACTCTGATGTAGGGCTGGTGTAGGGAGGAGTTGGAAGCATAGACTGTGATGAGGGCTTGTGTATGGTGGAGTTGGAGGTATAGACTCTGATGTAGGGCTGGTGTAGGATGGAGTTGGAGGTATAGACTGTGATGTAGGGCTGGTGTAGGGTGAAGTGGGATGTATAGACTTTGATGTAGGGCTGGTGTAGTGTGGAGTTGGAGGTATAGACTCTGATGTAGGGCTGGTGTAGTGTGGAGTTGGAGGTATAGACTGTGATGTAGGCCTGGTTTATGGTGGATTTGGAAGTATAGACTGTGGTGTGGGGCTGTTGTAGGGTGGAGTTGAAGGTATAGACTCTGATGTTGGGCTGGTGTAGGGTGGAGTTGGAGGTAGAGTCTCTGATGTAGGGCTGGTGTAGGGTGGAGTTGGAGGTATAGACTGTGATGTAGGGCAGGTGTAGGGTGGAGTTGGAGGTACAGACTGTGATGAGGGCTGGTGTATGGTGGAGTTGGAGGTATAGACTCTGATGTAGGGCATGTGTAGGGTGGAGTTGGAGGTATAGACTCTGATGTAGGGCTGTTGTAGGGTGGAGTTGGAGGTATAGACTCTGATGTAGGGCTGGTGTAGTGTGGAGTTGGAGGTATAGACTGATGTAGGGCTGGTGTAGGGTGGAGTTGGAGGTATAGACTCTGATGTAGGGCTGGTGTAGGGTGGAGTTGGAGGTATAGACTGATGTAGGGCTGGTGTAGGGTGGAGTTGGAGGTATTGACTGTGATGTAGGGCTGTTGTAGGTTGGAGTTGGAGGTATAGACTGTGATGAGCGCTGGTGTATGGTGGAGTTGGAGGTATAGACTCTGATGTAGGGCTGGTATAGGGTGGAGTTGGTGGTATAGACTGTGTTGAGGGCTGGTGTAGGGTGGAATTGGAGGTATAGACTCTGATGTAGGGCTGGTGTAGGGTGGAGTTGGCGGTATAGACTATGATGTAGGGCTGGTGTAGAGAGGAGTTGGAGGCATAGACTCGGATGTAGGGCTGGTGTAGGGTGGAGTTGGAGGCATAGACTGTGATGTAGGACTGGTGTAGGGTGGAGTTGGAGGTACAGACTGTGATGAGGGCTGGTGTATGGTGGTGTTGGAGGTATAGACTCTGATGTAGGGCTGGTGTATGGTGGAGTTGGAGGTATAGACTGATGTAGGGCTTGTGTAGGGTAGAGTTAGAAGTGTAGACTTATGTAGGGCTGGTTTATGGTAGATTTGGAAGTTTAGACTGTGATGTAGGGCTGGTGTAGGGTGGAGTTGAAGGTATAGACTGTGATGTAGGGCTGGTGTAGGGTGGAGTTGGAGGTATAGACTGATGTAGGGCTGGTTTATGGTGGATTTGGAAGTATAGACTGTGATGTAGGGCTGTTGTAGGGTGGAGTTGGAGGTATAGACTCTGATGTAGGGCTGTTGTAGGGTGGAGATGGAGGTATAGACTCTGATGTAGGGCTGGTGTAGGGTGGAGGGTGGAGGCATAGACTGTGATGAGGGCTGGTGTATGGTGGAGTTGGAGGTATAGACTCTGATGTAGGGCTGGTATAGGGTGGAGCTGGAGGTATAGACTAATGTAGGGCTGGTTTATGGTGGATTTGAAAGTATAGGCTGTGATGTAGGGCTGTGTTAGGGTGGAGTTGAAGGTATAGACTCTGATGTAGGGCTGGTGTAGGGTGGAGATGGAGGTATAGACTCTCATGTAGGGCTGGTGTAGGGTGGAGTTGGAGGTATAGACTGATGTAGGGCTGGTGTAGGGTGGAGATGGAGGTATAGACTCTGATGTAGGGCTGGTGTAGGGAGGAGTTGGAGGCATAGACTGTGATGAGGGCTGGTGTATGGTGGAGTTGGAGGTATAGACTCTGATGTAGGGCTGGTGTAGTGTTGAGTTGGAGGTATAGACTCTGATGTAGGGCTGGTGTAGGATGGAGTTGGAGGTATAGACTGTGATGTAGGGCTGGTGTAGGGTGAAGTGGGAGGTATAGACTCTGATGTAGGGCTGTTGGAGGGTGGAATTGAAGGTATTTACTCTGATGTAGGGCTTGTGTAGGGTGGAGTTTGAGGTATAGACTGATGTAAGCCTGGTTTATGGTGGATTTGGAAGAATTGATAGACTGTGGTGTAGGGCTGTTGTAGGGAGGAGTTGAAGGTATAGACTCTGATGTAAGGCTGGTGTAGGGTGGAGTTGGAGGTATAGACTCTGATGTAGGGCTGGTGTAGGGTGGGGTTGGAGGTACAGACTGTGATGAGGGCTGGTGTATGGTGGAGTTGGAGGTATAGACTCTGATGTAGGGCTGGTGTAGGGTGGAGTTGGATGTATAGACTCTCATGTAGGGCTGTTGTAGGGTGGAATTGTAGGTATAGACTCTGATGTAGGGTGTGTGTAGGGTGGAGTTGAAGGTATAGACTCTGATGTAGGGCTGGTGTAGGGTGGAGTTGGAGGTATAGACTGATGTAGGGCTGGTGTAGGGTGGAGTTGGAGGTATAGACTGTGATGAAGGCTGGTGTAGGGAGGAGTTGGAGGCATAGACTGTGATTAGGGCTTGTGTATGGTGGAGTTGGAGGTATAGACTCTGTTGTAGGGCTGGTGTTGAGTGGAGTTGGAGGTATAGACTGTGATGAAGGCTGGTGTAGGGTGGAGTTGGAAGTATAGACTCTGATGTAGCGTTGGTGAAGGGTGGAGTTGGAGGTATAGACTGATGTAGGGCTGGTTTATGGTGGATTTGGAAGTATAGACTCTGATGTAGGGCTGGTGTAGGGTGGAGTTGAAGGTATAGACTGTGATGTAGCGCTGGTGTAGGGTGAAGTGGGAGGCATAGACTCTGATATAGGGCTTGTGTGGGGTGGAGTTGGCGGTATAGACTGATGTAGGGCTGGTTTGGGGGTGGAATTGGAGGTTTAGACTCTGATGTAGGGCTGGTGTAGGGAGGAGTTGGAAGCATAGACTGTGATGAGGGCTTGTGTATGGTGGAGTTGGAGGTATAGACTCTGATGTAGGGCTGGTGTAGGATGGAGTTGGAGGTATAGACTGTGATGTAGGGCTGGTGTAGGGTGAAGTGGGATGTATAGACTTTGATGTAGGGCTGGTGTAGTGTGGAGTTGGAGGTATAGACTCTGATGTAGGGCTGGTGTAGTGTGGAGTTGGAGGTATAGACTGTGATGTAGGCCTGGTTTATGGTGGATTTGGAAGTATAGACTGTGGTGTGGGGCTGTTGTAGGGTGGAGTTGAAGGTATAGACTCTGATGTTGGGCTGGTGTAGGGTGGAGTTGGAGGTATAGTCTCTGATGTAGGGCTGGTGTAGGGTGGAGTTGGAGGTATAGACTGTGATGTAGGGCAGGTGTAGGGTGGAGTTGGAGGTACAGACTGTGATGAGGGCTGGTGTATGGTGGAGTTGGAGGTATAGACTCTGATGTAGGGCATGTGTAGGGTGGAGTTGGAGGTATAGACTCTGATGTAGGGCTGTTGTAGGGTGGAGTTGGAGGTATAGACTCTGATGTAGGGCTGGTGTAGTGTGGAGTTGGAGGTATAGACTGATGTAGGGCTGGTGTAGGGTGGAGTTGGAGGTATAGACTCTGATGTAGGGCTGGTGTAGGGTGGAGTTGGAGGTATAGACTGATGTAGGGCTGGTGTAGGGTGGAGTTGGAGGTATTGACTGTGATGTAGGGCTGTTGTAGGTTGGAGTTGGAGGTATAGACTGTGATGAGTGCTGGTGTATGGTGGAGTTGGAGGTATAGACTCTGATGTAGGGCTGGTATAGGGTGGAGTTGGTGGTATAGACTGTGTTGAGGGCTGGTGTAGGGTGGAATTGGAGGTATAGACTCTGATGTAGGGCTGGTGTAGGGTGGAGTTGGCGGTATAGACTATGATGTAGGGCTGGTGTAGGGAGGAGTTGGAGGCATAGACTCTGATGTAGGGCTGGTGTAGGGTGGAGTTGGAGGCATAGACTGTGATGTAGGGCTGGTGTAGGGTGGAGTTGGAGGTACAGACTGTGATGAGGGCTGGTGTATGGTGGTGTTGGAGGTATAGACTCTGATGTAGGGCTGGTGTAGGGTGGAGTTGGAGGTATAGACTGATGTAGGGCTTGTGTAGGGTAGAGTTAGAAGTGTAGACTTATGTAGGGCTGGTTTATGGTAGATTTGGAAGTTTAGACTGTGATGTAGGGCTGGTGTAGGGTGGAGTTGAAGGTATAGACTGTGATGTAGGGCTGGTGTAGGGTGGAGTTGGAGGTATAGACTCTGATGTCAGGCTGGTGTAGGGTGGAATTGGAGGTATAGACTCTGATGTAGGGCAGGTGTAGGGTGGAGTTGGAGGTATAGAATCCTATGTTGGGATGGTGTAGGGTGGAGTTGGAGGTTAGTGTAGAAGATTTGGTGTATAGTGTATGGCCTGTGGTGACCTCACCTGGGTGCCTGAGAGATGAACAGGATAGTGCCAAGTCACCTGTTGGCCATCTGTCTGCCTGTCTGTCTGTCTGTCTGTCTGTCTGTCTGTCTGTCTGTCTGTCTGTCTGTCTGTCTGTCTGTCTGTCTGTCTGTCTGTCTGTCTGTCTGTCTGTCTGTCTGTCTGTCTGTCTGTCTGTCTGTCTGTCTGTCTGTCTGTCTGTCTGTCTGTCTGTCTGCGTTCCTTCAGCTGACAGGCCGGTGTGTGTGTGTGACTATGTGTCTGTGGCTGTGTGTGTGTGTGTGTGTGTGTGTGTGTGTGTGTGTGTGTGTGTGTGTGTGTGTGTGTGTGTGGTGTGTGTGTGTGTGTGTGTGTGTGTGTGTGTGTGTGTGTGTGTGTGTGTGTGTGTGTGTGTGTGAGGGCTGACAGGTAGTGTGAGCTGATGAGAAACATGACAGCAACGCGACCGTAACCGGGCGGTAACCCAGGAGTACAGACACGCGAGCGCCAGGCCGTGGAGAACTACGTTTCCTCTAGGTTCTCTCCCAGGCGCCTGAAGCAGCTCTCAGAGAAGCTGATATCAAAATATCCCAGTCAACTTCTGACATCATCTTCTGCTAACACTTTACTTATGAAGTGTTAAATTGCCTGATAAATATGCATAGCACCTTATAGGTTTAGCCATAGAGCGTAGTACTGGTGAGGCCTATGGGAACACAGTACTCTGCCATCATCTTCTTTCTGTCAGTTTATTGGCTCAGCTCTGTCTGTCTCTGCTTTCATATCTGTCTGTCCGTCTGTCTCTGTCTTAATCGTAGTAATTCTGTCTCTGTATCATCACCGTCTGTTTGTATTTCTCTGTCTGTGTCTGTCTGTCTTGGCCCATCTGTCCAGGGCCTTCTCTGACACCCTCTCCATCATCCCAGCTGCAGACTCTTCAGAGCAGAGCAGAGCTGGAGAAGAAATAGTGTTTATAAGAGCTCCTTCCTTCCATATGGCCGATAACTATTAACGTTCCCCGCTGCATTTGCCTTGGACGCCGTTCTACAGGAACCATGTCCAGACTACAGAAAGAAAACAAGAACGGGAGGAAAAGAGTGGGCATCCAGGTTAAGGCGTTCTAGAGTTACCCATGCCGTTTCATGACTTTTCCGGGGGTAATTAAACTATACGATATGTGTATAAAGTGGTTTGGGCAGGCCACCCATTTTGCCACAGCACCCCCCCTCCCCTCCATTTTGCCACAGCACCCCCCCTCCCCTCCATTTTGCCACAGCACCCCCCCTCCCCTCCATTTTGCCACAGCACCCCCCCTCCCCTCCATCTTGCCACAGCATCCGCTTATTTATGAAAATCAAGAGGGGATCATGGAGACATAACATAACAAGCAGAAAATAAATGCTCCATTCAACAGAAATTCTGAGTGGTCGTTACAGTGACAGTGGTGTTACAGTGAGAGTGGTGTTACAGTGAGAGTGTTGTTACAGTGAGAGTGGTGTTACAGTGACAGTGGTGTTACAGTGAGAGTGGTGTTACAGTGAGAGTGTTGTTACAGTGAGAGTGGTGTTACAGTTACAGTGGTGTTACAGTGAGAGTGTTGTTACAGTGAGAGTGTTGTTACAGTGAGAGTGGTGTTACAGTGAGAGTGGTGTTGCAGTGACAGTGTTGTTACAGTGAGGGTGGTGTTACAGTGAGAGTGGTGTTACAGTGAGAGTGGTGTTGCAGTGACAGTGTTGTTACAGTGAGAGAGGCGTTACAGTGACAGTG
Source organism: Salmo salar (assembly GCF_965601325.2). NCBI lineage: Eukaryota > Metazoa > Chordata > Actinopteri > Salmoniformes > Salmonidae > Salmo > Salmo salar. Next base: position 31,019,110 of record NC_138313.1, read on the forward strand.
GTGTTACAGTGACAGTGGTGTTACAGTGAGAGTGGCGTTACAGTGAGAGTGGCGTTACAGTGAGAGTGGCGTTACAGTGAGAGTGGTGTTACAGTGAGAGTGGTGTTACAGTGAGAGTGGCGTTACAGTGAGAGTGGTGTTACAGTGAGAGTGGCATTACAGTATGAGTGGTGTTACAGTGACAGTGTTGTTACAGTGACAGTGTTGTTACAGTGAGAGTGGCGTTACAGTGAGGGTGGCATTACAGTGAGAGTGTTGTTACAGTGACAGTGGTGTTACAGTGAGAGAGGCGTTACAGTGAGAGTGGTGTTACAGTGAGTGTGGTGTTACAGTGACAGTGTTGTTACAGTGAGAGTGGTGCTACAGTGACAGTGGTGTTACAGTGAGAGTGGTGCTGCAGTGACAGTGTTGTTGCAGTGAGAGTGGCATTACAGTGAGGGTGGCATTACAGTGAGAGTGTTGTTACAGTGACAGTGGTGTTACAGTGAGAGAAGCGTTACAGTGAGAGTGGTGTTACAGTGAGTGTGGTGTTACAGTGACAGTGTTGTTACAGTATTAGTGGTGTTACAGTGACAGTGTTGTTACAGTGACAGTGTTGTTACAGTGGTGTTACAGTGAGAGTGGTGTTACAGTGAGAGTGGTGTTACAGTGAGAGTGTTGTTACAGTGAGAGTGACGTTACAGTGACAGTAGTGATACAGTGAGATGGGTGTTACAGTGACTTTGTTGTGACAGTGGTGTTACAGTGAGAGTGTTGTTACAGTGAGAGTGACGTTACAGTGACAGTAGTGTTACAGTGAGAGTGTTGTTACAGTGAGAGTGACGTTACAGTGACAGTGGTGTTACAGTGAGAGTGTTGTTACAGTGAGAGTGACGTTACAGTGACAGTAGTGTTACAGTGAGAGTGTTGTTACAGTGAGAGTGACGTTACAGTGACAGTGGTGTTACAGTGAGAGTGGTGTTACAGTGAGAGTGACGTTACAGTGACAGTAGTGTTACAGTGAGAGTGTTGTTACAGTGAGAGTGACATTACAGTGACAGTAGTGATACAGTGAGAGTGTTGTTACAGTTCTTTGCTGCTCCACTTTATGCAATGTACTGTATATGCTGCTCTGCTATGTATAAAATAATCACACTATTAGTCAAAGGAAAGAATCACTGAGGTTATGGCACATCAGCAGTAGGTTGGGACAGGCGGTCTTGTTCTCTCAGGAACTGACTTTGTACACAGCAGTATCTCCACCCTTCCTCTATCCATCTCTCTCCCCCATCTGCTCCTTTTATCTTCAGTGCTTTGTTCTTCAGGGAGCTCACTGTACAGTACTGTTCCTGTTACTGTACTGTTACTGAACAGTTATGTAACATCCAGAACCCTGGGCAGCAGCCTTCTACTGTAATGACTGTGGCAGTATGGCGTACCACACTGGTGATCTGGCCAAGACAATGTTGTACACTTTTCCATGGACAGAATGACACAGCACCAGCTGATAGTAATTGAGTAATTGGTTAAGAGCACACTCACAAGCACTTTCTCTTTCATTGGCCAACACACACACACACACACACACACACACACACACACACACACACACACACACACACACACACACCTCTATATAACACACTAATATTCATGATCAGTTTGATGAGGAGGTGGTGTGGCAGTGTGTTGGAGAGCAGCGTTTCAGAAGGTTCTCATTTGCTAATTCCTTGCTGCTGCCTGCGTTCTCTTATTGAAAACATCCCCTGGAATTTCCTCCAGCAACCACAGCCCAGCCACCACTTCACTGAGAAAGTGTATTGCAGTGTGTGTGTGTGTGTGTGTGTGTGTGTGTGTGTGTGTGTGTGTGTGTGTGTGTGTGTGTGTGTGTGTGTGTGTGTGTGTGTGTGTGTGTGTGTGTGTGTGTGTGTGTGTCTGTAAGGGGACTGTGGCTAGTGAGTTGTATGACCTAGATAGTTGTTTATTAATGACTACAGCAATAAAATACATAATCAATATTTATATTCACTTTTGTCTGTTGCACCAGTTTGTGAGTTTTTGTGTGCACTGTGTATGTGTGTGTATCTATACTAGGTTATTGTTCGTGTCCATTTGTTCAGACTTTTGCTTAAAAAAATTATAATATTAAAACAAATAATATTTCAGTGCAGGTTTTTCCATTCTGTTGAAGCCATGGTCCTATTGTTCCACTCTAGATATTGCCTGCTTTGTCACAACGTCTCCATCGTTCTCTCTTTCTTCTTCTCTTCTCTCTCTTCCTCGTCTGTCTCTGTCTGCTTTCCTGTCTGCCTCCATCACCCCTGTATCACACTGACGCCATCTCTCTCTCTTCTTTAACTCCATCTGCTCTGTCTCACTCTATCTTTCCATGTCGTCCCCTCCTCCCAGTAGGAACGTTTTATGGAAACAGAAAAGAGGACAGAAGGATAGGAGGAGAAACAAAGGGACACCAGTGAAAGGCGACTAGAGGTCTTGCACTGATAACTTTGTATTGTATTTGTACAGGTGTGTCAGTGTGTGTGTGTGTGTTTGTTGTGTTGTGAATGTGTGTTTCTGTATTACTGTATTAGTGTGGGTGTATTATTTAACAGTGGTGCCTCTGTCCTGTTTTAGTGTCCACCCTGTTGGGCTGACGTGTCACTCCCTGCCTCCCCCTCTCCTACTCACCCTCTCCTCCCGTCCCGTGCGTGAGACTGACGATGCACAGGCCCCGTCTCCCGTGTCGCTGGGGCGGGGGTCAGCCTTTTTTGTCTTGCATACGTCTTCAACTCAAACATGTACGCACACAGGCACGCACACACACACACACACACACACACACACACACACACACACACACACACACACACGCACACACACACACACACACACACACACACACACACACGCACACGCACACACACACACACACACACAGTAGACAGGCAGATGCAGACACAGGCACACATACAAGGTCTGTCTGATATTAGATCCACCACAAGTCAGAGCTGAAGAGGTGCGATATTAAAACGTAATCTTTGCATCAGTCATCTCCCCATTAGCAGCAGACCCAGTGTGGAGCCCCATCACTTGTCTGTCTCCTACTCTCCTTACAGTCTCTATACAGCGCAAGGCAGCAGCATAAAAATCTCTCACAAACGTTTTATTAACATTATTACATATTTTACATACACTACCATTCAAAAGTTTGGGGTCACTTAAAAATGTCCTTGTTTTTGAAAGAAAAGCACATTTTTTTGTTCATTTAAAGAACATCAAATTGATCAGAAATGCAGTGTAGACATTGTTAATGTTGTAAATGACTATTGTAGCTGGAAACGGCAGATTTTTTATGGAATATCTACATAGGCGTACAGAGGCCCATTATCAGCAACCATCACTCCTGTGTTCCAATGGCACGTTGTGTTAGCTAATCCAAGTTTATAATTTTAAAAGGCTAATTGATCATTAGAAAACCCTTTTGCAATTATGTTAGCACAGCTGAAAACTGTTTTTCTGATTAAAGAAGCAGTAAAACTGGCCTTCTTTAGACTAGTTGAGTATCTGGAGCATCAGCATTTGTGGGTTCGATTACAGGCTCAAAATAGCCAGAAACAAAGATCTTTCTTCTGAAACTTGTCAGTCTATTCTTGTTCTGAGAAATGAAGGCTATTCCATGCGAGAAATTGTCAAGAAACTGAAGATCTCGAACAACGCTGTGTACTACTCCCTTCACAGAACAGCGCAAACTGGCTCTAACCAGAATAGAAAGAGGAGTGGGAGGCCCCGGTGCACAACTGAGCAAGAGGACAAGTACATTAGAGTGTCTAGTTTGAGAAACAGACGCCTCACAAGTCCTCAACTGGCAGCTTCATTAAATAGTACCTGCAAAACACCAGTCTCAATGTCAACAGTGAAGAGGCGACTCTGAGATGCTGGCCTTCTAGGCAGAGATGCAAAGAAAAAGCCATATCTCAGACTGGCCAATAAAAAGAAAAGATTAACAAGGGCAAAAGAACACAGACACTGGACAGAGGAACTCAATTAGCCTTTTAAAATGATGGACTTGGATTAGCTAACGCAACGTGCCATTGGAACACAGGAGTGATGGTTGCTGATAATGGGCCTCTGTACGCCTATGTAGATATTGCATTAAAAATCAGCCGTTTCCAGCTACAATTGTCATTTACAACATTAACAATGTCTACACTGTATTTCTGATCAATTTGATGTTATTTTAATGGACCAAAAAATGTGCTTTTCTTTCAAAAACAATCCAATTTCTAAGTGACCCCAAACTTTTGAACGGTAGTGAATATTTTTCCTGACCCATAATATATTATGTATGACACATTCCCCTGTTATCATTAAAATAACTACTGATAACTAATCTAGTCTAAGGTTAGGAGTTTGGGCCCATAGTGCTAGCCTCTCTCTCTGTCAGGCCCATAGACTCTGTCCCTCTCAGGCCCTGAGGGTTAGCTTAGCGTTATCCGGTGTGCTGGTGGGATTCCCAGGCAGCTCTAATTAGATGGAGGGCTCATTAGTCTGCTGGTAGATTACATGCTTCATTAGCCTCTTGAAAACATATCACAGCTCATTCAGCACTAATGGCTGCTACGCCACATTGCATTAAAACATGTACTCCCACTCCATCTCCTTAACTCTCCTCTGGATAATGCAAATACACATGCACACACACTTTCTCTGACACACACACACACACACACACACACACACACACACACACACACACACACACACACACACACACACACACACACACACACACACACACACACACACACACACACGTTTTGCATGGACACAATTGCACTCATGCACACACATACGATAGTGATTACACTTGCGATTTTGAGAAAAATTTGCGTAAAGTCTGTTATGAATTACTATGTATCAGCTGATCTGAGAGCTAAACCTGACTAGCATGTAGCAGAGGGGGCTTATTGCAATAAAGAGGGGATGAGGAGGTGAAAGTTGGAGGGCAGGAAATTAAATGATGAAAGGTGGAGCAGGAATCAGATGAGAGAGATAAATAGACCATTGTGGGGGTCTACGAGATGCCATGGCTTCTATCACGTGTCTACACCGCATAGCTACAGTCAGCGTATGTGTGTGTGTGCAAGATAGGGAACCTTTCTCCAGACGCCTGCCAGCTGCCCTCATCCCCCCTCCCGTCCTAGCAGACAAGGAGTTAAGACCTCAGCTGTCTGCAACAAAAACTAATGGAGGGGGCAATTTTCACTAAATGTTTTAAACCCAGCACAGGCCCAACCCCTGCAAGTCCCTGTCTACCCCATCTCTCTTTCCCTCTTTTTCTCCCTGTACACTTTCTCTTTCTTTCCCCACTCTCTTTTTCCCCTACTCTCTCTGTCTCTCTCTGCCAGCAGTATAGCAGCAGTGACTGTAGCATGTGGGGTCTGGCAAACAGACTGAGAGCATACAGACAGTCTAAATATTTAAAGCCAGCAGGAAACACTTTAAATGTTCCTACAGAAATCCACTGACCCCTACAGCGGTCCTGACTTGGTCCATGTTTTCAAGAGACCGTGGGTCTCAGAGCATGCACAACAAAGTCAAATCAAATCAAATTGTATTTGTCACATGGTTCATAAACAACAGGTGTGGACTAACAGTGAAATGATTACTTACGGGCCCTTCCCGACAATGTAGAGAGAAAGAAAATAGAGAAGTATTAGAAACGCGACCGTGGTTCTTGACCACATGGACCAAGTCAGGACCGCTGTAGGGGTCAGTGGATTTCTGTAGAAACATTTAAAGTGTTTCCCGCTGGCTTTAAATATTTCGTCTGTCAGTATGCTCTCACTTTAATAATAATAGATACACAATGAGTAACAATAACTTGGCTATATACAAGGAGTTACAGTACTGAGTGGATGTACAGGGGTACGAGGTAATTGAGGTAGATATGTACATATAACTAGGAATAAAGTGACAGATAGTAAACATTAGCAGCAGCGTATGTGATGAGTCAAAAAAGTTTGTGTAAAAAGGGTCAACGCAGATAGTCTTTAGCTATTTGGTTTACTATTTAGCAGTCTATTAGCAGTCTATTAGCAGTCTATTAGCAGTCTATTTAGCAGTCTATTAGCAGTCTATTTAGCAGTCTATTAGCAGTCTATTTAGCAGTCTATTAGCAGTCTATTAGCAGTCTATTTAGCAGTCTATTAGCAGTCTATTTAGCAGTCTATTAGCAGTCTATTTAGCAGTCTATTAGCAGTCTATTTAGCAGTCTATTTAGCAGTCTATTTAGCAGTCTATTAGCAGTCTATTTAGCAGTCTATTTAGCAGTCTATTTAGCAGTCTATTAGCAGCCTATTTAGCAGTCTATTTAGCAGTCTATTTAGCAGCCTATTTAGCAGTCTATTAGCAGTCTATTTAGCAGTCTATTAGCAGTCTATTTAGCAGTCTATTAGCAGTCTATTTAGCAGTCTATTTAGGAGTCTATTAGCAGCCTATTTAGCAGTCTATTTAGCAGTCTATTTAGCAGTCTATTTAGCAGTCTATTAGCAGCCTATTTAGCAGTCTATTTAGCAGTCTATTTAGCAGTCTACTTAGCAGTCTATTTAGCAGTCTATTAGCAGCCTATTTAGCAGTCTATTTAGCAGTCTATTTAGCAGTCTATTAGCAGCCTATTTAGCAGTCTATTTAGCAGTCTATTTAGCAGTCTATTTAGCAGTCTATTAGCAGCCTATTTAGCAGTCTATTTAGCAGCCTATTAGCAGTCTATTTAGCAGTCTATTAGCAGCCTATTTAGCAGTCTATTTAGCAGCCTATTAGCAGTCTATTTAGCAGTCTATTAGCAGTCTATTTAGCAGCCTATTTAGCAGTCTATTTAGCAGTCTATTTAGCAGCCTGTTTAGCAGTCTGTTTAGCAGTCTATTTAGAAGTCTATTTAGTAGCCTATTTAGCAGTCTATTTAGCAGTCTATTTAGAAGTCTATTTAGTAGCCTATTTAGCAGTCTATTTAGCAGTCTATTAGCAGCCTATTTAGCAGTCTATTTAGCAGTCTATTTAGTAGTCTATTAGCAGTCTATTTAGCAGTCTATTTAGCAGTCTATTAGCAGTCTATTTAGCAGTCTATTTAGCAGTCTATTTAGAAGTCTATTTAGCAGTCTATTTAGAAGTCTATTTAGTAGCCTACTTAGCAGTCTATTAGCAGTCTATTAGCAGCCTATTAGCAGTCTATTTAGCAGTCTATTTAGCAGTCTATTTAGCAGTCTATTTAGAAGTCTATTTAGTAGCCTATTTAGCAGTCTATTTAGCAGTCTATTTAGCAGTCTATTAGCAGCCTATTTAGCAGTCTATTTAGCAGTCTATTTAGCAGTCTATTAGCAGCCTATTTAGCAGTCTATTTAGCAGTCTATTTAGAAGTCTATTTAGCAGTCTATTAGCAGCCTATTTAGCAGCCTATTTAGCAGTCTATTTAGCAGTCTATTTAGCAGTCTATATAGCAGCCTATTAGCAGCCTATTAGCAGCCTATTTAGCAGTCTATTTAGCAGTCTATTTAGCAGTCTATTAGCAGTCTATTTAGCAGTCTATTTAGCAGTCTATTAGCAGTCTATTTAGCAGTCTATTTAGCAGCCTATTTAGCAGTCTATTAGCAGTCTATTTAGCAGTCTATTTAGCAGTCTATTAGCAGTCTATTTAGCAGTCTATTTAGCAGCCTGATGACTTGGGGGTATAAGCTGTTCAAGGTCTTGTTGGTTCTGGACTTGGTGCATCGGTACCTCTTGATTGACCTATAGGGGGTAGATGAGTATAAATATTACAATTATTATTGCTGATTTGGTTCATTAGGGGACCAGGATCGGGACACGACCATTCACAATTGTCGGTCATCACACCCCACCAGTCAAGGCACTCTGAGGGTCTCACCCTCAGGGGGTAGATGAGGGTGTAATGTGGGATGTCTTACTTAAACAGCTGTAAAAGGTTGCTATTACCCAAGGAATAATTCCATGTATTACATATAAAAAATGTCCAGTCGCAAAATCCTGCACGGAGCCTTCACCGTGCGCTGCCACTTTAAGAGCACATCAGAAGTAAGGAAGGAGGAAATAAAAATAGCTCTTCCGGGTCTCTGGAGTGAACTCTCGTTTGGCCGACAGTTTGATAGTATGTGCAATGCTGCAGAAGTGTTCTTTATTTTCAGTGTGCATTAGGGGAACAGGACTGGGACACGATCGATCCCGGTCATCGGTCATCACCCCCCTCTGGTGGAGGCACTCATTGGGCTACATGCATAGTAGGGTTGGCCGGAATCCAAATTTTCATACCTTCATACAGTTCCTGTAACAAAGCATCCTTCACTCATGCTGCCAAACATATCCTCGTAAAACTGACCATCCTACTGATCCCCGACTTCGGCGATGTCATTTACAAAATAGCCTCCAACACTCTACTCAGCAAATTGGATGCAGTCTATCACAGTGCCATCCGTTTTGTCACCAAAGCCCCATATACTGCCGACCACTGCGACCTGTACGCTCTCGCTTCATACTCGTCGCCAAACCCACTGGCTCCAGGTCATCTACAAGTCTCTGATAGGTAAAGCCCCGCCTTATCTCAGCTCACTGGTCACCATAGCAGCACCCACCCGTAGCACGCGCTCCAGCAGGTATATCTCACTGGTCACCCCCAAAGCCAATTCTTCCTTTGGCTGCCAATGACTGGAACAAACTGCAAAAATCTCTGAAGCTGGAGACTCTTACCTCCCTCACTAACTTTAAGCACCAGCTGTCAGAGCAGCTCACAGATCACTGCACCTGTACATAGCTCATCTGTAGATAGCCCATCCAATCTACCTCATCCCCATACTGTTCATTTATTTATCTTGCTCCTTTGCACCCCAGTATCTCTACTTGCACATTCATCTTCTGCACATCCTACCATTCCAGTGTTTAATTGCTATATTGTAATTACTTCGCCACCATGGCCTATTTATTGCCTTACCTCTCTTATCCTACCTAATTTGCACATGCTGTATATAGATTTTTCTACTGTACTATTGACTGTATATTTGTTTATTCCATGTGTATCTCTGTGTTGTTGTATGTGTCGAACTGCTTTGCTTTATCTTGGCCAGGTCGCAGTTGTAAATGGGAACTTGTTCTCAACTAACTAGCCTACCTGGTTAAATAAAGGTCAAATAAGGGCCGCTATTTCTTTCCAAAGGTAAACTTCTTTTTTTATGCACAGAACGAATTTAGGCAGCAGGGATCCTGATCCAGGAGGGGATTGATTGTCTCTGCTGTAACCAAGAGGCTTGAGCTGGCAAGCTAGCTACTTACTTAGCAAGTTAGCCAACCAAATGCATAGCTGGAGCCCTGAGATCATTTATTTGGCAAATCTTAGATACTTAACTTTTAGTTATAAGCTGCAGCGTAGAAACCCCCTCTATAAGCTTTAAGGGTGCCCCAACTGATATTGAAAATCATACGGTCGGTATTTCAAAATACCCCGGTATATGGTATATACAGTATACTGCCCAAGCCTAATACATAGGATATAAAATCATTACAGAGAAGAAGGGGAGAGACAAGGAGAGGAATGAGGAGGAGGAGGGGAAACCATTCTGATTCCCATTAATCCCACTACTAAAACAGTGGGATTCAGGGTGGAATTTCCTGATTCCTTCCTTTAGATTTACACGTCAAGCGAGAGGTGCTCTGTTCAACGCCATGGTTCAGCTGGTTCAGATGCACTGCGGCTAGGATTTCTCTCCCCCGGTTTGTTGACTGGGAGGCTGGGAGGTGATTTATAGATGCGCTGGTACTGTAGAGGTGCAAATGTACACCCAGGGTTAAGGTGCAGGGATGCTGAAGTTATTAAACCTTTGTTACATTACTCATTCTCACGTTGTGGAATAGTACTCTGAACTACAGTACCGGGAGTGAGTCAGACAGGGACTCCCCCGAGCATCTTAACACACACACACACACACACACACACACACACACACACACACACACACACACACACACACACACACACACACACACACACACACACACACACACGTATGTGAACGTACACATGCATATATGCACACACGTTGTGAATGCATGCACTCACGCAAACGCAAGCATGAATGCACACACACACACACACACACACACCCAAACATCAGATAGCACTCACATTTCCAATCAGGGTTGAGGAATCCTTATTTTCCTTGGCCAACTTTTTTTTTTAGGAGTCCAGCTTTGTGTGGTTTGGTTCCACCCCTTTCTCTCTACCCATCCTTCTCTTCTTCTCTCTTTTTTCATGGTCTGTTGTTCCACAGCCTGTGAAGCAACAGCTTGTGTTTGTTTGCAGCATAGCAACAGTGCCCAGCATGGGTTCTGTGTGTTCTGTGTGTAGTGGTCTACATCAGTGTCCTACTTCCACCCTCTTCCTTCCCCACAGGGGTCCACCAGCCAGCCTGACTGCCCATGCTCTGAGGGCATGGATCCCTCTCTCCTTCTGATGCTGATACAGTCTCCCTCTCTCCTTAAATCTGTCCTTATCCTCATCACGCTCTATATTATAGGACCAGCAAGGTCACCCGTGATACAAGTCAGTATTCGACGTCCATTCGTGTCTTAGGACGTCAGGAGATGACATGGAAACCGGCCACTAGGGACAACAGAGAGAGCTGTTACCTTCAAGAATGTTTCAGTTTTGCTAAGGCGTTGCTAGCGATTTTTGTTTTACGCCTATCCCAAACCTTAAACAAATCAAGTCAAATGTATTTATAAAGCCCTTTTTACATCAGCAGATGTCACAAAGTGCTAAACAGAAACCCAGCCTAAAACCCCAAACAGTAAGCAATGCAGATGTAGAAGCATGGTGTAGAAGCTAGGAAAAACTCCCTAGAAAGGCAGGAACCTAGGAAGAATCAGGCTCTGAGGGGTGGCCAGTCCTCTGCTGGCTGTGCCAGGTGATTATAACAGTACATGGCCATTAAGGCCATATTGTTTTCAAGATGTTCAAACGTTCATAGATGACCAGCAGGGTCAAATAATAATCAGTGGTTGTAGAGGGTGCAATAGGTCAGTACTTCAGGAGTAAATGTCAGTTGGCTTTTCATAGCCGAGCATATAGAAGTCGAGACAGCAGGTGCGGTAGAGAGAGAGAGAGAGGGAGAGGGAGAAAAAGAGAGAGAGAGAGAGTCGAAAACAGCAGGTCTGAGACAAGGTAGCACAGGTCAGGATTCCATAGCCGCAGGCAGAACAGTTGAAACTGGAGCAGCAGGACGACCAGATGGACTGGGGACAGCCAGGAGTCATCAGGTCAGGTAGTCCTTAGGCATAGTCCTAGAGCTAAGTTCCTCCTGGAGGAGAGGGAATTAGAGGGAGCCCTTACCTTAACCATTCAGAGTTAATGCCTAACCTTAAAATGTTGGAGTTAATGCTAAAACTTAATAACCCTTTAAAATTTGGAGTTAATGCCTAAACTAGTTTCAGCTGCGGGCCGATTTTTGTCAGAGTGAATGGTCTGGGGTGCGGGGGGGGGACGGACGGCGAAAATAATAATAATAATTTGTACAATGAAAATTAACAACAACTAAGCCCAAAAACATTCTTTATTTTTAAAACTTAAAAAACACTTGTTTTGTTGCCTGTTGCCGACCTCTGTTATAGGGATTACCTCTACAGTGGGGGAAAAAAGTATTTGATCCCCTGCTGATTTTGTACTTTTGCCCACTGATAAAGAAAGGATCAGTCTATAATTTTAATGGTAGGTTTATTTGAACAGTGAGAGACAGAATAACAACAAAAATATCCAGAAAAACGCATGTCAAAAATTTTATAAATTGATTAGCATTTTAATGAGAGAAATAAGTATTTGACCCCCTCTCAATCAGAAAGATTTCTGGCTCCCAGGTGTCTTTTATACAGGAAACGAGCTGAGATTAGGAGCACACTCTTAAAGGGAGTGCTCCTAACCGTAGCTTGTTACCTGTAAAAAAGACACCTGTCCACAGAAGCAATCAATCAATCAGATTCCAAACTCTCCACCATGGCCAAGACCAAAGAGCTCTCCAAGGATGTCAGGGACAAGATTGTAGACCTACACAAGGCTGGAATGGGCTACAAGACCATCGCCAAGCAGCTTGGTGAGATGGTGACAACAGTTGGTGCGATTATTCGCAAATGGAAGAAACACAAAAGAACTGTCAATATCCCTCGGCCTGGGGCTCCATGCAAGATCTCACCTTGTGGGGTTGCAATGATCATGAGAACGGTGAGGAATCAGCCCAGAACTACACGGGAGGATCTTGTCAATGATCTCAAGGCAGCTGGGACCATAGTCACCAAGAAAACAATTGGTAACACACTACGCCGTGAAGGACTGAAATCCTGCAGCACCCGCAAGGTCCCCCTGCTCAAGAAAGCACATATACATGCCCGTCTGAAGTTTGCCAATGAACATCTGAATGATTCAGAGGACAACTGGGTGAAAGTGTTGTGGTCAGATGAGACCAAAATGGGGCTCTTTGGCATCAACTCAACTCGCCCTGTTTGGAGGAGGAGGAATGCTGCCTATGACCCCAAGAACACCATCCCCACCGTCAAACATGGAGGTGGAAACATTATGCTTTGGGGGTGTTTTTCTGCTAAGGGGACAGGACAACTTCACCGCATCAAAGGGACGATGGACGGGGCCATGTACCGTCAAATCTTGGGTGAGAACATCCTTCCCTCAGCCAGGGCATTGAAAATGGGTCATGGATGGGTATTCCAGGATGACAATGACCCAAAACACACGGCCAAGGCAACAAGGGAGTGGCTCAAGAAGAAGCACATTAAGGTCCTGGAGTGGCCTAGCCAGTCTCCAGACCTTAATCCCATAGAAAATCTGTGGAGGGAGCTGAAGGTTCGAGTTGCCATACGTCAGCCTCGAAACCTTAATGACTTGGAGAAGATCTGCAAAGAGGAGTGGGACAAAATCCATCCTGAGATGTGTGCAAACCTGCTGGCAAACTACAAGAAATGTCTGACCTCTGTGATTGCCAACAAGGGTTTTGTCACCAAGTACTAAGTCATGTTTTGCAGAGGGGTCAAATACTTATTTCCCTCATTAAAATACAAATCATTTTATAACATTTTTTACATGCGTTTTTCTGGATTTTTTTGTTGTTATTCTGTCTCTCACTGTTCAAATAAACCTACCATTAAAATTATAGACTGATCATTTCTTTGTAAGTGGGCAAACATACAAAATAAGCAGGGGATCAAATACTTCTTTCCTTCACTGTATATCCTCTCCTAATCCTGCGTTGCCTGATTATATTGACAGGGTGCAGGGATGGGTAGAAGCAGGGATGGGTAGAAGCAGGGATGGGTAGAAGCAGGGATGGGTAGAAGCAGGGATGGGTAAAGGAATGGAGAAAGGGATGGAGGGAGGGGTGCAAGTGCGGACAGGCGGTGTGAGTAATAAGGTGCTGACACGGCTGGAATCAGGCCCACAAACCCCTCAGCCTGGGTGGCAACCAAACACACGCTACTATAGAGGAGAAATGGATGGGGAGAGAGAGAGAAAGAGAAATATAGAGGAAAATAGATACAGAGAGATTAGGTGAGAGATAGAAAGAAAGAATGAGGGAGCATTTTTTGGAAGGGAGAGAGGGGAAGCTACTGTAGATAAGTAAATAACTCTGGATTGAGGAGGAACTCCCTGGTAGGAGTGTGATTTTCCAGTCTACCCTGACCAGTGGCACAACAGCAGGCAGGGCAGGGCAGGAAAGAGCTATTAGATACATAAGAAGGCAGGACTTCTCTCTCATTAAGCCCATAATGGATTTGTTTTGGGTTTGGCCTCTGAGCTGCCTGCCTCTCTTTAACTGCTTCTTAGCACCACTTTGTTTACAGTGATCTAAATCCTCAGTGGTCTAAATCCTCAGTGTGGTCACCAAATAAACACACTGGCTGGCCGAGGAGGGCCACATACCGGACAGAGCCACAGAAGTCTGTTTACAGGGGAGGAGGATCTCCTCCTACTTTTAGAGGGATGTGTGTGGCTACTAAATGTGTGTGTTGGTGTGTGGTGCAGGTGTGTTTGTTTGTTTGTGTATGGGTGTTTATTTGTGTAGGTGTTTTGGGTGTGGGTGAGGGATTGAAGGCGTTTCACATATGAAATTTGGTAACCTGGTTTGGTTTCTTGGATCGTTTGTGAAAATTCTACAGAATAAGTTTTGCTTTCACAAGACCTGAAAATAACCGTTTCACGGGGCGATTTGCGACACACACACTCTACATGGCGTTAGGAAGCTTGCTTGTTTACAACGGACATAAAGTTCCACACAACTTCCGCTGCCGTGTCACAATACCTGGTACTCTGGTCACGGATTTTGGAACCTTTACACACGCAGGTCCAGGATTCATTTTAGCCAGGGTTCATTTGGGGTTCACACATGCTTTATAACTGGATCAGGGTACCAAAGGCTCCAGGCTCCAGATCATACAGGGGATACGTGACAGCGCCCTCACAAATCAAGAAAGAGAAAGGAACGCAAGATATCAGAAATATATTTTCGACCTCCTCTAATGGTCTCTTGAGTCAGAAACAGTCTGACCACAGACAGTGAATACACACATTCACTCTGAGCGACAGGTCAGACCAGACAGACGGGAGGGTGCACTTGGCCCCCTGTAGCAGGCGTGTGTTCCTGGCTACAGTCCTGATCTCTGTGGCTGTCTGGTGTCTGGTTAGGGAGATGACCATACACACATATGCAGGCCCCTTCACACACACTTACACACTTCTAATTCATCCCACACAGCCCTCAGAACCAACTAAATTACTTCCCCTGATGGCCTGTGGAAACCGTATGTCTCTGTAAGCCCTCTGTTCAGACTGTTTGTGTATGACATCTAAAAGTCAGAAAATAAACAAGACATCAAACAGACAGCTTGACCTAACAGACGGAATGCACAGGGCTTTTTTCACTGACCGTAAAAGGGCTTCATAGCTGAAATTAATGAAATATCTGCTTGACAAAGACATGAGGGTCATTGAATCTGCCATTCTGGGAGCAGCCTTCAGCTGTGGAGGGGGCAGGAGAGGATAGGAGAGAGGAAGAAAGGAGTAGAAAGGAGGAGTGGAGCATAGAGGGAAGAGAGAAGGCAAGAGGAGAGACGTGAAGAGAGGAGAGGAGGGGTGAGGAGAAATAAGTAAAAGAGGAGAAAAGAGGAGAGGAGTAGACTGGGCCCCTCAATAGGGTGTCTGTCCCCCCCTCCTCTTCTCTCTTCTCTGGAGGGGCTTGGTGTGGTGGAGGGAGAGTGCTGTAATCTGGCCGTCTGATCTGACCGACACTCGGCGGTAGCCTCTCCTTCCTCCCCTGCCAATCCCCACGCCGTCTTTGAACTCCACCGCCAAGAAAGTGTAGCGCCGCCTTTTCTCCCCTCAGGAATGATCAGAAAAATCATAATAATAAAATAGAGGGTCGGGAAAGCAGGCAAGCTAGGGCCCTTGAAGATTGTCAGCGTGCTGTTAATAAGCTTGGGGAGCGTGCTGGGGGGCTGATGTCAGAGAGCATTAGGCCGTATTACTGGGTTGAGTGACACCTGGGATTATTCACGGTAGGGAGGAATAAAACTGCTTTCATCAGTGTGTGGCGGGGACCTGTCTGTTTGATGTCAGAATGAAGGAATCAGAAAAAAACAAGGGGTTTGGGGAAGGGGGCCAGGAGCAGAGTGCACTACAATATGGGGTCAATAAAGGTCAGTACATAGGAACAAGTGCAGAGAAAGATCAAGGGTCAGTATATGTTAGGAACCAAGGATGGCCTGTCTGCTACCATGAAGGGTCGAACACATCGGACCAAATGTGGATCTCCAATTCATTTACCGATCATTCAGCGAGCTGTTGGCGTCTGACTACTGACATTTTTGTGCGATTCTACATGTGAAATTGGTTTGCAATCGGTTCACAAAGTACTCTCGGCAGGAAAACGCTATCCCTGTCTCTTCACAGTTTTAGACTAGACCATCTTGTAGCTGTCTGTCATCATGACTAAGGATAAGACATTTTCTGGACCACATGGCCTGATCAGGGAAAACTCTGGGCCCTGTCTATCATGTACAGCGTTATTTGAGATGTGAACTGACCTGTTGTGTTTCCTGTTAGGTCACTTCCTGGGGAACCACAGTGTGTTGGACATCCTGAGACAGGAGGGCTACGAGGTGGTGCACACACCATCACACTACCAGGAACCAATCACAGAGTGAGTACAGAGACACACCCGCCCACACAGCAGTGCCACAACCGAAACACATGCACACACATTAACATGTGTATGTATTACGCTCATCGTAAACATTGGACCAAGGTGCAGTGTGGTAGGCGAACATTTTGCTTTTATTTAAAATGAACACCGACAAAACAACAAAATACAAAACGAACACAAAGTTCTGCAGGCTACACAGCAACTATGCAAAAACAAGATCCCACAAACTAAGGTGGGGAAAAAAGCTGCCTAAGTATGATCCCCAATCAGAGACAACGATAGACACCTGCCTCTGATTGGGAACCATACCCGGCAAACAAAGAAATAGAAAAACTAGAATGCCCACCCAAATCACACCCTGACCTAACCAAATAAAGATAATTAAAAGGATTTCTTAGGTCAGGGCGTGACAGTATGGGCATTGGGCACTAATTCATATGAACATTCACAAACATACAGTCTCAGATTTACCACAGAAGTTTACGATACCACATCAACCGTATTCACTCCAGAGCAGAAACACATGACATGTACTAATTGACCCCACATAGATGTACTAAATGTAGCACACATGTTTCAGTACATGTAGTACACCTTTACAACCAGATCTCAGCTATGTAGGAATCCTTTGATTCCCCCATCTCTCCCTCCCCTCGCCAGCTGTGAAAGGTAGGCCAGCCCGCTCCCAGCAGCCCCTTGGCATGGCCACCTCACAGAAAGAGCCTCAACCATCTGCCTCCTGAAGAGGGGAGCTGCATCTCCTCATGGAAACCAGCCCCTAGTCTCCCCCGTGAACTCTCCCACGCCTGAACACCCCGCACGCTGGCCCAGGCTCCCTATCACCCTGCAGGCAGCAGCAGCAGGACTTGGGGGGTTGATCTAAGGCCCGTGCAGGTTGGGCCCATTAAAATAGCAGCGCTAATGGTTACAGCACTCACTTGAACCAGGGTGAAAATGGACAAATGAGGAACAACAAAGGAAATCACATAAAGCAGAGCTACAGTAAAACATCTCATCCATCCTCTGCTTTTACAAACTCACTTCCTTCACTGCAAATTACAGCTGTAACAAACCCATTCCTCCCTGGCTCATACACAGAGCAGGCCCGGGCCCAGCCTCAGCCGAGCTGCAGGCCACAGCAGTTCTGCTTTAAAAGCTGACAAGTGGACTGACTGATTGTGGTCGAAAAACACACAAAACCGCTCAAAACACTTTGTGCTCTCTGATATGAGGTGACAACAACACAATGTGGCAGGAAGCTTTTCGGGAGGTTATGAAGTGTAAACCTCAAAACTGGGCCTGCACCCAGAGGCATCATGTGTTTTCTGCTCAATAGAGAGATTATGACAAAAGGAACCAAAGCAAAGTGACTCAGTGTAGAGTGGCTGTAGCCCACAACAGCCAGCATCTGTAGACAGTGTAATACTGGCTAACACGGAGCTGAACAGTGTGTGGTCTGGACTTGGGGCCTCATTATGATGTCAAACCTCCAGGGTGTTTACTGACGGGAAAGCAATATGACCCTTCATATGCATAGTAGGCAGAAGTTGCCCCTAAACGTTAAGGTCAATTTGAGGGTTTTCTGATCCTAGATCTGTGCCTACAGGCAACTACCGGTAATCAGATAGGGAAGGAAGTGGCATAAATGACAGGTAAGGAATGTGGATTAGTGTAGGGCCAAGTTCCAATGCTTTTGAAATGTATCCTCCTTTCCTGCTGTCATATGACGGTATTGATCAAAGCAATGTAACGGAAACCTTACTTTCTCCTATCTGACTGTGTTACATCCTTGACTACTTCAAGCAAATGAATATGGTAGAGATACATTTCTAAGGTAATGAGTTGTCAGGGTGGTCGGAGGGGTTACAGCTTCCTCCCTTGTGGCTTGTGGCGGATTTAGACACTCAGTAAACTCTTTACAAGCACAGAGGACATTGTGTCCCTGTTGGAAGTTCAAATCCCTTTGGAGCCTATAGGTAGGCTGGAGAGCACCGTGGTGCTCAGGTCACCTTAAACCACACACCATTGCACATTCACACACAACCTCTAAGGAGAACCTCCCTAAAATATATTACGTAAAATAAATAAACTACTCACTAACATTATTCTTTTATCTTTCATCTATTCCAGTGATGAGGGAACATACATCCAGGTCTATACCACAATGTTCTAATATTTAATAAGCATAGTTCTTTGTCCCACAGAGAACCAACAGAGAGCCCCAGCGATGGGGGCTCCGATGCGGGTACAGTCTCTCCGTCTGACTGGGTGACCAGTCCCTCAGACCTGGATGATGGGCTGGAGGGGCTGGAGGACGAGGAGCTGCCCCACATGCTGCTGCCAGACAGCCTGAGCCAGCTGGAGGAGTTTGGGAGACACAAGCGCCCCCGGAAGGCCCACCGCGGTCACAGCCGCCCCCGCCTCTTCAGTGACCTGTGGGTCCGCATCGGGGACGGGTGAGAGGAGAACAAACACACACACTGTCTCTAGCTCTTTATTGAAACCATCCAATGGCAACAAAGAGTATCGTAACATGAAGAGCAGCAGACAGTGCAACTGCACACTCATAGGACAGGATGAGCACTCACACAGCGAGAGACAGTAACAAGATCTGTCAGAAACTACCGCAGTGTTCCTGTTAACCTGACTGATCTGGTTTTCTCACCCTCCAGCACCACACCTCCTCAGCCTAATGTGAGGATAACCAATGACTACGTGACGGTGGAGCCCGCCCTCACCCACCAAGAGCAGCGCAGGAGGACAGACCTCTACCCCCCCATGGAGGCCCCCAGCAAGGCTTCCCCCTCTGCCCTGCCCACCCCCAGCTCAGCCCAGCCCAACACTGGCACCACCCACGCTCTCACCTACCTGCTAACGTTGCTTATCACTTACCTGCTGTTCACCTCCTGACCACACAGTGGAGCTCTCTCCACACACACTGACACTGACTGTCTCCATACCTGAGTGAGCATTGTTATGTGCCATAATCCTAGAACATACAAAGATCTACATATAAAGATTCTGCAAACGGGAACTGGAGGTGGATATTAACTGCTATGGGCATGGAACATACATTACACAGATCATTAGAACATCTGCACATTCACAGGACATGGATATGAGGGTTTGGGACAACAGACAGACAGACAGACAGACAGACAGACAGACAGACAGACAGACAGACAGACAGACAGACAGACAGACAGACAGACAGACAGACAGACAGACAGACAGACAGACAGACAGACAGACAGACAGACAGACAGACAGACAGACAGACAGAGACCTCTGAGACAAACCGGTCCGTCTTCAGGCTTCTGTGAAGGGAGATGCAACAGTCTGTGAAAAGTTATTTAAACTCACACTGTGGAATAAGCTTTTACCCATGATAAAATGGATGAACGGTCTATCAGAGATCTAATGGAAGATACTATATGGCATCTATATTATGAATTTGTCAGTTGTAGAGGCTGAGTCTTTAAACCTCAAGAAAAAAATATGATAGAATAATGAGTATAGCACAAGGTCTGGAACTCTCAGAAGAGTCTAGAGAGATGTCTAAAACCACCTTAAATGAAATATTATTGTGAATAATATTGATATTAATGATGATAATAGACATACTAATGACAATATTAACAGCTATAACTGTAATAAGGTCTTATATCTTATAGACATAGGACGAGGCACACACAGTGAAAGTTTTTGTAAATTGTGCATTTTGTTTATAAAAAAAATATTGTATATTTATTATTTCTTTAAGAGTATATTTTATTGCATTTGATCATTACTGAAAAATAAACTTTTGGAAATTCACTTACATTTCTCGGGCTGCATATTTCTCTCGGCCTACATGTCCATATGAATGCAAGTTAGTATTTTATTTCGAACATAGTGAGTGCAATAATGTAAAGGTCAGGCGTACAGAACATCTAGAGGTGGAATCCTCTAAGTGAATTCACTCAGCCCTCTACTGGTTTCAATGGGCATGCAGGGGTTTGGTCATCAATTTACGCTGGTGCTACTTTCCCCACCAGGTGGCAATGGTGGCTCACGCAAGAAAACAAATCACATGAAACGCTCAAACTCAAATATGAAACCCAAAAAATATCCCATGGTAATGTGGCACCTCTGCTACTTCCATCTCTTTCAGTAATGCTCTTGTTAGCGTGTATATACTACAATTGTTCGTTATGTATAATTTCCACCGGCGTAGTTTTCAGAACAAAAATCTATGTGTTGCCTATTTTCTGCAGCAGGCCTAGTCTACAACATGCGGGAAGATGGAGACAGTGAGTTTACCATGCCAAGAACTCAAATAGACTGCTTAGTTTATAGAATAAGCTACTTTGAAAACTAGAAACTTGGATTGTGGTATTTTCACCTGTGCCATATAATTGTATTAAATCCCCTATTCAGTGTCTTAAATTCATACCAATTATAGACCAATAGCTTTATATATTTAGACTGCTGTAATTTGGTTTAAAAAAACGAAACAATTTCAGTGGTCAAATGTATTTGGTTTATGTTGGCCTACAGTGTATATGTACTAAATTCGAAATATAGGAATACTCTATTGAAAATCCACAGTTGGCCTGATGTAAATTACGAAATGCAATGTTTTCAGGTTGGGTGACAAAACAAGGCTAGAACTTTTCCGTGTTTTGCCTAGTAATCCCAGGCCTATTCCATTTTGAATCTATCAGAGTAGGCCTACAGCTATTTAAATGACTTTAGTCGTTGCATTTATTTTTATGCACGGAATAATAGAAACGGATCATTACTTCCCAACTAAACACTTCACATCAAATCTGACAGGTTTCTGAATAATGTTGCCTAATGTGAGCTAGCATCATACAGTAAGTAGCCTAAAGAGACATTAATGAATTGTGTGAATTGTGTGAGCACCGTTCTGCCAAAGATAGTTCTCCTTCTAATGGCATAGTAAAAACGTTACACACCCTTCTGTAGGCAAATCTTATATTTATATGGAAAATATTTATTTATGCATTTATTAATTCTCATTTTCATTCAGTTATTGTCACACATTCACTCATTCCCGAAATCCACGTTGACAGATTTGACTAATTCATGTTGCTGAATGTTCCTCTAGTCCTGTACACCGTCTGCTTTTAATGAACCTAACACACAGAACCTTACAGTGGATGGAAAAATACTACACCTACATGTCCTGTATTTAGGCCTACTGGAAATATGGATCCACTAAATAAATCGAAGAAGTCAGAGCAACAAAAGCCATTCAATGTTGAATGTGTTTATTATGTTCAGATACTGAGTAATATAGCTAGATATTGGATCACCTATATGTGATCTATTTATATGCATATGTAATCTATTTCATAATTCTAATGCACAGAAGAACATTGGCTGGCTGAAATAGTGGCTCACCATGGTGGACACAAACCTAACACATTTTATGAGCTCAGTAATTATGACCTGTGTATGATCCATCTATTCCATTCCGTCTGAGACAATCAACATATGTAGCCTAATATAAACAATCTCTTTCAGATTGAACATCTCTTTCCTCAGAGACACCTATAAAAGTTATTAATTTATGGAAGATGAAATATACAAAACACAATCACAACTCCCTCAATAAATTACAATTGCCAATAGTAATAATATAAATCAAGTAAAACAGTGTGAATGTTTAGTGAAAGCCAGTCCTTCACAAGTAGTACTGCATGCTACCTTACACAGCCATTCCACCAAGTTGTTCTGCTGGTGGGTGCTTGCTAACCAAATACCCTCTGCCTAATTGAGATGCTCTAATGACACTCTACTCCATTAATATTAATTGGATAATTATGATGATAACTGTCTAAACTTTGTTCCAATTTCAATTTGCTCCTGTCTTCCTTCCTCCTGACAGACTTTCTGGCATGATGGATAGAGCGGAACAAGTTTTAAAAAATAAACAGCTATTTCGCCCCTTAAGCCAAGACAGGACAATGTTTGCCTTTGCTAAAATACCATTTTCCCTGGGCTTTGGGTGTTGTTTGACGGAGTGGGGGTCCTAACAGGGTTCACAGAGGACTGACCCTCACACTGCCGGGGAGGGAGACGAGCTTGCATATAAATAAAAGATTACAGCGGAAAATCAATTTCTGGGCAAACTCATTAAAAATGCGTCTTCTCCTTAAATGATTCCCCTTCTTTTTGTATTCTCCCCTCTCTATCTCCCGGCGCTCACCTCTCTCCTCCCTCCATCCTTCCTTCCCCTGTTGCTCTCCCCCAGCGGTAATTACCAGCACAAGTCGTTTTTTGCCCTTTGATTTGCACCGTTTCACAAATGAAGGTTAAGTTTGTTTAACCATGGTGGATTTGCCAGTCATGTTAAAGCATATAATGTGGCAGGTCCTTGCTTTCCCCACACACCTCCAGCCCTAGCCCCAATCCCCCTATCCACCCGCCTCCTGGAGGGTTGGGGGGGATCCAAGGTTAAGGCTCACCGG
The DNA here is from genome assembly GCF_965601325.2 of Salmo salar. NCBI lineage: Eukaryota > Metazoa > Chordata > Actinopteri > Salmoniformes > Salmonidae > Salmo > Salmo salar. Next base: position 31,041,827 of record NC_138313.1, read on the forward strand.
TGCCGGGCCGAGGTCGACTGCAGTGGATCAGGCACCAAACTGAGTTTACCTGACTGGAGGGGGATAAGGAAGTTGTTAAAAACCACCTCTTGTAAAAGGATTTCAAAAAATACAAATGAAAAGCTTAGTGGCATGTTTGCCTTGTGAAAGCCTTTAGGTGCTCTTAGGAAACCATTGAAAGCAGAAAGATGGACAAGAAAGATAAGAAAGTGATTGTTATCCAGTCCAAGGTCTTCCATCAAGGACCTTAGAAATCAATACCATTTTGCTTCTATGAACATTATGGTTTGTAAATTGTGGATATGGATTGAAAGGAAGGGAAATACACTAGACAGACACAACAATTACTGTTCTCATTTAAAATTGTATCCCCTTGTACACCAAACAAATATATAAATGCAACATGTAAAGTGTTGGTCCCATGTTTCATGAGCTGAAATAAACATCCAAGAAAAAGTGTATTTCTCTCAAATTTTGTGCACAAATTTGTTTATATGGCTGTTAGTAAGCATTTATCTTTTTCCAAGATAATATATCCACCTGACAGCTGTGGCATATCAAGGAGCTGATTAAACAGCATGATCATTACACAGGTGCACCTTGTGCTGGGGACAATACAAGGCCACTTTAAATTGTGCAGTTTTGTCGCACAACACAATAACCCTTTAGTCTAACTCTTAAACTTAACCCTAACCTTAACCCCTAACCCCTAGCCTAGCTAACGTTAGCCAGCAACCTAGAATTCGTAACATATCATAGTTTTGGCAAATTCGTAACATATAGTACGTTTAGCAAAATTCGTAACCATACGGTATTGTACGTTCTGTAAAAGGACATGCTCCCAAGACATTAACCTCACCTACATAGCTCATGTACAAAGCAATACAAGCTTACTCAACCTGGTCTCAGAGCATTTTGTATTGTTCTGTATGTAAATCTGAGACAAACCATTTAGTATGATATGTTACATTTCGTATGGTATGTATTTATTTGTGGATGTCCATTCCCCATTTCATATAACATGTTACATATTACAATGCGTATTATTTGTTATGAATTTGCAAAACTTACAATATGTTCCAAATTTGCTAAAAGTACAATATGTTACAAATTTGAAAAATGTATGATATGTTACGAATTATAGCTAGGGGGCTAGGTGGCTAACGTTAGCTAGGCTAGGGGTTAGGGTTAAGGTTAGGGTTACGTTTAGGAGTTAGGTTAAAGGGAAGGCTTAGCTAAAATGTTTAAGGTTAGGGTTAGGTAAAAGGTTAGCTAAAAGGGTTACGGTTAGGGTTAGGGGAAGGGTTAGCTAACATGCTAAGTAGTTGCCAAGTAGCTAAAAAGTAGTAAGTAGTTGAAAAGTTGCTAATTAGCTAACATGCTAAAGTTATCTTTGATGAAATTTGAACTCTCAACATTCGGGTTGCTAGACGTTCGCGTTATACGCCAACCAATCCACCCTGACCAACCACCCTCCTTTCACTTTTGCTTTAAGTAACCATCTGTCTTATGTAACCATACAAAATGTAACATATCATACTAAATGGAGTGTCTTGGATTTATGTACAGAATAATATGAAATGCTCTGAGACCAGATTGGTTTACTGAGTGGCTGATTAAAGGTCCCGCTCATTCATCCTATTTCTATTCCTGCTCTCATCCTTCTAGACCTATCTGCTGCCTTTGATACTGTGAACCATCAGATCCTCCTCTCCACCCTCTCCGAGTTGGGCATCTCCGGCGCGGCCCACGCTTGGATTGCGTCCTACCTGACAGATCGCTCCTACCAGGTGGCGTGGCGAGAATCTGTCTCCGCACCATGCGCTCTCACCACTGGTGTCCCCCAGGGCTCTGTTCTAGGCCCTCTCCTATTCTCGCTATACACCAAGTCACTTGGCTCTGTCATATCCTCACATGGTCTCTCCTATCATTGCTATGCAGACGACACACAATTAATCTTCTCCTTTCCCCCTTCTGATAACCAGGCGGCGAATCGCATCTCTGCATGTCTGTCAGACATATCAGTGTGGATGACGGATCACCAGCTCAAGCTGAACCTCGGCAAGACGGAGCTGCTCTTCCTCCCGGGGAAGGACTGCCCGTTCCATGATCTCGCCATCACGGTTGACAACTCCCTTGTGTCCTCCTCCCAGAGTGCTAAGAACCTTGGCGTGATCCTGGACAACACCCTGTCGTTCTCCACTAACATCAAGGCGGTGACCCGATCCTGTAGGTTCATGCTCTACAACATTCGCAGAGTATGACACTGCCTCACACAGGAAGCGGCGCAGGTCCTAATCCAGGCACTTGTCATCTCCCGTCTGGATTACTGCAACTCGCTGTTGGCTGGGCTCCCTGCCTGTGCCATTAAACCCCTACAACTCATCCAGAACGCCGCAGCCCGTCTGGTGTTCAACCTTCCCAAGTTCTCTCACGTCACCCCGCTCCTCCGCTCTCTCCACTGGCTTCCAGTTGAAGCTCGCATCCGCTACAAGACCATGGTGATTGCCTACGGAGCTGTGAAGGGAACGGCACCTCCATACCTTCAGGCTCTGATCAGGCCCTACACCCAAACAAGGGCACTGCGTTCATCCACCACTGGCCTGCTGGCCCCCCTACCTCTGAGGAAGCACAGTTCCCGCTCAGCCCAGTCAAAACTGTTCGCTGCTCTGGCACCCCAATGGTGGAACAAGCTCCCTCACGACGCCAGGACAGCGGAGTCAATCACCACCTTCCGGAGACACCTGAAACCCCACCTCTTTAAGGAATACCTAGGATAGGATAAAGTAATCCTTCTAACCCCCCCCCCCCCTTAAAAGATTTAGATGCACTATTGTAAAGTGGTTGTTCCACTGGATATCATAAGGTGAATGCACCATTTTGTAAGTCGCTCTGGATAAGAGCGTCTGCTAAATGACTTAAATGTAAATGTAAATGTAAATGTATTTCCCAAGTAAAAATAGCCTTTGAATGACCAAAACCTAACCCATAATATTTTTACGCTATTAAAATGCTCAGAATTGAAGAAATTGTACCTTTTCTCTTATCTCAAACAATCAGGAAGACTGAAAGAACAGGCTGAGTGGGTGGGAAGCTTATATTCCTGAGCTCACCTTGACTGACAGCTCTTTGAAACTCCCTTGTGGTCGTTGCCAGGTAACAAGGTAAACAATAGTCCCAGTTGGCATTCACGTAATAATAAGAAATTCCCCTCGACCACGCCCACAAAAAACCCCAACATTCTTTCCTATTGAACCCTATTGTAAAAGAGGGAACTTCGTTGTCAATTTTTTGTTATACATAAATAACAAAACATGCCGAAAAGCTGCTGTGTTGTTCAATGTACATGTAGCTAGCTCAAAAATCCTGATTTGGTTTGCAATTCTCCCACATAGGGAAATAGAGCCAGCGGGAAGAGCCCTGTGGCTTCAGGCAATTCGGTGTGGGAGAGTGAGAAATGTGGGGACGCTGTGTCCAAGTAGGTTCTTCTCTTTATTATTTCCTATATTAAGCAAACCAGATGGCACCATTTTCTTGTTTTTTTAATTTACGGATAGCAAGAGGCACGCTCCAACACTCAGACATAATTTACAAACTGTAGGGGTGACCAGGGATATTCTCTTGATAGGTGGACCGTTGTCCTGTCCTGCAAAGCATTCAAAAAGTAGTTTTGGGTGTCAGGGAAAATGTATGTGAAAAGTACATCATTTTCCTCAGGAATGTAGTGAAGTAAAAGTCAAAGTTGTCAAAAATATAAATAGTAAAGTAAAGTCCAGATACCCCCCAAAAACTACTTAAGTAGTACTTTTAAGTATTTTTACTGAAGTACTTTACACCACTGGCTACAGAAGTGAGAACGCTAGGGAGCAGGCAATGTTGAAAAGTCACTTTTCTTAAATGTAGTTTTGTAATTGACTAAAACAAGCAGACAACAAGAAAATTGCGTTTGAATTATTATTTTTTTCTGTGCAAAATGCTCTCATGGTCAACAGAGCTAATCATGAACTGTTGGATATCAAACAAACAGCAGCAACACACAATTGCATTTCTGTCGTTTGTAACTAGTCACAGAAATGCAATTGTGTATTGCTACTGTTTGTCTGATATCCAGCAGATCATGATTAGTAAAGCCTGAGTCACCTTAGAGGCTTAGACATAAGGGAATGTACATGAACACAGGATACAATAAGAGTAATGGACAAATTATTGGTACCTCTGTATTAGCATTATACAGTGCATTCGGAAAGTATTCAGACCCCTTGACATATTCCACATTTTGTTACAGTATGTTACAGTCTTATTCAAAAATTGATTAAATAAAAAAATGTCCCTCATCAATGTACACAAAATACTCCATAGTGACAAAGTAAAAACAGGTTTTTAGACATTTTTGCCAATGTATAAAAAAATAAGAAATATCTATAAAAAATTGGAGATATCTTATTTACATAAGTATTCAGACCCTTTGCTATGAGACTCGAACTCGAGCTCAGGTGCACCCTGTTTCCATTGATCATCCTTGAGATGTTTCCTGGAGTCCACCTGTGGTAAATTCAATTCATCGGAGGACATGATTTGGAAAGGCACACACCGAGACAGGATTGTGTTGAGGCACAGATCTGGGAAGGGGTACCAACATTTTTCTGCAGCATTGAAGGTCCCCAACAACACAGTGGCCTCCATCATTCTTAAATGGAAGAAGTTTGGAACCACCAAGACTCTTCCTAGAGCTGGCCGCCTGGCCAAACTGAGCAGTCAGGGGAGAAGGGCCTTGGTCAGGGAGGTGACCAAGAACCCGATGGTCTCTCTGAAAGAGCTCCAGAGTGCCTTTGTGGAGATGGGAGACTCCTTCCAGAAGGACAACCACCTCTGCAGCACTCCACCAATCAGGCCTTTATGGTAAAGTGGCCAGATGGAAGCCACTCCTCAGTAAAAGGCACATGACAGCCTGCTTGGATGAAACCAATTTTGAACTCTTTGGCCTGAATGGCAAGTGTCACGTCTGGAGGAAACCTGGCACCATTCCTACAGTGAAGCATGGTGGTGGCAGCATCATGCTGTGGGGATGTTTTTCAGCGGCAGGGACTGGGAGACTAGTCAGGATCGAGGGAAAGATGAACCTAAGCACACAGCCAAGACATCGCAGAAGTGGCTTCGAGAGAAGTCTCTGAATGTCCTTGAGTGGCCCAGCCAGAGCCTGGACTTGAACTCGATCAAACATTTCTGGAGAGACCTGAAAATAGCTGTGCAGCGACGCTCCACGTCCAACCTGACATAGCTTGAGAGGATCTGCAGAGAAGAATTGGAGAAACTCCCCAAATACAGGTGTGCCAAGGTTGTAGCGTCATACCCAAGAAGACTCGAGGTTGTAATCACTGCCAAAGGTGCTTCAACAAAGTACTGAGTAAAAGGTCTGAATACTTATGTAAATGTGATATTTCAGGTTAAAAAAATTTATACATTTGAAAAATTCTAAAAACATGATTTTGCTTTGTTATAATGGGGTATTGTGCATAGATTGATATGGGGAGGAATAAACAATTTAATACATTTTAGAATAAGACTGTTATGTAACAAAAATGTGGAAAAAGTCAAGGGGTCTGAAATACTTTCCAAATGCACAGTAAATGACAATATGTTCAGAATTGTATATATTGATCATACATTTATTTGATATTTTACAATAGACCGGCATAGCCGACATATTGATCAACATGAACACTCAAGAGAAATAAAGATGAGAAATAATGGTGAGATATCATTTGACGTAAAAAAATATATAATTAGAGCCATAAGCCCAATACAGGCATCCAGTGTGCAAAACCTATTGATTCGTACAATTTGTAACACTCATCTGCCGTCTGAATGCTTGAAAAAACGATATAAAGTGAGATACCGTAGAATTGTATAGAAAACAGTATATACATATGAGATGAGTAATGCCAGATATGTAAACATTATTAAGTGACTAATATACCGTAGAATAGCATAGAATACAGTATATACATACAGTGGGGAGAACAAGTATTTGATACACTGCCGATTTTGCAGGTTTTCCTACTTACAAAGCATGTAGAGGTCTGTAAGTTTTACCATAGGTACACTTCAACTGTGAGAGACGGAATCTAAAACAAAAATCCAGAAAATCACATTGTATGATTTTTAAGTAATTGATTTGCATTTTATTGCGTGACATAAGTATTTGATACATCAGAAAAGCAGAACTTAATATTTGGTACAGAAACCTTTGTTTGCAATTACAGAGATCATACGTTTCCTGTAGTTCTTGACCAGGTTTGCACACACTGCAGCAGGGATTTTGGCCCACTCCTCCATACAGACCTCCAGATCCTTCAGGTTTCGGGGCTGTCGCTGGGCAATACGGACTTTCAGCTCCCTCCAAAGATTTTCTATTGGGTTCAGGTCTGGAGACTGGCTAGGCCACTCCAGGACCTTGAGATGCTTCTTACGGAGCCACTCCTTAGTTGCCCTGGCTGTGTGTTTCGGGTCGTTGTCATGCTGGAAGACCCAGCCACGACCCATCTTCAATGCTCTTACTGAGGGAAGGAGGTTGTTGGCCAAGATCTCGCAATACATGGCCCCATCCATCCTCCCCTCAACACGGTGCAGTCGTCCTGTCCCCTTTGCAGAAAAGCATCCCCAAAGAATGATGTTTCCACCTCCATGCTTCACGGTTGGGATGGGGTTCTTGGGGTTGTACTCATCCTTCTTCTTCCTCCAAACACGGCGAGTGGAGTTTAGACCAAAAAGCTCTATTTTTGTCTCATCAGACCACATGACCTTCTCCCATTCCTCCTCTGGATCATCCAGATGGTCATTGCCAAACTTCAGACGGGCCTGGACATGCGCTGGCTTGAGCAGGGGGACCTTGTGTGCGCTGCAGGATTTTAATCCATGACGGCGTAGTGTGTTACTAATGGTTTTATTTGAGACTGTGGTACCAGCTCTCTTCAGGTCATTAACAAGGTCATGCCGTGTAGTTCTGGGCTGATCCCTCACCTTCCTCATGATCATTGATGCCCCATGGGGTGAGATCTTGCATGGAGCCCCAGACCGAGAGTGATTGACCGTCATCTTGAACTTCTTCCATTTTCTAATAATTGCGCCAACAGTTGTTGCCTTCTCACCAAGCTGCTTGCCTATTGTACTGAAGCCCATCCCAGCCTTGTGCAGGTCTACAATTTTATTCTTGATGTCCTTACACAGCTCTCTGGTCTTGGCCATTGTGGAAAGGTTGGAGTCTGTTTGATTGAGTGTGTGGACAGGTGTCTTTAATACAGGTAACAAGTTCAAACAGGTGCAGTTAATACAGGTAATGAGTGGAGAACAGGAGGGCTTCTTAAAGAAAAACTAACAGGTCTGTGAGAGCCGGAATTCTTACTGGTTGGAAGGTGATCAAATACTTATGTCACGCAATAAAATGCAAATTAATTACTTAAAAATCATACAATGTGATTTTCAGGATTTTTGTTTTAGATTCCGTCTCTCACAGTTGAAGTGTACCTATGATAAAAATTACAGACCTCTACATGCTTTGTAAGTAGGAAAACCTGCAAAGTCGGCAGTGTATCAAATACTTGTTCTCCCCACTGTATGAGATGAGTAATGCCAGACATGTAAACATTATTAAAGTGACTAGTGTTCCATTCCTTAAAGTGTTCAGTGATTTCTAGTCAATGCCTATAGGCAACAGCCTCTAATATGCTAGTGATGGCTGTTTAACAGTCTGATGGCCTTGAGATAGAAGCTGATTTTCAGTCTCTCGGTCCCAGCTTTGATGCACCTGTACTGACTTCGCCTTCTGGATGATAGCGGGTTGAACAGGCAGTGGCTCGGATGGTTGATGTCCTTGATGATCTTTTTGGCCTTCCTGTTACATCGGGTGGTGTAGGTGTCCTGGACAGGATGCTTTCAATTGAAAAGGACGGTGGCGCGGCGGTCCTTTGTGTGCAAATTTTGTCGTCAAAGTCTGGCATTGTCTGGATTTATTTGTGCTTCAAAACAATTGGGAACTCTGAAAAAAACAAGGTTGAATCATGATGACGTCATTGATCTTCAGGTCGTAGCTCTAGAAAGAAGCAAGATTTACAATACCGAGTTGGATGCCCGTCCAAAATGTATTTTCCCAGTCAGAGTTCGTTTATTCCTGACTTCTCAGTTGTCTTCAACTCACTGAAGTCAAGTTTTCGCAGTTCTGAGTTAACAGTTGCTTTGAGCGTGGCACAAATTATGCTTAATTGACATTATGGCCAATGTTGAATGTTTATCATTTTAAACTTGGAAAAGAGCCACTTAATCCCAGATTTGGGACCACATAGCCACTGTCACTGATTCCTTCCAAACCACTCATTGCTGAATTTGGGATTTCCAACTTGTTGTGGAATGTTTATGTCCAATGGCCAATGAGCACCAAACATTTTATCTGTAATATCTCTTCATTATTTCTCTTCATATGACAAGGATTACAAAAGATTTGCCAGTAGATTGTCGACTTGATGACAACTGATGATGACTGCTAGCTAAGACTTTGAAAGTATGATGTTGACAGTCCAATCAAAGCTACTGTAGATATAACGTGATTTGACATCATTTTATCTGTGGCCAATAGCCTTGAGCATTCTTGGATGGGCACTTCTAATGTAACTCTATGGCAGCACCCAAGGGGCTAGAATTTTCTGAGTCTACCCTTAGTCTTGCCGGTGACGTAGTTTCTCCATGATTGACAGAACACTGAGCCAATTATGGCTCAACGCTCAACGCTCGTATTTTCTGCTGGCTTGCCGCACCACCACAGAAAGCACTGAGCTAGGCTGAAACACCTGCATTTTGGAGCTGCCTTACTCAAGAAAGCAAAGAGACCGTGTTTGTATGCGGCTTTATTAACTCAATTATATATATATATTGTTTGCAAACTGATATGTGACACGTATAAATGCCAAAATATTGGCTCAAAACAGGTGGGACCCTGCCCTGAATGACGGGTCACACTGGATAAGATGATAAGACAATGCCATTGGTGATAACATTTCCATATTTTTGCATAAAGCCAGAAGTAAATCTTTGGTTAAAGCCTACCTCCAGAATCCAAGTGTTTGACACAGGCTACAGTCACCCTACTTTGAACTGGTTTCATCCAAATATCATCCAATTTGATGAAAACATGATTTCCACTGTTCAGGACCTTTCAGAACAGTAATATTTTCTGCCACAAGTACAAATAACCAGACAAAGACATTTGTGACTGACCGGCTCGATTCGGTCCTGTGTAGCAACATTTGAAATTGTTTTTTACATTGGCTAAAAGTACAGACTCGGAGCTAGAAAGTGGTATATCATACACTGCAGTTGAGGAACAATGGGAAAGTAATTCTGCTTTGAAAGTGGATTAACTTGTAACCGCACTTTTGAGAAAATGGCCCTTGAATATTTTGGTACACCTACTGGAGAGCTCTTCTTTGTCTACACCCATTCAGCATCATTCACACTCTCTTAAGCCTTAGCCCCAATAATCTGTTTAAACTTCTTATGGGTAGGTGGGAAGATAGCATCCCACCTGGCCAACATCCGGTGAAATTGCAGAGAGCGAAATTCAAACTACTGTATTATAAATATTTAACTTTCATAAAATCACAAGTGTAATACATCAAAATAAAGCTTAACATCTTGTTAATCCAGCCGCGGTGTCAGATTTCAAAAAAGCTTTACGGTGAAAGCAAACCATGCGATTATATGAGGACAGCGCCCCGCATACAAACAAATGATAAACATATTTCAACCAGGCAGGTGCGACACGAAAGTCAGAAATAGCGATATAAAAAATGCCTTACCTTTGACGATCTTCTTCTGTTGGAACTCCAAAACGTCCCAGTTACATCACAAATGGTCCTTTTGTTCGATAATGTCCTTCTTTATATCCATAAAAACTCAGTTTAGCTGGCATGCTTCAGTCAATAATCCACCCAGTTTCCCTCCATCAAAATGCATACAAAATGAATCCCAAATATTAGTAATAAACTTCCAAACAAGCCAAACAATGTTTATAATCAAACCTTAGGTAGCCTAATATGTAAATAAACGATAAAATTTAAGACAGAGAATCGTTATTGTCTTTACCGGAGAAAAATACCAAAGAACGCGCTCTCTTCCATGCGCTTGGAAACACTACAGCCAAAATGGGAGCCACCTAGAAAAACTACAATTTATGGCAAATTTTTCCAAAAACCAGCCTGATTGTTGACATCTAGTGGAAGCCCTAGGAACTGCAATCTGGGAGGACTTGGCCTTATAACAAAAGTGATAGCCATTGAAAATAGTGTTAGGCTGAATTTTTTGGGAGGGGAATAGTTTGTCCTCGGGGTTTAGCATGCCATATCTGTTCTGTTGTACTCACAGACATCATTTTAACAGTTTTAGAAACTGTAGAGTGTGTTCTATCCAAATCTACCAATTGCATATCTTAGCTTCTGGGCCTGAGTAACAGGCAGTTTACTTTGGGCACGCTTTTCATCCAGACGTCAAAATACTGCCCTCTACCCAAGAGAGGTTAAGGATTCACGTGAGGCCATGTGCTAAACAGAGTGAGTAAGGTAGTGTAGTAAACAACGAAAGATTTCAAGACTAAAAGTGATGAAAGTAGTAGCATAAATACAGTTTATCTAGTCCTTGGCCTATATCCTAATCTGACTTTGGTGCAGATCATGTTGTTCTTCACATTATCTTCTCTCTATATCAAATTACTTTATTTGTCACATCCTCAGGATACAGAAGGTGTAGACAGTACAGTGAAATGGTTACTTGCATGTTTGCATAGTAGCAATATCAAAAAGAGAAAGTGTCCAGATAAATATTGTATAATTATTAGATGATTCTTACCCAGACACATTAGTCTAAATTGATGGATCATGTGAAAGAAATGCTATAACCACCCACATACACATCTGGCTAACTTTATGGGTAATGTAATCATCTGGTGAAGTGGAGTCTTTTGTTTAGACATGTAGCTAGCTAGCTAGATAGATAAACAATTAACCTAACGGTGCTTTCAAAACAACTGGAACTTTGGAAAAATACCATAAAAAATACCCAACCCATTCTGATGATCATAGGTAGCCACCATGCATGAATCTGCAGGTAGCTAAAGCTAACCAAATAGGTTCAATGTTAGCTTGCTAGCTAACATTACGCTATAACTAGCAATACAAATGGCTTTCTGAGATACAAATAATATTATAAAACAGATCATACACGTCACGTTAGCTAGCAACCCAGCCAGCTAACATTAGCTAACTAGCTTACAGTACGCTTTAACTTGCAATGAAAACAACTTTCTGACTAAATTAGAAATGTATAATATCTGAAAATGTAGGTAGCTAGACTCTTATCAGTATACATGGATGAACGCTTCTCCCCCTCTGTCACAGATGCCATGGTTGCCGTTAGTTTGAAGATGTAATCTGGAGACAGGTGTTTTATACAATAGCCTTCTGAAAATGTTATGTTTGTCCTTTTCTAATAACCATTTCTGTGTTCTATGTTTGTGCTGTTCTAATAACCAATTTCTGTGTTCATGCAAGTAACTGATTGAACGTGCCTGGGAGGAATCCTCACTATCAGTATCTGCAATTTGGCAGTACGCCCAGAACCTTGTTTGGAGAACGAAAGGGATATCTCAGTTTCAAGGTCTCAGCTTGGAGAGAAGAAGCCTCGTGAGGTATTGGTCATTCACATGCATTAACCAAACGTTAATGATTAATTAATTATGAATGATGAATAAACTAAACCATGCAAATATAAGAGAACTAACGGGACTGCCCCGGGGGAGCTCACTTCAGACTGGTACTTTATGCGTCTAAGTTTGTCTGTGACCTCTCCAGCTTGCTGTTAATAAAGATTGATTAATTTAAGATTGACTCCAAGTGTCCCTTGTGATAATTTCCACGACACTATCATACTCTGCTTCCACTGATTTCAACTTCTTCTATGACAACAATACTGTTGATCACTGTTTCTTCCACATCACTGTCATCAGAAGACTCTACAATGTCTGGTCAATTAAAATGTTTTTACCAAAATCAGGGGTTTCCTCATCGTCTGATTAATTTTCAGAGTCAGAGAGTCAGCATGGCACGATCGTCCTCCAGAATGTGGAGAGCAGTAGCAACACTTTTTCAGTTCATGATATTTTTCAAAAAAGCTGCAGTAGAAAGGATTATCTACACATACTACATTATCTACACTAGACGGCAGACCAATCTGAACTCATCTCTCAACATGTCCACCCCATCCATTATCTGAGCCAATCATGGCTAGCAGGAGAATTCCTGTCTTTTTCAATGGCTAACCAACTAGGCTTGTAATTTAACAATTGTATTCGTATTTACAGATGGCAAACAAGTTTGCTATTATGGTAAAAGAAAGGTCACATGTTCCAGAATGGCATTTCGGCCCATAAAACGCATTTTGATTTAAAAAAAATTGTGTTTACGTTCAAATGCCCTTCCTGTGAAGTAGTGACGTGCGACATACAGTACATTTAAGTTTCCTGAAACGAGTCACATTTGCATAACATTTTCTAGATATAAATGTTCTCCCAGGTGACGATCACAAGAGGAAATATCCCTAGAGGAAGTCGTAGATGGCCCCTGCTGGACACTGCCGCTATTTCTTAATCTCCTCAATACGCTGTATAGTGTCAGTGTCCAAAGGATCCTCAGCTGTCTTCCTCATCCAGACACTGGAGCTGGGTCGGGGAGTTGGAGCGGAGGTTGATGAAGTGCCAGGGCAGAGAGCGAGGGTGCATCTGGGCGGAGCGTTGGCCACTGGTGAGAGGGGCCAGGGACGTGATGAACCAGGCCGGGGCTCAGTTCTGTCTCTGTTTTCAGATGTTTGAACTAGCCCTTTTTATTTAACCTTTATTTAACTAGGCAAGTCATTAAGATAACAACACAGGCACAGGATATTTCCCATTCAGAAATGAGCTGATTTCACATGTTCTAATTAGGTCTGCTGAGATAAGATCATGAACACACACAGATACTGTACAAAATGATTTAGCTGCATGACAAGAGTACCTACACTGAGTATACCAAACATTAGAAATAACGTCCTAATATTGAGTTGGACCCCCCCCCCATATAGGAAACTGTCAAGTGTGAAAAACCCAACAGCGTTGCAGTTCTTGACACAAACCAGTGCGCCTGGCACCAACTATCATATCCTGTTCAAAGGCATTTCAATCTTTTGTCTTGCCCATTCACCCTCTGAATGGCACACATACACAATCCATATCTCAATCGTCTCAAGGCTTAAAAATCCTTCTTTAACCTCTCCATCATCTCCTCTCCATCATCTACACTGGATTTAACAAGTGATATCAATAGGGGATTATAGCTTTCACCTGGATTCACCTGGTCAGTCTATATCATGGAAAGAGCAGGAGTTCTTAATGTTTTGTATACTCAGTGTATAGTGTGTCTGTCTGATGATGTTTCACGTAAACGCAAAGCCAACCCAGTTGTCGCAGAATCGGCAGCAACCGCAATCCTCGTTACGTTCACCTTTTTCAGATTGCGAACATACCGGTCCTGAATCGTTCTCCATTTTTCTTTGATATCAGCATCGGTGTTCACATTTTGCCGATATCTCCCTCCAGCTGTAATCTTTTGTGTCTTCTCCGACTACAACTGCATCGAAGGATTGTAGAGGTCACACCTCCTTGCACAGACACTCCTCAAAACTGGACAGACATAATTGCGCATAGCAAAAGTTGAAATAAAAACACACAAAAAAGTACGCTTGAAAGTAGAACAGCAAGAGCAGGGATGTAGCAGCACGTCCATCTCTTCCGTGTTTTTACCTGAAGGGATGTGATGTAGACACAGGGCGGGACTTCCGTTACAAGTGTCACTCAATACTGCCCCTCAAGTCCTCGCAAGAAATTATACGGTGCGTTTCAATTTCCAGGTAGTAAAAAACTGCTCTTTTTTGTGACAAAAGACAAAAGACAACATTGCAACACTGTGCTACATTCCATACCTTCTGTCTCCATAGTGTGTGAATTTATCTTTCGAGACTAATTGCATTGACTGTCCAGACATCCAACCCTTACACACAAGAACACCCACACAACCACCCATAAATAAACACACACAAGCACATACACGCACACAGACTCACACACACACATACACACACACATTACACACACAATACATACACACACAAACACACACACTCACTCACACACACACAGTCAATGCTGTTGTTCTATTATGTATAATTTGTTCAACTGCGCGACCAACACACTACCCACTTTCTACTTGTAAATACAGTCATACTTGACACATTCATATCTACACTGTATATCCCATTGTGTACATTTTGGCTACTACTTCTTCTATTACTTGTTATTTTTTATCTGACTCTTTATTACGGATATTGATTATTGTACTACAATGTTGAGGGAGATAGCGCATAAGCATTTCTCGACACAAATAAAATGTCCACCAAACCAAACGGCTGGTCTTCTCTGTCTAGCCATCAGCAATAAAGCCTTTGAAAACAAAGTGGACTTTCTCTCAGATAGATTGCTGCCCTCTAACAGGTAATCCATTTGATAAACAATGCTGAGGCACACTGCAGATGGGGAAAGAAGACTGCTCTATTCTAGTGACTGGATCATTATAAGAAACTCTACATCTTATCTCTAGTCTACTAGGTTGATTGAACATTGGATGTCTGTCCATGTCCTGAGGTCGTCGGGAAATGCCTTCAGAACCAGCGACTAGGGGCAACAGTGAGGGCTATTACCATCAAGTAGGCTGTGGAGGGGTGTAATCCCAGGGTGGTGGATGGGTGTAATCCCAGGGTGGTGAAGGGCGTAATCCCAGGGTGGTGGATGGGTGTAATCCCAGGGTGGTGAAGGGCGTAATCCCAGGGTGGTGGATGGGTGTAATCCCAGGGTGGTGAAGGGCGTAATCCCAGGGTGGTGGATGGGTGTAATCCCATGACTCCAAAGGTTGAGTGTTTAATCCCAGTGGTAGACAGTACTTTTTATTTTTCTGTTTTAACCCTATCCAAAAATGTACCGCTTAATTTAACTATTCTGAATTAATGCCTGAACTTAATGTTTAAACCCTATCCAAAACCCTAACCCGTTATTTCAAAATTTGACATTTGGAGAAACGGACCAATGCTGAGCAGGAGTCCCATGTCCCAGGGTGTCCCATGACTCCGGATCTGAAGTTCTCGTGTTTAATTCCAGTGTTAGGATCCGAAGGTTGTGTGTTCAATCCCAGTTGTAGACAGTCATTTTAAATGTTTTTCTTTTAACCCTATCCCAAACCATAATCCTTAGCCGTTCTGAATTAATGCCTAAACTTAATGTTTTAACCCTATTCCAAACCATAACCTAACCTAACCTAACCATAACCTAACCTTACCATAACCTAACCTAAGACAGGTCAGATGCAAGACCCTAAAGCCCAAATAGAGAAAAAATAGAAATATATAATATCTTATATATATCATATGTGGTTCCTATTGTTTTGACTGTTTCCATACATTTATGTTATGCATAAATATGACAACTCAGAGTACTATCAAAGTGGCTTTTGACCCTACAACATGGCAGTGTTTTGTGACATGAGGTGAGTGTGTGTTTGAGGAGGAGAGAGGGAGGGAGGGAAGAAGAGTGTATGTACGAGAGACAGAGAGAGAGAGAGAGAGAGAGAGAGAGAGAGACAGAGAGAGAGAGAGAGAGAGAGAGAGAGAGAGAGAGACAGAGAGAGAGAGAGAGAGAAAGAGAGAGAGAGAGAGAGGTGAGAGTGTTGTGTTTCACAGGTTTTTGCGGTGATGCACTGCTTTATTATTCAGCACAAGGGGCACTTCACCATCCGAATGGCTTCTCTTTGATATCGACAGCAGCTTGAGGGGGAGAGTGCACTCAAAAACAGGCGCGGGCAAATTTATTCTTCAAAAAAAAAATGGTGTACTTCTCTCGCAGCGGTGGCCGCACATGAGGCGAGCCAATCGCTTTGATGCTCCAACAGTGACACTCCACACGGTAATGAAATATGGTAATTACACACACATGAAAGCCATGCTACACAGACCAGGGAAAAAAAGGATAAAAACAAATATGACTTTATCCAAAGATACCCTCTGTAATTAATTATCCTTTTCATAAACATATATTTTATTCTATTAGGGACCTACAAAGCAGCGTGAACCATCATTTGACCCAGTGACGAATCAGGGTAAGAGGTCCACTGATTAAGAATGTCAAAAACAACACAGAGACAAACAGAACAGGGGGATTGTCCACAATGCTCTTCACTGTGCTGCTGCTGTTTCCTTTCTGTTTCTCAGTCAGTACTAAACTGTCCACAGGAGAAATGATTGACAGGTCCTGTTGTGTTGGTCAAGGTACCCAAGGCAGTCCCCCAGCAGGGAATGCACCTGACACTGGACATTGGGATCTTCATGTTTTACCTTTATGTGCCAAATTCTGTCTGCTCTATTGATTGACAGATACATCTCTCACTTGTATACTTCACACATGCCTCTCAATAGAACCACATGATGCACTTAGCTTATATCGAGCTAGTTGGCCAAGGAGCATGGGAGGGAGTGGTGGGGAGGTGAAGGGGAGATAGAGAGAGGTGGAGAGGAAGAGACGGATAAAGAGTGAAAGAGAACGCAAGAGAATGGGTGGACAGGGCTATTTGTTGACCATCAGTGTTTGCTCTTGAGTCAGACAGCCAGAGCCAACCCCCTCATCTCTCTCTCTCTCTCTCACACACACACACACACACACACACACACACACACACACACACACACACACACACACACACACACACACACACACACACACACACACACACACACACACACACACACACACACACACTAGCCTTCCTGCCCTGCTCCCTCCAGAGACAGAGCTGGAGGTCAGGGAGAAGGTGGAGGTCAAATGGGCCTTGATCCGTCCTGCTCAAACACTGCTAATAGGACACAGTGTGTGTGTGTGTGTGTGTGTGTGTGTGTGTGTGTGTGTGTGTGTGTGTGTGTGTGTGTGTGTGTGTGTGTGTGTGTGTGTGTGTGTGTGTGTGTGTGTGTGTGTGTGTGTGTGTGTTTGGTGGGGGGGGGGGGTCTGACCAGCTAACTGGGGCTAAATGCTCCATGAACAAACACACCCAGATGCACTGTGCTGATGTGCAAAAAGCACACACACATACTCTCTCACACATACGCATGCACACACACACTTTAAGGTCAAAGCACGGGGTGAGAATGTTAAATGCCCATCCTAAGGACATTAAATATTTTCCTATTTGTCACTAGTATCTGCAAAAAGCCTGAAATCTTTAAGAGGGAAGGAGAACTGAACCATGTAGTTAGTTAGCCGATAAGAAAAGTTCTCGCTTAATTGAGTTGAGCTGATGATAAACTCTGGGCACCAGTGGACATGGTACAGACATGGCAGACAGACACAGAGGTCCAGACAGACAGATGGGGCCAGGGGCCAGCTAGCAGTGTCCTCAGAGTGTAGTGATAGGAGTTTTATTCCAGTGCTGAGCCTCTTTTATCACCCTCCTCCAACTGTATCCAGGTAACCCCAAGGCCAACTGGCTCTTAAAACAGGACAGTCAAGGTAACAGGTAATTGCAAAGGCGTCTCGTAAAATGGCCTGTTTGCCCAGAGCTGAACGAACACGGACTCCTCTATATGTCAACCTGGGACTCAGGGAGCCCACACAGCAAAGTGGACACTGCCGGATACTGTTCCTCTATAGTCGTACTGTACTGTACCCCGGCTCTCTTCCTCTCAATCTTTCTCCTTTCTCTTTACCTACATGTTTCTCCCTCTCTCTTATTTTCTCTGTCTGTCCTTCCATCTAGATCTCAGTTGTTCTGCCGCCTCATACCCCCCGGCTCTCGCTCTGTTATCCCCCCCTTCTACCTCTTTCTCTGTTTTCATTTGTTTTTATGAGTAACCTGGATCTCTGTTCAACTCCCAACTCCCGAACATCAGTCTTTTAATGTTTGATTCCAGGTGATAAGAGCATGGGAGATGAGCCAATAAGAGAGCAGGAGAGCAGGAGTTAATGTGGTCAAAGGGCAGAGGGTGGGGAGGGGACAGCAGACACACACCACTCACACACACACACAAGCTGCACAACAAACAGCCTTTTGGGAGGCCTGGCTGCCCTGGCTTGGAGTCTCTGGACCAGGCCCAGTTCAGCACTCAAAGTGACAGAGGACTGAGAGGAAACTAGTCAAGAGCCAATGTACTCCACCAGAACCACTGCATGGTGGGCCACACACATCCACATACAGTATGCATGAGTGTGAGAGAGAACACCCAACACAATCTACACTACCGTTCAAAGGTTTGGGGTCACTTAGAAATGTCCTTGTTGTTGAAAGGAAAGCACATTTTTTGTCCACTAAAATAACATAAAACAGCTTCATTAAATAGTACCCGCAAAACACCAGTCTCAACGTCAACAGTGAAGAGGCGACTCCAGGATGCTGGACTTTTAGGCAGAGTTGCAAAGAAAAAGACATACAGTTGAAGTCGGAAGTTTACATACTTAGGTTGGAGTCATTAAAACTCGTTTTTCAACCACTCCACAAATTTCTTGTTAAAAAAACTAGAGTTTTGGCAAGTTGGTTAGGACATCTACTTTGTGCATGACACAAGTAATTTTTCCAACAATTGTTTACAGACAGATTATTTCACTTGTAATGCACTGTATCACAATTCCAGTGGGTCAGAAGTTAACATACACTAAGTTGACTGTGCCTTTAAACAGCTTGGAAATTTCCAAAAAATGATGTCATGGCTTTAGAACTTATGATAGGCTAATTGACATAATTTGAGTCAATTGGAGGTGTACCTGTGGATGTATTTCAAGGCCTACCTTCAAACTCAGTGCCTCTTTGCTTGACATCATGGGAAAATCAAATTAAATCAGCCAAGACCTCAGAAAAAAAATGTAGACCTCCACAAGTCTGGTTCATCCTTGGGAGCAACTTCCAAACGCCTGAAGGTACCACGTTCAACTATACAAACAATAGTACGCAAGTATAAACACGCAGCCGTCGTACCGCTCAGAAGGAGACGCGTTCTGTCTCCTAGAGATGAACGTAGTTTGGTGCGAAAAGTGCAAATCAATCCCAGAACAACAGCAAAGGACCTTGTGAAGATGCTGGAGGAAACAGGTACAAAAGTATCTATATCCACAGTAAAACGAGTCCTATATCGACATAACCTGAAAGGCCGCTCAGCAAGGAAGAAGCCACTGCTCCAAAATCGCCATAAAAAAGCCAGACTACGGTTTGCAACGGCACATGGGGACAAAGATCATACTTTTTGGAGAAGTGTCCTCTGGTCTGATGGAACAAAAATAGAACTGTTTTGCCATAATGGCAAATGTTAATGTTAATGCTTGGTCGCAAATGGGTCTTCCAAATGGACAATGACCCCAAGCATACTTCCAAAGCTGTGGCAAAATGGCTTAAGGACAACAAAGTCAAGGAGTGGCCATCACAAAGCCCTGATCTCAATCCTATAGAACATTTTTGGGCAAACACTTAAAAAGCGTTTGCGAGCAAGGAGGCCTACAAACCTCAGTTACACCAGCTGTGTCAGGAGGAATGGGCCAAAATTCACCCAAATTATTGTGGGAAGCTTGTGGAAGGCTACCCGAAACCTTTGACCCAAATGAAACCATTTTAAAGGCAATGCTATCAAATACTAATTGAGTGAATGTAAACTTCTGACCCACTGGGAATGTGATGATCATTATAAAAGCTGAAATAAATCATTCTCTCTACTATTATTCTGACATTTCACATTCTTAAAATAAAGTGGTGATCCTAACTGACCTAAGACAAGGAATGTTTTACTAGGATTAAATGTCAGGAATTGTAAAAACTGAGTTTAAATGTATTTGGTTAAGGTGTATGTGAACTTTCGACTTCAACTGTATCTCAGACTGGCCAATAAAAATAAAAGATTAAGATGGGCAAAAGAACACAGACACTGTACAGAGGAACTCTGTCTAGAAGGCCAGCATCCCGGAGTCGCCTCTTCACTTTTGACATTGAGACTGGTGTTTTGTGCATACTGTTTAATGATGCTACCAGTTGAGGACTTGTGAGCCGTCTGTTTCTCAAACTAGACACACTAATGTACTTGTCCTCTTGCTCAGTTGTGCACCGGGGCCTCCCACTCCTCTTTCTATTCTGGTTAGAGACAGTTTGCACTGTTCTGTGAAGGGAGTAGTACACAGCGTTGTAAGAGATCTTCAGTTTCTTGGCAATTTCTCGCATGGAATAGCCTTCATTTCTCAGAACAAGAATAGACTGACGAGTTTCAGAAGAAAGTACTTTGTTTCTGGTTATTTTGAGCCTGTAATCGAGCCAACAAATGCTGATACTCCAGATACTCAACTAGTCTAAAGAAGGCCAGTTTTATTGCTTCTTTAACCTCTCTAGGATAGGTGGCACCAAATCATCCCACCTACGTAACAGCCAGTGTAATCCTGTGGCGCGTTATTCAAAAACCTCAAAAATGCAAAAACTTCAATTTTTCAAACATATGACTATTTTACACCATTTTAAAGACAAGACTCTCGTTAATCTAACCACACTGTCCGATTTCAAAAAGGCTTTACAACGAAAGCAAAACATTAGATTATGTCAGCAGAGTACCCAGCCAGAAATAATCAGACACCCATTTTTCAAGCTAGCATATAATGTCACATAAACCCAAACCACAGCTAAATGCAGCACTAACCTTTGATGATCTTCATCAGATGACAACCCTAGGACATTATGTTATACAATACATGCATGTTTTGTTCAATCAAGTTCATATTTATATCAAAAACCAGCTTTTTACATTAGCTTGTGACTAGCATGTGACTAGCATTCCCACCGAACACTGCCGGTGAATTTACTAAATTACTCATGATAAACGTTCACAAAAAGCATAACAATTATTTTAAGAATTATAGATACAGAACTCCTCTATGCACTCGATATGTCCGATTTTAAAATAGCTTTTCGGTGAAAGCACATTTTGCAATATTCTCAGTAGATAGCCCGGCATCACAGGGCTAGCTATTTAGACACCCAGCAAGTTTAGCACTCACCCAAGTCAGATTTACTATAAGAAAAATGTTATTACCTTTGCTGTCTTCGTCAGAATGCACTCCCAGGACTTCTACTTCAATAACAAATGTTGGTTTGGTTCAAAATAATCCATAGTTATATCCAAACAGCGGCGTTTTGTTCATGCGTTCAAGACACTATCCGAAAGGGTAAATAAGGGTGATGAGCATGGCGCAATTCATGACAAAAAAATTCTAAATATTCCATTACCGTACTTCGAAGCATGTCAACCGCTGTTTAAAATCAATTTTTATGCAATTTTTCTCATAAAAAAGCGATAATATTCCGACCGGGAATCTGCGTTTAGGTAAACAGACAAAAGAAAATAAAGCATGGGGTCGACTCGGGCACGCACCTAAGCCCATAGTACTCTGATCGGCCACTTGCCAAAAGCGATAATGTGTTTCAGCCAGAGGCTGCCTCGATATCGTTCAGCTTTTTCCCGGGCTCTGAGAGCCTATGGGAGCCGTAGGAAGTGTCACGTTAGAGCAAAGATCCTCAGTCTTCAATAAAAAGAGCCCAGATGAAACACAACTTGTCAGACAGGCCACTTCCTGCATGGAATCTTCTCAGGTTTTGGCCTGCCATTTGAGTTCTGTTATACTCACAGACACCATTCAAACAGTTTTAGAAACTTTAGGGTGTTTTCTATCCAAAGCCAATAATTATATGCATATTCTAGTTACTGGGCAGGAGTAGTAACCAGATTAAATCGGGTACGTTTTTTATCCGGCCGTGTCAATACTGCCCCCTAGCCCTAACAGGTTAATCAGAAAAACAGTTTTCAGCTGTGCTAACATAATTGCAAAAGGCTTTTCTAATGAACAATTAGCCTTTTAAAATGATAAACTTGGATTAGCTAACACAACGTGCCATTGGAACACAGGAGTGATTGTTGCTGATAATGGGCCTCTGTACACCTATGTAGATATTCCATAAAAAATTTGCCATTTCCAGCTAGAATAGTCATTTACAACATTAACAATGTCTACACCGTATTTCTGATCAATTTGATGTTATTTAATGGACACAAAATGTGCTTTTCTTTAAAAAACAAGGACATTTCTAAGTGACCCCAAACTTTTGAACGGTAGTGTACATCTATCTGCATTGTCTATCTGCATTGTCTATCTGTATTGTCTATCTGCACAGCAGTAACTATTTATCTACAGTAACTACAGAATCTATATATCTATTACACATGCACTCACAGCCTGTAATACACAAACACACACACACACGCACGCACGCACGCACACACACACACACACACACACACTAGGCTGCACAGCACACTATTTACTGCAAGATCTGTCACACTCCATTTCCTCACCTTCAATAATTGCTTGTTTGTTTCCATCTGCAAACAAACAACAACAGAAGCAAAATGGCCGCCATTGACAACGATAACTTAACTCTCTCTCTCACACACACACACCCTCTCTCTCTCTCGCCTCTCTCTCTCTCGCTTTCCCTCTCTCTTAGGGTTTCATCTGATTTGATCCCTCTGTGCTCGACATTATAAATTCATTGTGTGCTGCTTGTGGCTGGCCTATCTGATTGAAGTGATGGGCTGATTCCTCTTGCTTCCTCCCAGATGGAGGGTGCTATAGCAAATAGCCCAATGGGTCTGTTTAGATAACACTGACCTCTCCCTGCCGGGCCGCCCGCGCTGTAAGTGAGCGGTTTACGGGATTCTGCCGTCCCTAAGTGGAAGGGCAAAAAAGAAAAAGAGACAAATTGATCAATTCAGAGATGGAGAGAGAAAAAAAGATGTGGCCAATGGTTGTGAGCGTATTGTAACTCCCACCTGCCCCTCCATGTACAGAAGTGATAGTCATCATCAGGCTGAATAGCAGGAGGACACAAGGGCCTGCTTCTGCTGATCTGCATCCCACCAATTGGGTTACCCGGGAAACATACAGTAGGCTGAACGGGGGCCACTTGCGCTCTTCCTTGGAAATGGATATTCACGTCTTTGTTCCGTGTCATGATAGTATTTATAAAATGAATCCTGTTCAATTGTGTGCTCCTCTCAGCAGCCAGCGCTCCTGCGATTGCATCAGCCAACCTTCACATAGTTCAGGATTTAAACACTAATGTTGATCAAAGAAAATTAACCAAAGGAA
This sequence comes from Salmo salar, assembly GCF_965601325.2. NCBI lineage: Eukaryota > Metazoa > Chordata > Actinopteri > Salmoniformes > Salmonidae > Salmo > Salmo salar. The sequence continues at coordinate 31,065,162 of NC_138313.1, forward strand.
GAGATGAATAAAGCTCTGTAGAAAAGATGCATAAATATATACTGATGAATTGACATTGAGAGAGACAGATTAAATATGGGATATTATATTTCCTGTTGCTTAGCCTGATGAAACTGCCATTATCTCCCTCTCCAGCTGTAATGCCGTGACGCCTTCAGATGGCCCCTGTGTGTTCCAAGCTAAATGGCCTGACCTCTTAGTCTCACATATAAAGACACCATCAGCCTGTGTGTGTTTCCCCATCTCTATGGCCTTGTGCTTAAGTGCCCACTTTATGGGCCACATCAGGACACACACCCTGTTTTAATGTGCATTTTAAAATAATGATCTTTGGCGTTATGCAACTCCTTGCAAACACAGAGGCCTGTTTAAAAGTTATTGGGGGAGATATTATGGCTCATCTCTGAAAGCTGGGGTTGTAAAACATCATTGTAACTCCCTCATGTGACAAGAGGTTTTATAATCGCACCATTAAAAGCCATTGAGTGTGTGGGCCAAGTTGGGCTGGGTGAGCCACTTCAGGCCGCCTCTTCCTGGTTGTATGGCTGGATAGAGGTGGCATGCCTTACAGTGAGGAGTGGAGCTGCTCTAAGATAAAGACAATGTTGTTCTTTAATTAAAACAGCACATCTCTCGTCATTGATTCCAACGAGGGGAGGAGAGGAAACTGTGATACAGACACAAATAGACAGCCTGTTATAAACTGCTTAGTAGTGAGAAATACTGTACACAAGCCATCATATGAAGTAAAGGCCTGGCCAATACGTGTGTGCGTGGGTGCGTATGAGCATTCGGGCGTATGCGTGTATGGGAGAAATAGAGAGAGACAGAGAGAGAACAGAGAGAGAACATTGCTCATGTTTCTTGGCCCAAGCAAGTCTCTCCTTCTTATTGGTGTCCTTTAGAAGTGGATTCTTTGCAGAAATTGGACCACGAAGGCCTGATTCACACAGTCTTGTAACGTGCGTTGTATACTGCTCAAAAAAATAAAGGGAACACTTAAACAACACAATGTAACTCCAAGTCAATCACACTTCTGTGAAATCAAACCAGTTAGGAAGCAACACTGATTGACAATAAATTTCACATGCTGTTGTGCAAATGGAATAGACAACAGGTGGAAATTATAGGCAATTAGCAAGACACCCCCAATAAAGGAGTGGTTCTGCAGGTGGAGACCACAGACCACTTCTCAGTTCCTATGCTTCCTGGCTGATGTTTTGGTCACTTTTGAATGCTGGCGGTGCTTTCACTCTAGTGGTAACATGAGACGGAGTCTACAACCCACACAAGTGGCTCGGGTAGTGCAGCTCATCCAGGATGGCACATCAATGCGAGCTGTGGCAAGAAGGTTTGCGGTGTCTGTCAGCGTAGTGTCCAGAGCATGGAGGCGCTACCAGGAGACAGGCCAGTACATCAGGAGACGTGGAGGAGGCCGTAGGAGGGAAACAACCCAGCAGCAGGACCGCTACCTCCGCCTTTGTGCAAGGAGGAGCAGGAGGAGCAATGCCAGAGCCCTGCAAAATGACCTCCAGCAGGCCACAAATGTGCATGTGTCTGCTCAAACGGTCAGAAACAGACTCCATGAGGGTGGTATGAGGGCCCGACGTCCACAGGTGGGGGTTGTGCTTACAGCCCAACACCGTGCAGGACGTTTGGCATTTGCCAGAGAACACCAAGATTGGCAAATTCGCCACTGGCGCCCTGTGCTCTTCACAGATGAAAGCAGGTTCACATTGAGCACGTGACAGACATGACAGAGTCTGGAGACACCGTGGAGAACGTTCTGCTGCCTGCAACATCCTCCAGCATGACCGGTTTGGCGGTGGGTCAGTCATGATGTGGGGTGGCATTTCTTTGGGGGGCCGCAGAGCCCTCCATGTGCTCGCCAGAGGTAGCCTGACTGCCATTAGGTACCGAGATGAGATCCTCAGACCCCTTGTGAGACCATATGCTGGTGCGGTTGGCCCTGGGTTCACATTTTTGACAGGTACTATATGACCATTTTATGAATTGTATATTTGAGTGATATTGTCACAAGGGTCGTATGAAGGGGACCAAGGCGCAGCGTGTAGAGTGCTCATTCTTACTTATTTATTTTAAGAGAACACTTAAACAAAGAAAAAACAAATGACAGCAAACCGTTCCGTAAGGTTCACAGACTATACGGAAAACAACCACCCACAAAACCCAAAGAAAAACAGGCTGTCTAAGTATGGCTTCCAATCAGAGACAACGAAAAACACCTGCCTCTGATTGGAAAACATACTCGGCCAAACATGGAAAATGAAACATAGAAATAGAAAACTAGAACCAAAATCCCCTAGAAACAAAACCCCGAACCCCCCTGCCACGCCCTGACCATACTGCTATGGCAAATGCCCCTTTTCACTGGTCAGGATGTGACAGTACCCCCCCCCCCCCCCCCCCGAAGGTGCAGACCCCGACTGCACCTCAAACAAAACACCCACAAAAACAACCGCAAACCTAAAAGGGAGGGAAGGGAGGGTGGCCACCGTCTACGACGGTTCCTGCTACACGCTAGCCCTTCCGCCAATCCTCTATCTACGGAGGTGGCTCTGGTTCCGGGCGTAGGCCCCGTTCTGCGCTGCCGACCCCCGCAGAAGGCTCTTGGCTGCAGACCACCGCTGAAGGCTCTGGGCTGCAGACCACCGCTGAAGGCTCTGGGCTGCAGACCACCGCTGAAGGCTCTGGGCTGCAGATCACCGCTGAAGGCTCTTGGCTGCAAACCGTCGCTGAAGACTCAGGGCTGCAGACCATCGCTGGAGGCCCCGGGCTGAGAGGCGTCGCTGGAGACCCCGGACTGAGAGGCGTCGCTGAGAGGCGTCGCTGGAGGCCCCGGGCTGAGAGGCGTCGCTGGAGGCCCCGGGCTGAGAGGCGTCGCTGGAGGCCCCGGGCTGTGAGGCGTCGCTGGAGGCCCCGGGCTGAGAGGCGTCGCTGGAGGCCCTGGGCTGAGAGGCGTCGCTTGAGGCCCCGGACTGAGAGGCGTCGCTGGAGGCCCCGGGCTGAGAGGCGTCGCTGGAGGCCCCGGGCTGAGAGGCGTCGCTGGAGGCCCCAGGCTGAGGAGCGTCGCTGGAGGCTCCGGGCTGAGGAGCGTCGCTGGTGGCTCCGGGCTGAGGAGTGCCGCTGGAGGCTCCGGGCTGAGGAGCGTTGACCACTGAAGTTTTGCTTCACTACACGCTCCACTGCTTGAATTGGTATAAGGCTAGCCAGAAACCACAAGTGTTTATCCAGCTAAGGCACCCGTGAAAGAAAATTCAAGGAACATATAGTTAGTTACATGTCATTTACGGCATGCATGATCATGAGCAAAGTCATCGTAGCCTATCATTTTACTTCCCCTGTGAGAACCATGAGCACGGGCTGACTTGGCTTTGCTGTACTGCAGCCGAAGCCTGCCAGCAGCCTACCTTCCAAAGGTTGTACCGTGTCCATTACAATGTAGAAAAACACATTAGCTATCTTTCAATAGTTATCCATATTACCAGAGCTTAATCTTATTCTTTCTAAGTATTTCTATGGTGGATTCGCGGCCGCAATTTATGGAAGATGCCAAAACTTGAGATAACAATAGATGGCGAAGTCAAAGATAGGGAAGGGGTTTCCATCTGTGGTGATGTTTTCCCTAAATCAATGCTTATGACCAATCCAGCTGGCTAATCTTTTGAATATGTGTGTAGTAAAAAACCCCAGCAACAACAGATAAGCTAACTAGATAAGGTTAGCATGCTAGCTAGTTAGACTGACTGCTGTCAGTGCCATATTAGCTGATGTTTATCAACTCCTTGTGGAAATTCCCACACCCAATTTGTGAATATGTGTCACAAGCGTCGTTAAGGACAGACCAAGGCGCAGCGGGTAGAGGGCTCATTCTTCTTTATTTATTTTAAGAGAACACGTAAACAAAGAAAAAAACAAACGACAGCAAACAGTTCCGTAAGGTTCACAGACTATAACGGAAAATAACCACCAACAAAACCCAAAGGAAAACAGGCTGCCTAAGTATGGCTTCCAATCAGAGACAATGAAAGACACCTGCCTCTGATTGGAAACCACACTCGGCCAAACCTGGAAAACGAAACATAGAAAATGAAAAGTAGAACCAAAATCCCCTAGAACAAAAAACCCCAAAACACACAAAACAAACACCCCCTGCCACGCCCTGACCATACTACAATGACAAAAGACCCCTTTACTGGTCAGAATGTGACAGTACCCCCCCCCCCCCCCCCCACAAAACAACCCCCAAACCTAAAGGGGGGGGGGGGGGGGGGTGTAGCACAGGAACCGTCGTTGACGGTGGCCACCCTCCCATCCCTCCCTTTACGGAGGTGGCTCTGGCTCTGGGCGTAGCTCCCGTTCAGAAGACTCCTGTGCTACACCCCCCCCTCCCAATCCTCCCACTACGGAGGTGGCTCTGGCTCTGGGCGTAGCTCCCGTTCAGAAGACTCCGGGCTGAGAGGCGTCGCTGGAGGCCCCGGGCTGAGGGGCGTCGCTGGAGACCCCGAGCTGAGGAGCGTCGCTGGAGGCTCCGGGCTGAGGAGCATCGCTGGAGGCGCCGGGCTGAGGAGCGTCGCTGGAGGCTCCTGACTGAGGAGCGTCGCTGGAGGCTCCGGGCTGAGGAGCGTCGCTGGAGGCTCAGGGCTGAGGAGCGTCGCTGGAGGCTCCGGGCTGAGGAGCGTCGCTGGAGGCTCCTGACTGGGGAGCGTCGCTGGAGGCCCCGGGCTGAGGAGCGTCGCTGGAGGCTCTGGGCTGAGGAGCGTCGCTGGAGGCTCCTGACTGAGGAGCGTCGCTGGAGGCTCCGGGCTGAGGAGCATCGCTGGAGGCTCCGGGCTGAGGAGCGTCGCTGGAGGCTCCGGGCTGAGGAGCGTCGCTGGAGGCTCCGGGCTGAGGAGCGTCGCTGGAGGCTCCTGACTGGGGAGCGTCGCTGGAGGCTCCGGGCTGAGGAGCGTCGCTGGAGGCTCCTGACTGAGGAGTGTCGCTGGAGGCTCCGGGCTGAGGAGCGTCGCTGGAGGCTCCTGACTGGGGAGCGTCGCTGGAGGCTCCGGGCTGAGGAGCGTCGCTGGAGGCTCCTGGCTGAGGAGCGTCGCTGGAGGCTCCTGACTGAGGAGCGTCGCTGGAGGCTCCGGGCTGAGGAGCGTCGCTGGAGGCTCCGGGCTGAGGAGCGTTGCTGGTGGCTCCGGGCTGAGGAGTGCCGCTGGAGGCTCCGGGCTGAGGAGCGTTTCTGGAGGCTCCGGGCTGAGGAGCGTCGCTGGAGGCTCCAGGCTGAGGAGCGTTGCTGGAGGCCTCCTGCGTGGAGCTGGGACCGGTCTCCCTGGACTGGGGAGACTTACAGGAGACTGGGTGCACAGAGCAGGCACGGGGCAGACTGGGCCGTGGAGGCGCACCGGCGGTCTGGAACTCAGGGCTGGCACACCCCGTCCTGGCTGAGTGGTCACTGTAGCCCGGCACGGGCGGAGCCCTGGCACAGGGCGAACTGGGCTGTGCTGAAGAGTGAGGGCTGCCGTGCATAGAGCAGGCGCAGGGTAAGCTGGACCGAGGAGACGCACTGGTGGCCAGATACGCTGCGCCGGCACACTTCTCCCTGGCTGCCGGCCAACTCTCGCCTGGCAACGCTGCGGAGCCCGTACTGACCGCACCGGACTGTGCGTGTGTATGGGCGACACCGTGCGCATTTCTGCATAGCTCGGTGCTCTCCACGTCACCCGCTCCCCACGGTAAGCACAGGGAGTTGGCTCAGGACTCCACCCTGACTCTGCCCAACTCCCCGTGTGCCCCCCCCAAAAAAAAAATTGGGGGGCTGCCTCTCGCACTTGCCTTTGGGCCTATACAGCGCCTCATAATAGCGTCGCTTTGCCTTCGCTGCCTCCAGTTCCGCCTTCGGTCGCCGGTACTCCCCAGCCTGCCTCCAGGGTCCTTTCCCATCTAAGATCTCCTCCCACGTCCATGACTCCAAATACTTCTCCTCCTTCCACTGCTTGGTCCTTCTTTGGTGGGTGGTTCTGTCACAAGCGTCGTTAAGGACAGACCAAGGCGCAGCGGGTATAGTGCTCATTCTTATTTATTTATTCTAAGAGAACACGTAAACAAAGAAAAAAACAAACGACAGCAAACAGTTCCGTAAGGTTCACAGACTATAACGGAAAACAACCACCCGCAAAACCCAAAGGAAAACAGGCTGCCTAAGTATGGCTTCCAATCAGAGACAACGAAAGACACCTGCCTCTAATTGGAAACCACACTCAGCCAAACCTGGAAAACGAAACAGAAAATGAAAACTAGAACCAAAATCCCCTAGAACAGAAAACCCCAAAACACACGACACAAACACCCCCTGCCACGCCCTGACCATACTACAATGACAAAAGACCCCTTTACTGGTCAGGAAGTGACAATATGTATAAGTAGCCTTAGTCATTCTTCGGAGGTGAAGCCTAAACATGCATTTACTCTCAAGGACAGGAAATTATAATGAACAAAAAATATAAACGCAACATGTAAGGTGTTGGTCCCATGTTTCATGAGCTGAAATAAATGATACAAGACATTTTCCATATGCACAAAAAGCTTATTTCTCTCAGATTTTGTGCACAAATTTGTTTACAACCCTATTAGGGAGCTTGCAATTTGCATGCTGACTGCAGGAATGTCCACCACAGCTGTTGTCAGAAAATTGAATGTTAATTTCTTTACCATAAGCTGTCATTTTAGATAATTTGGCAGTACGTCCAACTGGCCTAACAACGACAGACCATGTGTAACCACACCAGCCCAGGAACTCCACATCCGGCTTCTTCACCTGCGGGATAGTCTGAAACGAGTCACCCAGACAGCTTATGAAACTGTGGGTTTGCAAAATCAAAATATTTCTGCACAAACTGTCAGAACCATCTCAGGGAAGCTCATATACGTGCCCGTCGTCCTCACCAGGATCTTGTCCTGAAAGCAGTTTGGCGTCGTAACCGACTTCAGTGCGCAAATGCTCACCTTCGATGGCCACTGACGCTGGATAAGTGTGCTCTTAACGGATGAATCCCGGTTTAAACTGTACCGGACAGATTGCAGATTATATGACGTTGTGAACAGAGTGCCCCATGGTGGTGGTGAGGTTATGTTATGGGCAGGCATAAGCTACGGACAATGAACACAATTGCATTTTGTTGATGCAATTTGAATGCACAGAGATACCGTAACGAGATCCTGAGGCCCATTGTCGTGTCATTCATAACCTCATGTTTCAGCATGATAATGCACGGCCCCATGTCGCAATGATCTGTACACAATTACTGGAAGCTGAAAATGTCCCAGTTCTTCCATGGCCTGCATACTCATCAGACATGTCACCCATTGAGGATATTTAGGACGCTTAGGATCGACGTGTACGACAACATGTTCCAGTTCCATCCAATATCCAGCAATTTAGCACAGCCATTGAAGAGGAATTGGACAACATTCCACAGGCCACAATCAACAGCCTGATCACCTCTATGCAAAGGAGATGTGTCGCTCTGCATGAGGCAAAAGGTGGTCACACCAGATACTGATTGGTTTTCTGATCCACGCCCCTACCTTTTTTATTAAGTTATCTGTTGACCAACAGATGCATATTTGTATTCCCAGTCATGTGAAATCCATAGATTAGGACCTAATTAATTTCTTTATATGAACTGTAACTCAGTAAAATCTTTGAAACTGTTGCATGTTGCGTTTATATTCATGTTTGGTGTATATGCAGAGCACTAAGCGTGCTGTCTCTGACCAACTCTCTCATTATCTCTCTCAGAAAGATCTTCTTGACCCTAACCAGTCAGGCTTCCAGGCAGCTCATTCAACTGAGACCGCTCTCTTCTGTGTCGCAGAGGCTCTCCTCTCTGACAAAGCTGACTCTCCCTCCTCTGTTCTCATCTTCCTTGATCTATCTACTGCCATCGACACCGTGAACCATCAAATTCTCCTCTCCACCACTTGCACCACTTGCTATCTCTTACTGGCTCGGTTCTAGGCCCTCTCCTCTTTTCTTTTTACACCAAGTCACTCAGCTCTGTCATATCCTCACATGGTCTCTCCTATCATTGCTATGCAGATGACACTCAACTACTCTTCTCCTTCCCCCTTCTGACACCCAAGGGGTGACACGCATCTCTGCGTGCCTGGCAGACATCTCAGCTTGGATGTTGGCCCACCACCTCAAGCCCAACAAAACGGAATGCATCTTCCTCCCAGGGAAGCTCTGCCCGCTCCAAGACCTCTCCATGTCGGTTGACAACTCCACTGTGTCCCCCTCCCAGAGTGCAAAGAACCTTGGCGTGACCCTGGACAATACCCTGTCGTTCTCTGCAAACATCAAAGCAGTGACTCACTCCTGCAGGTTCATGCTCTTCAACATCTGTAGAGTATGACCTTTCCTCACAAAGGAAGTGGTGCCGGTCCTAATCCAGGCACTTATGATCTCCCGTCTAGACTACTGCAATTCTCTGTTGGCTGGGCTCCCCACTTGTGCCATCAAACCCTGCAACTTATCCAGAATGCCGCAGCCCACCTGATGTTCAACCTTCCTAAGTTCTCCCATGTCACTCCACTCCTCTGCACATTCCACTGGCTTCCAGTCAAAGCACAGATCATCTTCAAGACCCTGGTGCTTGCCTACGGAGCAGCAAGGGGAACTGCCTCTCCTTACCTTCAAGCCATGCTCAAACCCTACATCCCAACCCAAGCACACTGTTCCGCTACCTCTGATCTGTTGGCCCTCCCACCCCTACAGGAGGGCAGCTCCCGCTCAGCCCAGTCAAAGCTCTTCTCTGTCCTGGCACCCCAATGGTGGAACAAGCTTCCCCCTAGATGATAGTGCTAGCTAGGTGGTCAACAGCACCCTCAGCACCCCTACTTCCATCGGCTATGCAGTAACATCGCTCAAACATATTTCTCAGGGAGATACTGGTGGAGACTGATTGAGTCTGTTTTCAAGGGAACCTGAGGCTGCACAAGTTGTGGTTGTGCAAACCCCAACACTGAAAGAAAGGTAACAAATGCTGTATACATTTTTTGTCATGATTTGTGATTCAATAATTATTTTGTTAGTAATCTACCAAAATAGTTAGCTATGTTTGCCTGCTCAAGACATTGCCTGCCTATATTCAGCATTGATTCCTACCTAGTGTGAACTACCCACCAGAACGACTGAATATCCAGTGTGGTCAGTCAAGTAAACAATGGCTCACCTGCGTGACATATTGGTAGACTATGGGCCATCAAGTAACAGGATGGTTTCATTAGCATGACACATGTTACACTTACCTATCATGCCTCGTTCAAAACAACAGGGAACGGGGGACTCAGAATTCTCAGACTTCAGAAACCTCAAGACAACTTGGAACTCGAAAAAAAACTATGAAAAATCGTGACATCAATGATTTTTAGGTTGGAAAGTCAGAGCTCTAGAAAGATGTCAGAGTTTCCGACTTGGAATTCCAAGTTGGATGACGGTTCAAAAGAAAATCCCAGTTGGAGCTAGTTTTTTACAAGTTCCCAGTTGTCTTGAACACACTGAAGTTGGAAGTCTGAGATTTCAGAGTTCCCAGTTGTTTTGAGCTCTGCATTTTCCACTGTTTATCCGGCTTTTGGATTGGTCATGAACAGACTTTTTCCTCGCTTCTTTTTCTCTTTTGGGGTCGAGTTGATTCATATCCAAGAACCGAGAATGATGCTTGTTTCTTTTTTCCCTGCTACAAGGACAGTTTATCTGCAAACAAGTTAGATAGCTTGTTGGCTTCTTCTGCTCTGTGTTTGTTTCTGGCTGCTGTAATGTTAGCAAGTGGCTTTCATTTCTGCTCCAGGTCATGGCAGCAGGGTCATTTGAGTAGGCAGGATTTAATGCAAAGTCACACATTGCCCAGCCCAAAGCCGCTCAAGGAAAAACCTTCTTGTTTTTTATCGTTCAAAGTGAAAACACTACACAAGTAGAGCGATATAGGGTCACCCACGACCTGCAGAATACTGCTTCAAGATGAATGCACTAATTGTAAGTCACTCCGGATGAGTGTCTGGTAAATTACTAAAATAAATACAGTATATAAAAAAATGGGTGTGGGACTACTAATGCATGATAGTGTGAGTTTAGTTAAGCAGAATCAGTAGTCTGAATTGTCTCATATTCAACTAGTTGGTGTAGATGTGGATCAGACCAGCAACCGCTGGTTTTAGATAAATAATTCCGCGCTCTCGGTGTTGAGTTTCCCGTGTGCTGTGGTTTCATCAGACCGCCCTCAAGCATCTGTAATGACAGATACTTGGCAGAACGTCCTCAATACGGTTTAGTGCAAAACGCAAAGCAAACCAGACTCTTGGCATAGTACAATGTTCTATCTAGACTAAAATATGTCAAGCGTCAAAAACGTATAATAACCAAAATCTCTAGAAAAGTAATCCTGCACAATTGCAAAACGTCTGATAAAAGTTTGTAACAAGTGATGATAACGGACAACAGTTTTGTGGACAATTATTTCTGAACTAAATTCCACAGTCACTAGGAGAGGGTATGAAGATTAATTACCTTGATTGAGCCTATGGTAGCTAATTACAAACACTCAGTTCTGTAAGGAACCATCTACCTACCAAGGTAGAAATATCATTAACGACGTCCCAGAAATGAAAAGGTAATGGACGCGTTCCTCTGCCAAAGCCTTGCTGACGCATACCAGGTCTTGCAACGCCTGGATAGGTATTTTAAGTATCAGCTAACCACAGTTTATTTTAAAAGCAATCTGGTGCCCAACGGCACAGTCGATGAAGTGGCATGCAACCAATGGTTGATGCGTTCAACGACTAAGCAGCGGACGCGATTTAAATCAGACCACCGTTTGACAGTATGATTTAACGAAAATATGTATAAATATAAAATAATGTACAATATTGCAATTTTCCGAATTAAGCAGAAAATTGACCAACCAAATACACGAATAATAATAATAATAATTATAATAATAATAATGTAATATTGTATTTTTGTAGTATATTTGACTATTTGTTTAACCAACCTCTCAAACTGATGCCGGACACCAGATGTTTTCATCAGCAAACGAGGCCTGTTTGAGTCTAACCTTTATACCAGAGGGCTCGAACCAAGTGAGAAAATCCATAACAAAATACATTTTAATTTAAAAATAGGGACTATATATCAGAGGTGTTTTGGAAAGGGGTGGAAGGGGGGTGGAGGGGGGGGGGGGTGTGTGGATAAAGACAGAATGTCATTTAAGATTCAAGATTTCCATTTGGACATCTGAAAAGACAACGCAATTGTCCTCCTGGTCACCTCTCGGCTCTAGAATTCGATAGAATGCAAATGTTGGAGGTCTATAGGGCTCGGTGTGGGTAATCCATTGATTTGAGATGAATACAGTGGCTACTCGCAGACCCTTCACAGTTATTAGGACTAATAGAAAAACATAAAATAAAGAAAAAGGAGCAGGAATCTGCACAAAAGCTCCAAATAGCCAGGTCCTCCAAAGACCTCTCTGAGAGTTTGGCTTGCAATTTGCATTCCTTTGCGCGACAACTTGTAATCCCCTCCTCAGCATGCCAAGAAACACACAACAGATTTATTGTCCCAGTCAACAAATCGTTTAGGTCACCCAAACCTATTACTGGCTAATGCATCGAGAGCCCCTGCACTCCCCTCTGGTCTCATCACACGAACCAGTGGTTTCCAAACACCGGTCTGAGCCCCGCAGAGCCCAGCAGCTCCATAGCTTTGTTGGACCCTGATCTATTCACGCCAAATACACTTCTGCAGCTTCAACACCTTCCCAGCGCGGCCTGGGAGACTGCTACAAAACCCAGAGACCACACTCTATTCTCGGCCAACAATGCAAAACTAGTTTGGTGAAAAAGATACACACACACATACGTATAGAAAATATCCCAAATGTTATCCTATTTATATTCTAACACAAATGAAAAAGTCCTTGCAGAAATTATATAAATCAATGAGCCTAATGATGATGCAAATAGGCCATATAAATCCTATATATATATATAAATATTTATATATATATTTGAATGTATGTGTGTGGTTGGAATGGGCTGATTGTAACATTTAGTCATTTTCGTTAGTAATGCGTACATTTTCATTGTTCATGTGGCGAAATTTCTAAATGTCATATATATACAGTACCAGTCAAAAGTTTGGACCCACCTACTCATTCAAGGGATTTTCTTTATTTTATCTATTTTCTACATTATACAATAATAGTGAAGACATCAAAACTATGAAATAACACATATGGAATCATGTAGTAACCAAAAAAGTGTTAAACAAATCAAAACATTTAATATTTTAGATTTTTCAAAGTAGCCACACTTTGCCTTGATGACAGCTTTGCACATTCCTGGCAACCAGCTTCACCTGGAATGTTTTTCCAACGTTCTTGAAAGAGTTCCCACATATGCTGAGCACTTGTTGGCAGCTTTTCCTTCACTCCGCGGTCCAACTCATCCCAAAACTTGTCAATTGGGTTGAGGTCGAGTTATTTTGGAGGCCAGCTCATCTGATACAGCACTCCGTCACTCTCCTTCTTGGTCAAATAGCCCTTACACAGCCTGCAGCTGTGTTGGGTCATTGTCCTGTTGAAAAAAAAATGATAGTCCCACTAAGCGCAAACCAGATGGGATGGCGTATCTCTGCAGAATGCTGTGGTAGCCATGCTGGTTAACCTCTTACATCTAGACGTTCCGCTAGCGGAACACCACTCCAATATCCAATGATAAGGCGTGGCACGAAATACAAACTCCTCGAAAATCCGAAAACTTCCATTTTTCAAACATATGACTATTTTACAGCATTTTAAAGACAAGACTCTCCTTTATCTAACCACACTGTCCGATTTCAAAAAGGCTTTACAACGAAAGCAAAACATTAGATTATGTCAGCAGAGTACCCAGCCAGAAATAATCAGACACCCATTTTTCAAGCTAGCATATAATGTCACAAAAAACAAAACCACAGCTAAATGCAGCACTAACCTTTGATGATCTTCATCAGATGACACTCCTAGGACATGTTATACAATACATGCATGTTTTGTTCAATCAAGTTCATATTTATATAAAAAAAACAGCTTTTTACATTAGCATGTGACGTTCAGAACTAGCATTCCCACCGAACACTTCCGGTGAATTTACTAAATTACTCACGATAAACGTTCACAAAAAACATAACAATTATTTTAAGAATTATAGATACAGAACTCCTTTATGCAATCGCGGTGTCCGATTTTAAAATAGCTTTTCGGTGAAAGCACATTTTGCAATATTCTGAGTAGATAGCTCGCCATCACAGGCTAGCTATTTTGACACCCACCAAGTTTGGTACTCACCAAACTCAGATTTACTATAAGAAAAATTGGATTACCTATGCTGTTCTTCGTCAGAATGCACTCCCAGGACTTCTACTTCAATAACAAATGTTGGTTTGGTTCCAAATAATCCATAGTTATATCCAAATAGCAGCGTTTTGTTCGTGCGTTCAAGACACTATCCGAAGGGTAACGAAGGGTGACGCGCGGACGCGTATCGTGACAAAAAAATTCAAAATATTCCATTACCGTACTTCGAAGCATGTCAAACACTGTTTAAAATCAATTTTTATGCGATTTTTCTCCTAAAAAAGCGACAATATTCCGACCAGGAGACGTCCTTTCCGTTCAAAGACTCAAAATCTAAAATGGACTCTTCATGTGCATGCGCACGCCCGTCTCATTGTTCTCAGATCGACCACTTACCAAATGCACTACTGTTTTTCAGCCATGGGCTGCAAAGTCATCATTCAATGTTCTGGCGCCTTCTGAGAGCCTATGGGAGCCTTAGAAAATGTCACGTTACAGCAGAGATCCTTTGTTTTGGATAGAGATGACAAAGAAGGCCAAGAAATGGTCAGACAGGGTACTTCCTGTACAGAATCTTCTTAGGTTTTGGCCTGCCATTTGAGTTCTGTTATACTCACAGACACCATTCAAACAGTTTTAGAAACCTTGGAGTGTTTTCTATCCAAAGCTACTAATTATATGCATATTCTAGTTTCTGGGCAGGAGTAATAACCAGATTAAATCGGGTACATTTTTTATCCGGCCGTGAAAATACTGCCCCCTATCCATAACAAGTTACAAACTTCTTCGGGATCGGTGTCCCTTCCACAGGACGGTGGAGCTAACGTATGCTAATGAGATTAGCATGAGGTTGTAAGTAACAAGAAAATTTCCCAGGACATAGACATATCTGATATTGGCAGAAAGCTTAAATTCTTATTAATCTAACTGCACTGTCAATTTACAGTAGCTATTACAGTGAAAGAATACCATGCTATTGTTTGAGGAGAATGCACAATTTTGAACATGAAAAGTTATTAATAAACAAATTAGGCACATTTGGGCAGTCTTGATACAACATTTTGAACAGAAATAAAATGGTTCATTGGATCAGTCTAAAACTTTGCACACACACTGCTGCCATCTAGTGGCCAAAATCTAAATTGCACCTGGGCTGGAATAATACATTATGGCCTTTCTCTTGCATTTCAAAGATGATGGTACAAAAAAATACAAAATAACAGTTGTTTTTTTCTTTGTATTATGTTTTACCAGATATAATGTGTTATATTCTCCTACATTCCTCTCACATTTCCACAAACTTCAAAGTGTGTCCTTTCAAATGGTACTAAGAATATGCATATCCTTGCTTCAGTGCCCAAGCTACAGGCAGTTAGATTTGGGTATGTCATTTTAGGCGAAAATTGAGAAAAAGTGGGTGGATCCTTTAGAGGATCCTTAACACTTTTTGGTTACTACATGAATCCATATGTGTTATTTCATAGTTTTGATGTCTTCACTATTACTCTATAATGTAGACAATAGTAAAAATAAAGAATAACTGAATGAGTAGGTGTGTCCAAACTTTTGTCTGGTACTGTATATATACACTACTGGTCAAAAGTTTTAGAACACCTACTCATTCAAGGGTTTTCCTTTATTTTTTACTGTTTTCTACATTGTAGAATAGAACCGTTGACCTGGGCAGCTCTAGCAGGGCAGATATTTGATGAACTGTCTTATCTGAAAGGTGGCATCCGATGACGGTGCCACGTTTAAAGTCACTGAGCTCTTCAGTAAGGCCATTCTACTGCCAATGTTTCTCTATGGAGATTGCATGGCGGTTTGCTCGATGTTGTACACCTGTCAGCAACGGATGTGGCTGAAATAGCTGAATCCACAAATTTGAAGGTTGTCCACATTCTTTTGTATATATAGTGTATATAGATCCCTAAGGGTCCTTCTTCACTGAACCAAATTTGATTTCATATAGAACCCTTGGGTCCCATATAGGGTTCCATATGGAACCAATTTCGGTTCTATAAATAACCTTTAGGGGTGCCATACATGAAGCAAGAATAGAAGCCTTTTCGCTTCTATCCTGAACCTTTTTTTCTAAAAGTGTATCGTTCTATTCTTTATTTTCTACATGGGTTGATGACGATAATCGAGCTTAAAGCACGTCCTCAGGAAAACTGCCATTAGAGCGGGTTATTTTTTGGTCTGTGTTATACTTTCACTGTGCTGTCTATCTATCGGTGGAGGGAGAGGCGAGAGGCGAGAGGCGAGGACCGTCCATCTGCTCGCCTTTGTGCCTCACACGCATGGCATTAAATGAGAGGTCACCACCGAGAGAGAGAGGGAGAGATCTCCCACATAGACCCGACACGACAAACACAACGGATCCTTTGATTCGCTTGTTTGCACACATACATTTATCTCTAATTGTTGTTTTGGCTTTCAGTTTGGCCCCATATAGAGACCGTGCACAGACTGCACATGAAAGCCATGGGCGCAATTGTTCGCGCACATTAAACTACAGACCTATTCAAGTTATCCAACATCAACACCAAATCCAATAGCCACATTTTGACAGCCTCACAACTTTTATAAGCAATCAGTTTGAGAGTTTATATCTATTCTGGAAGTATTTGGGCGTCGGGGATTTCGATAGTAGATAACACAGTCGGAGTGAGGTTCTAGAACACATGCCAGGGGCACTTCTGCTTAGAACGTTTGGTACTGAAGATGGCAGGAACAGAGCGCATGCAGATTAGGGACAACATTTTCCCATTGGAACAAAAGTGGAAATAAAACAACGCCCCCTCACTATCATTTGACAAATAACATAGGCCTATAGAGGAAAATACCTAGGGCTAACTAGAACCATTTTGTGAGGAATCAATTAACAATATTTGATAATAAAATGATCGTTAATAGACAATCATTATTCTTGCCATTATTCAAATAACCTATGCAATCGCATCCGTCTTGCCTCGTGTAGGCTACATGCTTGGCATGATTTGGTAGGCAGACTGATTCGATGGGCCAATTGCAGTCTGGATTACACTAATACAGTAACGAAGTCTGAGCACTGTCAAATATATTGCAGCCATCAGATTGCGTTTAAGTGAAAGGCTGCGGCCAAGCCTTCAATTATGATGGGCCCCTAACACGACTGCTGTTTAATGTATGGACTTGATTTGTTATGCCTTTATTATTTCATCATTGTTTGGTTCAACTATTGCCAGAAATCTGATGCCTGTGTAGGCCTAAATGTATTTAAAGATGCCCAGTTATAATATACAGTTAGAGACAGGATTTACTTAATTCTACTTCATTTTCTCTTCATTGTAAGCTTCGTTTCTCTTATTGAAACGTCTCCCCCGTAATTTAGATTTTTATTGGCAATGGCGACAGCTAGTCTTCCTGGGGTAACTCAATTATTTAATCACATGACATCACGGAGACAGGGTCATGAAAAGATCCTCCAAAAGCGGCATATCCACCGCAACACGGAGTGTGAAAGCCCTATTCGGAACTAAAGTTGAACCGCATGTTCTTTTGTGGGGGCCATTTCCATAGCAAACTATTAAGCCGACTTGTCGTGGAGCGCATAAAGGTGCGTAAGCGATTCAGCCATATCGCACTGCGGCATTTAAAAGATAGGCCTATTTATATCGACTGATGGGTGCAGTGTTGCAGGCCTTGCAAAGCCTGTTTAGCCTACGTTTGATGACAGAAGTATTTTCAACAGCCTATAGGCCTACCCGCATGGATAAATTATCATAAAATTACAAGCCCTGAGATTATGAATAGTATATATATGAATAGCTAGTCTTTAATTGAAATATTTAGGCCCTAATGAAAAACATTATTATTTGTTTAATTGCAAAGCGGATTAACACTGCTGCATGACCGTCAATGGCCTGTTTTTGCTATAAGCATAATAAGCAGGGTTACAAAAATAACATCAATCATTCATAATTGAGAAATAAGTAAGCATATGATGATGATGATGATGATGATTATTGTTGTTGTTGTTATTATGATAATAATAATTGTCATTCATAATTGAGAAATAAGTAAGCATATGATGATGATGATGATGATGATTATTGTTGTTGTTGTTATTATGATAATAATAATTGTTATTATTATGCTATTTTCATCTGAATGAAAAACAAATCGCCTACATTTTAGTTCACGGTGAGCATAAAACAAGTCAGAGCAAAACTGAAATCCATCCGCGAGGCTCTCTGTTATTAATTAATTTTGTCAAACTTAATTTTCCGTTTCAGTGCGACAAGGCCAGTAAACCGTGTGTTTGCAAGAGCGCATTTGTAAATTGTGCTTGGCAGCGCATGCAGCGGCGTTGGAAGATTTCACTTGTTTCAAACCCTTTGTTTATTAATTTAATTCATTATTCATTTCTGATCTCCTGATCCTAGCAGTATTTAAAGAGGATTAAGGATATTATGTGCCTTATTCAATCGTTTATTTTCTATATCCAAATAAATCAGATTAATTGCATTATACTTTTTTATAGGCCTACAATAAGTCTACGTTAAGAAATTCATCTTTAAATATTAGCCAAAGAGATATCACAACGAAATGGTAATATGTTCAATAATTTGGATATATGAAATATGGTCCCCTTGAGACCAATGCAAAGACCGGCCTTTATAAACTCTGAGTTCTGCGTATTAAAAGAGATCAGCCGGAATGACCTAAACTCAAAAATGTCGTCTGAATGCATTTGTCTAGCCTCGTAGCTCCTCGCACACATGCGCTTCGTTAGGTTGTCTCTTTTTTGAGACTTCCTACAGATTCCCCGTGTAACTCAATCTGACGACAATCAACACGCGCCTGCCCTGAGCCTATCGAATAAATACATGATTTAATTATTCTGAAATTTTTGCGCCGCTTTCCCATTTAATCGTTTTAAACAAGGACATCTACTAATGCACAAATAGAGTCAGCTTTGGCACATAGACAAACATACAGAAAAATTCAAAATGTACCACTTTGTTGGCTACTATGTCTACTGCTACTACTGCTACTACTAGTAGCTACAAAAACGAATAACATTTGCCGTGATACTACAGTACTATATTTTGAGTTACATAGCATACATGTACCCAGTGAATGAAAGAGTTCCATGGAAAATGAATGAGGCAGGTGTTTGTTCTTAGCTGCTGAAGTGCCCCGGTGCCGAGGACACCCTCATCCCTGTTCCAGCCCCCATTCTGGAGGCGCTGCAATCCCCCTCCAGCCCGCTCCCTAGCTTCCCTGCTCCTAGGGCCTTTGATAAGGGCTTACCCCCTCTGTCACAGCTGCCCATGTGGGGGCTTTTATCTCACCTACAAAAACACTGCCTGCAGGGGGACCCACTCTTACACCCCCCAACCCTCAAACCGTACCCAAGACCACCATCCCCAAGGAAACAGCAGAGCGGGTGAGATCGCTGTTTTGTTGAGTGAGTGTACAAGAGGGAGAGTGTTCGTCAAGCACACATGAACGCCTGAGAAGTTGTGTACTGTATAGTCTTTATGGCTATAGGAAAGAGAGAACAAATGTGTTTGTGTGTGTGAGAATGAGACGAAGAATGACAAGCTATGCTTCACCTAAGCAAACACATATGCCGACAGAGCAGTATTTTCCACACACAAACATACACAAGCACCAATAAGAGTCCACAACTTGCTTACATATGACTGTACTTAGTCACACATGCAAGCCTTTATCGGAGCGACTGGTGCCCAAAGTTACTTCCCCCTGTTTAGTTGACCTGAAAACTCCTCTTATTTGTAATGTCTGCATAATTAAGTAGGAAGAAAACACCTTTGGTCTAGCTGGGAGAGGTGGTGAACGAGTTCCACAGTCATAGTTTTAAATATTTATATTTTATTTACACCAGCCAACATTTGTTGATGCTGTACCTTTTGTTTTGGGGTAAAGGTTGTTAGTAAAAGTTTAAAGCCACTCTTCTCTCACAATGAAGCTAATCCTGCTGAGACATCTGGGGAGGATGACTCAACTGAATGTCTGATGGTTGATGAACATCATATGTGATTCATTATCCTGAGGTTGCCTATTCCAGGCAAATTCTCCTTTGTATATTTTCAGAGTCCCATACATATAGAACCTGGCTGAGATGACACAGTCTGACCAGTGAAAGCTGTTCCAGGCTGTGTGACTGTGATGACTGGCAGGACTGATGGTGATGTGACATAGGAAGCAGATTGGTCCACCCCTCTCCACTGTCACCTGCCCCCGAGCCGGCAGGGGTCAATTAACTAATTAAGTGCCAATTAAAAGCATTAAATGCTTCCTAGGGTTGTGTGGTAGCACCTGGTTAGCACACGGTGCAAGTGGTGAGGGTGTGAACCAGTCCAAGTTCAACAGGGCTTTATGTCCTCCTTCCACAAAGGCAGACATGGGGAGAGACAGAGGTAGGGGGATACAAGTCTGCCACTGCTGTGAAGGTGACACATAGAGTACAAGTGGGGAGATCATTTCCCCCCATATTCTTGATGTTACGTAAATTAATGTACATCACGTTGATATATAACATCTATAAAAATCCAAAATATAACAGTTTGATATCATTAATTCACGGATAATTAGTGACCTGCTTCATTTGTCTGATCATGACAACACTGTAATATAGTTCAGTAATATACCACAGTAGCACATCTGAAACACGTGCTCCACCAGCACTCCTCTACTCAATTCAGTTTCAATTTAAGGGGCTTTATTGGCATGGGAAACATATGTTTACATTGCCATAGCAAGTGAAATAGATCATCAACAAAAGTGAAATAAACAGTAAAAATTAACAGTAAACATTACACTCACAAAAGTTCCAAAGGAATAAAGACTGGAATAAAGACTATCTATCACCCAATAGATATGGGATTTGATCAAAATTGGATTTGTTTTGGAATTCTTTATGGGTCTGTGTAATCTGAGGGAAATGTGTGTCTCTAATATGGTCATACATTTGACAGGAGGTTAGGAAGTGCAGCTCAGTTTCCATCTCATTTTGTGGGCAGTGTGCACATAGCCTGTGTTCTCTTGAGAGCCAGGTCTGCCTTCAGCAGCCTTCCTCAATAGCAAGGCTATGCTCACCAAGTCTATACATAGTAAAAGATTTCCTTAATTTTGGGTCAGTCACATTGGTCAGGTTTTCTGCCACTGTGTATTCTCTGTTTAAGGCCAAATAGCATTCTAGTTTGCTCAGTCAAGTAATTATCTTTTTGTTTTCTCATGATTTGGTTGGGTCTAATTTTGTTGCTGTCCTGGGGCTCTGTGGGGTCTGTTTGTGTTTGTGAATAGAGCCCCGGGACCAGCTTGCTTAGGGGGGGCTCTTCTCCAGGTTCATTTCTCTGTAGGTGATGGCTTTGTTAAGGAAGGTTTGGGAAACGCTTCCTTTTAAGTGGTTGTAGAATTTAACGGCTCTTTTCTGGATTTGGATAATTAGCGGGTATTGGCATAATTCGGCTCTGCATGCATTATTTGGTGTTTTACGTTGTACACAGAAGATATGTTTGCAGAATGCTCTCCTAGCCCAGGTAGGGTTGCACTCTGCTTTCCACTCCACTACCACTTGGACCACCGCTAACACCTCTATCTGTTCAACCTCACTCAGTCAGATGAGGGGTGGCGGTCGGTGCTGTTTAAGATTAGGGAGGACGCAGCATGTTTTTATGAACATGGCCTTATTTCTATTACAGCATATTGGATGACTGTCGTTCATATTCCATTCACCCAGCTCAATGTAACATCGATAGGTTTAGGTTACTACATGATACAAACATTTGCCCAATACCCTAAGCCATCATCAGGTTGCTAAAACCTAGCCTACAAATGAAAGATTATAAGGTGGGTGCACAGGTCGAGAGACAAATTGGAGTTGTCAAGGTGACAGACAGTGAGTGACACGTTCAGTACCGCCTTGCACACACTTGCCTGCATCTAGATGATCTGGGGTGTAATCATTAGTCCAAAACGTGAGTTTCTATTGGACAAATTCAGGTAGGTCCATCCCCATTTCGTTCCCTTTGCTACGATTTAAGAAACATTTTGCAACAGAATCGGCGAATTAAAACTTCTAAATAGCTAATCAAATGGCTAACTCTCTTGCACTGACTCTATGTACACACACTGGACACTACCCACACACTCACACATACTTACACTGACACCCCAAAACACACTACATACGGCCACACATACATAACATGCACACAAATGCATACTGACGCCACACACACACACTCACACATTATTGTATAACTAACCTTGTGGGGACACACAATTCAGTCCCATTCAAAATCCTATTTTCCCTAACACCTTATTAACCTAAATCTAACCCGTTACCCTAACCCTAACCCCAAAACCTAACCTTAACCCTAACCCTAAACCTAGCTCCTAACCCTAACCCTAACCCTAAACCTAATTTGAACCCTAACATTAATTCTAACTTTAAACCTAAAACTGCTAGAAATAGCATTTCACCTTGCGGGGACCTTGCGGGGACTGTCCCCAGTTGGTCAAATTTTTGTTTGTTTACTATTCTTGTGGGCACTTCAGTGATGCACTGGGCAGTACGCACTACCGTCTGTAGTGCCTTGCGGTCCGATGCCAAGCAGTTGCCATATCAAGCGGTGATGCAGCCAGTCAAGATGCTCTCAATGACGCAGCTGTATAACTTTTTGAGGATCTGAGAGCCCATGACAAATCTTTTCAGTCTCCCGAGGGGCAAGAGGTGCTGTCATGCCCTCTTCACGACTGTGTTGGTGTGTGTGGACCGTGGTAGATCCTTAGTGATGTGGACATCGAGGAACTTGAAGCTCTCGACTCACTCCACTACAACCCATCGATGTGAATGAGGGCGTGCTCGGCCTGTAGTCCACGATCAGCTTCTTTGTCTTGCTGACGTTGAGGGAGAGGTTGTTGTCCTGGCACCGCCAGGTCTCTGACCTCCTCCCTATAGGCTGTCTCATTGTCATCAGTGATTAGGCCTACCACCATTGTGTCATCATTTAACTTAACGATGGTGTTGGAATCGTGCACAGTCATGCAGTCGTGGATGAAGAGGGAGTACAGGTGTTGAGGGTCAGCGTGGCGGATGGGATTTTGCCTACCCTCACTACATGGGGCCAGCCCGTCAGGAAGTCCAGGATCCAGTTGCAGAAGGAGTTGTTCAGTCCCAGGGTCCTTAGCTTAGTGATGAGCTTGGAGGGCACTATGATGTTGAACGCTAAGCTGTAGTCAATGAACAGCATTCTCACATAGATGTTGCTCTTTTCCTGGTGGGAGAAGGCAGTGTAGAGTGCAATAGAGTTTGCGTCATATGTGGATAGGTTAGTGAGGTATGCGACTTGGGGTTGGTCCAGAGTGTCTGGAATGATGGTATTGATGAGCCATGATGACCAGCCTTTCAAAATATTTCATGGCTACAGATATGAGTACTACCGGGCGATAGTAATTTAGAAAAGTTACCTTGGTGTTCTTAGGCACAGGGACTATGGTGGTCTGCATGAAACATGTAGGTATTACAGACTGGGTCAGGGAGAGGTTGAAAATGTCAGTAAAGACACTTGCCAGCTGGTCAGCACATGCTCTGAGTACAGGTCATGGTAGTCTGTCTGACCCTGCAGCCTTTTGAATGTTAACCTGTTTAAAGGTCTTACATTGGCAATGGAGAACGTGATCACACAGTGGCCCGGAACAGCTGGTGCTCTCATGCATGGTTCATTGTTGCTTGCCTCGAAGTGAACATAGAATGCATTTAGCTCGTCTGGTAGCCTCACGTCACTGGGCAGCTCATGGCTGGATTTCCCTTTGTAATCTGTGATAGTTTGCAAGCCCTGCCACATCCCATGAGTGTCACGCTCGTCGTTCAAGGACGACCAAGGCGCAGCGTGTTTATCGTTCCACATTTTATTTAAACTGTGAAACTATGCAAGACATACAAATAAACTACTAAACAAAATGACAAACCGTGACGAAGAGGTGCAACATACACTACCTCAAAATAATCTCCCACAAACCCAGGTGGAAAAAACAACTACTAAATATGATCCCCAATTAGAGACAACGATGACCAGCTGCCTCTAATTGGAGATCATCCCCCAAAAAACAACATAGAAAAACAGAAACTAGAACCACACAACATAGAAAATATAAACTAGACAAAACCCCCTGTCACGCCCTGACCTACTCCACCATAGAAAATAAAAGCTTTCTATGGTCAGGACGTGACAGTACCCCCCCCCCCCCAAAGGTGCGGACTCCGAACGCAAAACCTGAAAAAAAAGGGAGGGTTAGGGTGGGTGTCTAATGGCGGTGGCGGTTCTGGTGCAGGACGAAGAACCTTCTCATCCCGCGGATCCTCCTGCATCGGAGGCGGTTCTGGTGCAGGACGAAGAACCCTCTCATCCTGCTTATCCGCCAGCATAGGAGGCGGCTCCGGTTCGGGGCGTAGCACCCGCTCCGCCGGCTGATCCCTCCACTTTTGTGTAACCGGACCGCGGATCATCGCCGGAGGTTCTGAACTGGTAACCCCCGCTGGAGACTCTGGACTGCAGACCGCCGCTGGAGACTCTGGACTGCAGACCGCCACTGGAGACTCTGGACTGCAGACCGCCGCTGGAGACTCTGGACTCCAGACCGTCGCTGGAGACTCTGGACTGCCGACTGTCGCTGGCGACTCTGGACTGCCGATCATCGCTGGAGACTCTGGACTGGGGATCGTCGCTGGAGGCTCTGGACTGGGGGACGTCGCTGGAGGCTCTGGACTGTAGGCCGTCTCAGGAGGTTCCGGACTGTAGGCCGTCTCAGGAGGCTCCGGACTGTAGGCCGTCTCAGGAGGTTCCGGACTGTAGGCCGTCTCAGGAGGTTCCGGACTGTAAAACGTCGCAGGAAGCTCTGGACTGGGAACTGTCGCCGGGAGCTCTGGACTGGGAACTGTCACTGGAAGCTCTGGACTGGGAACTGTCGCCGGAAGCTCTGGACTGGGAACTGTCGCCGGAAGCTCTGGACTGGGAAGGCGCACTGGAGGCGTGATGCGTGGGGCTGGCACAGGTGGCGCCAGACTGGTAACATGCACCTCAGGGCGAGTGCGGAGAGCAGGAACAGGACACACCGGACTGGGCAGGCGCACTGGTGGCCTGATGCGTGGGGCTGGCACAGGTGGCGCCAGACTGGTAACACGCACCTCAGGGCAAGTGCGAGGAGCAGGCACAGGGCATACCAGGCTGGATAGACTCACTGGAGGCCGGGTGCGTGGGGCAGGTACAGGATATACTGGGCCGTGGAGGTGCACCGGAGGTCTTGAGCGTAGAGCTGGCACAACCCGTCCTGGCTGGATGCTTACTTTCGCCCGGCAAATGCTGGACGCTGGCACAGGACGCACTGGGCTGTGAATGCGCACTGACGACACAGTGTGCGGAGCTGGCGCAGGATATCCTGGACCGAGGAGGTGTACTGGAGACCAGGAGTGCTGAGCTGGCACCACCCTTCCTGGCTGAATGCTCACTCTAGCCCGGCAAATGCAGGGCGCTGGCAACAAGCGCACCGGGCTGTGTTATGCGCACTGGAGATACAGTGCGCATCACTGCATAACACGGTGCCCGACTGGTCACATGCTCCCCACGGTAAGCACGGGGAGTTGGCTCAGGTCTGAACCCTGACTCTGCCAATCTCCCCGTGTGCCCCCCCCCCAAAAAATGTTGGGGGCTGCCTCTTGTGCTTGCCTTGATGGTATAATGCCTTGTAATATCGGCATTCTGCTCTCGCTGCGTCAATCTCCTCCTTCGGTTGACAATACTCCCCAGCCTGCCTCCAGGGTCCTTTCCCGTCCAAGATTTCCTCCCATGTCCAACTCGTCTTCCCCGTAAACGCACGCTGCTTGGTCTTTTTGTGGTGGGAGATTCTGTCACGCTCGTCGTTCAAGGAAAACCAAGGCGCAGCGTGTGTATCGTTCCACATTTTATTTAAACTGTGAAACTATGCAAGACATACAAATAAACTACTAAACAAAATAACAAACCGTGACGAAGAGGTGCAACATACACTACCTCAAAATAATCTCCTACAAACCCAGGTGGAAAAAACAACTACTAAATATGATCCCCAATTAGAGACAATGATGACCTCTAATTGGAGATCATCCCCCCAAAAAACAACATAGAAAAACAGAAACTAGAACCACACAACATAGAAAATATAAACTAGACAAAACCCCCTGTCACGCCCTGACCTACTCTACCATAGAAAATAAAACCTTTCTATGGTCAGGACGTGACAACGAGCATCAGAGTCAGTGTAGTAAGATTAGATTTTAGTCCTGTATTGACGCTTTTCCTGTTTTGATGGCTCATAGGAGATCATACCGGGATATCTTACAATCGTTCGGATTAGTGTCCCGCTCCTCAAAAGCGGCAGCTCTAGCCTTTTCCTCAGTACGGATGATGCCTGTAATCCATGGCGTCTGGTTGGGATATGTACGTACGGTCACTGTGGGGACAACGTCGTCAATGCACTTATTAATGAAGCCGGTGACTGATGTGGTAAACTCCTCAATGCCATCGGGTGAATCCCGGAACATATTCCAGTCTGTGCTAGCGAACAAGTCCTGTAGCTTAACATCCACTTCATCGGACCACTTCCATATTGAGAGCGTCACTGTTACTTCTTCTACTTTTTGCTTGTAACCAGGAATCTGGAGGATGGAGTTATGGTCAGATTTTCCAAATGGAGGGCAAGGGCGAGCAAGCTGGAGTTTTGTGTCCTCTAGTTGCACAGGTGACATGCTGGTAGAAACTAGGTAAGACGAATTACAGTTTCCCTGCATTAAAATCACCGACCACTAGGACCGGCGCCACTGGATGAGCATTTTCTTGTTTGCTTATGGCCCTATACAGCTCGTGGAATGCGGTCTTAGTGTCAGCATCAGTTTGTAGTGGTAAATAGACAGCTACGAAAAATTATGAAAACTCTCTTGCTAAATACTATTGTCTACAGCTTATCATGAGGTATTCTAACTCAGGCGAGCAGAACCTCGAGACGTCCTTATTAGAGATCCCGCACAAGCTGTTGTTACCAAAGAAAGACACAACTTCTCCCTTGAGCTGACCCGAGGCTGCCGTTCAATCCTGCCAATTCATAGAAAAACCAGCTAGATGTATATTATCCATGTCGTTGTTTAGCCACGACTCCAAGAAATATATGATTTTACAGTACTTCAGATGATAGGATAGTCTCGAACAGAGCTCATCCAGTTTGTTCTCCAGCGATTGTACATTCGCCAATAGAACAGAGGGGAGAGGAGGTTTATTTACTCGTTGATGTAGTTTCGTCAAGGTGCCCACGCGTCGACCTATCTTACGCCACGTCTTCCTTTTCTGAGTCTTGGGGATTAGGGCCTGGTCAGGGGTGAGCAGTATGTCCTGTAGATATCTTCATCCAAATCGACATTGGTGATTGCTGTTCTGATGTCCAGAAGCTCTTTTCGGTCATAGGAAACAATGGCAGAAACATCATGTACAAAAAAAGTTATGATCAACACAAAAGAAACACAAAAATCGCAGAATTTGTCAGGAGCCCATAAAAGGGCAGCTATCCATTGCAGCGCCATTACAATATAACTCTATAACAATCCAATTGTTGTAACATGTTTGTTGTAAAAGGACATGAAAGGAAGCATTTCACTGTTAATACACACCTGTTGTTTACGAAGCATTTTATTTTATTTTGATTTGAATACACCCCCGATCACCCGCACTCACAGTTCACATTCATAGAAGCCACATACAGTATCATCACTTTGCTCCTCTCACCTTTTCCCTTTGCTTGTGGACTTTAATGCACAACACAACTGTCTGTGACCAGGCGAAAAACCCTCTCCAAGCCAAACTTTCATACCATAACTGCTAACCGCTACACAGCCTACACCGTTTACACCATATTAACTAACATCCTTGTCAATATTCTACTAATTCTAGAACTAACGAATTAACCCACAATCCAAATCATGCAGTACAGTGTACAGCAAGCAGTTTAGCAGTTACTCAGGCGGGACGCAGTGGCAATAAATTAATTAAACCAAAAGCTTATCTTGACTTGTAAGAGTTGAAGTGTTGGATAGCCTTAGCCAGCTAGCTAACATAAATAGCATTCCTCTCTGTTGAGTCAGGTTGTTGATTAGGCTAAATTAGCTGCATTAGCTAGATAAGTAAGTGAAAAGTAAACCAAGAAGAAGAAAAAATACAATGAAATCTCTCTCACTCTACTGCTTCTCCTTAATTTTTTTTTAAATTAATTTGTTCAAAACTGTTAAACTATTGTCTTTCTCTCTCTTTTGAGTCAACTACTCACCACACTTTTTGCACTGCAATGCTATCTAGCTAGCTGTAGCTTATGCTTTCAGTACTATATTCATTCTTTGATCCTTTGATTGGATGGATAATATGTCATTTCATACTGCAAGAGCACTGGGCCCGGTTTTTCAAAAGCATCTTAAGGCTAAGTTAATTGGTAGAACCATAAGATCCTATGGTTCTAAGATGTACTTAGCCTTAAGATGCTTTTGGGAAACCGGTCCCTGATACGTTGGAGGACATCCTCTCGAAGTCGTCATAATTATAGTGTAAGTCTATGGACGGGGGTGAGAAACATGAGCCTCCTAGGTTTTGTATTGAAGTCAATATATCGAAAGGAGGATGAAAACTAGCTGTCCTCCGGCTACACCATGGAGCTACCGTGTTGAGGCTACTGTACACCTTCTGTAACGCCCTGGCCATAGAGAGGGGTTTTTTGTTCTTTATTTTGGTTAGGACAGGGTGTTACATTGGGTGGGCGTTCTATGTTCCTTTCTCTATGTTTTTGTATTTCTTTGTTTTGGGCCGTGTATGGCTCCCAATCAGGCACAGCTGAAGCTCGTTGTTGCTGATTGGGAGTCACACATAAGGAGCATGTTTTTCCTTTGGGTTTTGTGGGTAATTGTTTTCTATTTAGTGTGTTCCTAACAGAACTGTTGCTAGTCATTTTTTGGTTTCTTTTGTATAGTGTTCGTTGATCATTAAAACCTTTTATGATGAACACTAACTCCGCTGCACCTTGGTCTTCTTCCGACGACAGCCGTTACAGAATTACCCACCAACAACGGACCAAGAAGCGGAGGAAGGAGAAGCGCCAGGAGAGGAGCGTTCAGGATTCGTGGACTTGTGAGGAAATCCTGGACGGGAAAGGACCATGGGCTCAAGCTGGGGATTATCGCCGCCCGCAGTGGGAGATCGAGGCGGCGAGAGCTGAGAGGCGCTGGTATGAGGAAAGGGAGCGCAGCAGACACGAGAGGCAGCCCCCAATTTTTTTTGGGGGGGGCACACGGGGAGATTGGCGGAGTCAGGCGGTGGACCTGAGCCAACTCCCCGTGCTTACCAGAAGCAGCGTGGTACTGGTAAGACACCGTGTTATGCTGTGGAGCGCACGGTGTCCCCAGTGCGACTTCAAAGCCCGGTGCGCTACATACCAGCCCCCCGCAAGTGCCATGCGAGTGCAGGCATCGAGCCAGGGCGGATGGTGCCAGCTCAGCGCGTCTGGTCTCCAGTGCGCCTCCTCGGTCCAGGTTATCCTGCGCCGGCGTTGCGCACTGTGTCTCCAGAGCGCTGGGAGGGTCCAGTTCGCCCAATGCCTGCTCTCCGCCCGTGCCGGGCCAAAGTGGGCATTCAGCCTGGAGTGTGGGTAAAGAGCGTCCGTACCAGAACTCCAGTGCTCCCCCACAGTCCGGTTTATCCTGTGCCTCCTCCTCGGACCAGGCGTCCAGTGGGTCTCCCCATCCTGGTCAGTCCTGTGCCTGCTCCACGGACCAGGTCTCCAGTGGGTCTCCCCATCCTGGTCCGTCCTGTGCCACCTCCCAGGACTAGGCCTCCAGTGGGTCTCCCCATCCTGGTCCGTCCTGAGCCACCTCCTAGGACTAGGCCTCCAGTGGGTCTCCCCATCCTGGTCCGTCCTGTGCCGCCTCCTAGGACTAGGCCTCCAGTGGGTCTCGCCAGTCCGGAGCCGCCAGAGCTGCCCGCCAGTACGGAGCCGCCAGAGCTGCCCGCCAGTCCGAAGCCGCCAGAGCTGCCCGCCAGTCAGGAGCCACCAGAGCTGCCCGCCAGTCTGGAGCCGTCAGAGCTGCCCGCCAGTCAGGAGCCGCCAGAACCGCCCGCCAGTCAGGAGCTGCCAGAGCCGCCCGCCTGTCCGGAGCCGCAAGAGCCGCCCGCCTGTCCGGAGCCGCCAGAGCCGCCCGCCTGTCCGGAGCCGCCAGAGCCGGGCGCAGCCATCGCCGCCCGCCAGCCGGGCGCAGCCATCGCCGCCCGCCAGCCGGGCGCAACCAGGGTCGCCCGCCAGCCGGGCGCAGCTATCACCGCCCGTTTTTTGTTCTTTATTTTGGTTAGGCCAGGGTGTTACATTGGGTGGGCGTTCTATGTTCCTTTCTCTATGTTTTTGTATTTCTTTGTTTTGAGCCGTGTGTGGCTCCCAATCAGGCACAGCTGAAGCTCGTTGTTGCTGATTGGGAGTCACACATAAGGAGCATGTTTTTCCTTTGGGTTTTGTGGGTAATTGTTTTCTATTTAGTGTGTTCCTAACAGAACTGTTGCTAGTCGTTTTTTGGTGTCTTTTGTATAGTGTTCGTTGATCATTAAAACCTTTTATGATGAACACTAACTCCGCTGCACCTTGGTCGTCTTCCGACGACAGCCGTTACACCTTCTTTGTGTTTTAATCAGTTATTTGGTGATGTTTGGTGATGTTTGGTGATATTTAGTATAGTTTTATCTAAAAAGGATAACTTTTTAATGTTTCACTATTTTTATTTTGAGAATTTCACTGAGTAGGATGATTCTCCTTTTCCTCCTCTGAGAACCCTCCGCTGCTCTCACTGCATTTATTTTGATCATACCAATCCCCTATCTATAACCTAGCCTCTGGTTCAACCTGACTCAGCCAAAGATGAGGGGGACCTGGGAGTCAGAGAATGTGGAGTGATATGTCCTTCAGAAGGAGCCTGTACAGGTCATGGTTGGCCCGTCCCACTCCCTACTACACAGTTAAAGGAGGTTTCTCCAGGTTTGGACAAACATGCTGCATGGTCCCTGGCTCCCATGTCTCCCCCTCTCAATGTGTTGACCCAGGCCCGCTGCCATCTCCCTTTCAGAAGGTTAACATAGAGTTTGTCTTTAACGGGCCAGGCGGCGCGTGCGCCAAGAAATCACATCATGACATGGCAGAGCCGCACACACAGCACAGCCGTCGTAAAGAGCCAGGGGGCTCGCTGGCCTCCTATTCCGTCTGAAAACAGAGAGGTTTGAAAAGAGGGATGAGAGAAGAGAGGAATGCACCTATGTAACATGCCTGTAATCTGAGATGGTTTCCATTCTATGGTTTGTAATTTTGCTCAACCTTGTGATATGGTGTCATGGTGATAATGCATTATATAATGTCCCTCATTTGTGAGGCACTTCCACTCTGCTTTCTTAGGGCTCTGTGGCTTCCCAGGACATTGCATCACGAAAATGTAGCCATCATCCCTCACAATTTTATCTAGCTTCAACCACACCATTAAAGATGTGTGTGAGATATACAGCAGGAAGGGAGAGAAAATAAGGGATGGGGGGGACAGAGAGTCTGGAACTCTGAAGAATGTGAGACACCCAACACAAGGGAAGGTTACAACTGTCATAAATTACTATCTTTTCGCATGGTCAGATTCTCAAACACGCACACACACACCGCACACACACAGCAACTGCTTTCCATGCACCAATTTAAAAATGAAATCCATGGAATGGAGCAGAATGGAATTTCAGATATCTATGAAGAAATGAATAATTTCCCTTTTTATGGTATTTGGACCTGAAAATGTTAGTTATTGCGCACTGTAGGCAGTAAAGCCAGTGAGTCATCCACTTATACGATCAACCATATGAATGTTTCTACTTATGACACAATACTAAACAGAATGGGACTTTTATGAGTTAAGGGATCATGGCAAAGTGGGGAAAAGGGGTTTCCATATTTTTTCAATTAATTCACAGGCAGACTTTGCTTGTTTGCAAACACTGAACCCTCAGTTACATCAGTCTTTTTCAATTTTCAGGAAATACTTTCTTCCCTTTCTTTCTCTCTTGTTCACCCTGTTTCTTCTGGCACTCAGTCCTCCTGCCTGTGCATCAACAAACACAAGGGGAAGAACAAGCAACTGTATTAACAGATGGTGAGAGTCAATAAAACACACACAAATCAAGTCTCTGACACATCTGCTCTGCGGCATTTGACTAATCTTTCTGTGTGGCTTGTTGGGAGTGCTGGGCCGCTGGGGCGGTGTGATGGAATCAGAGCAGGAGAGGTAGATTAGGGGGGACAGGGATCTCCCAGGGGAGGAAAACACATGTAATGAATCATACTGGGGTGAGAAACCTTTAGGGAGCAGAGGTAACATGTTTCATGTTTACTGCACAGTATGATGAATCTACAAGATGGCTTCTTATGTTTACAGATCTGGAAGTCTTGATTTTTGATACATTTGGCATTTGGTTTTGTTTACTCGCATTGCATGCATACCCAAAGTCTTATCAGTCTGTTCTGTCTATCTTTGACAGATTTACAAATAAGCCAATCCTCCTTCTCTAGAATCTGTATGACTTCTCTGTAGAGCAGCTGGAATAAATTAGTGTACCCTCTCTATGCCAGGGGAAACTGCTGTCCATTGTACCTGACATGGCCACTCCGGTAGCCAATTGTGTTGTTGGAAAGGCAAACAGTCACCATGACCTTTAATTGTAAATAAGCCATTATGGATCAAAGGCCATGGCTGTGATTGGACAGTGTGTGTGTGTGTGTGTGTGTGTGTGTGTGTGTGTGTGTGTGTGTGTGTGTGTGTGTGTGTGTGTGTGTGTGTGTGTGTGTGTGTGTGTGTGTGTGTGTGTGTGTGTGTGTGTGTGTGTGTGTGTGTGTGTGTGTGTGTGCAGGGGTAAAAGGTTGGTGTTGTAGTAACATGTAATCCCCTTGACTTTTCAGAAAATATATAAAACATAATTGTCTCTCGCAAAACTGGGACTGACACGCTGACCAGAAAAATAATTATAAAATAAAAAGACAAAAACATCAAACAGATTTAATCAGACGAGGTCGATAAGCATCTAGCTTCGGTTAATGCCCAACAAATTATCTAATCCAGATGTTGCACTTGAAGTGTAAACACAGTGCCCTGCAGAATCATAAAATAAATAATCATGAAAGAGGTTTAGAGTTTCAAACAGTCTAACCCCGGACTGAGACCTTTCCACTGCAAAAAAAACCCACTCACCCCCTTCCCCAGCCTTCCCCAGCCTTCCCCAGCCTTCCCCAGCCTTCCCCAGCCTTCCCCAGCCTTCCCCAGCCTTCCCCTGCCTTCTTGAAACAGGAAAATTCAGAATATGGAAATATTTAGTACGTGTTTTAAAACAGATCGGTTTTGTCAAGCAAAAAATAAAAAACAGGCCCACACACGAAAAAGGTCTCCCCAGTCAGATTTCAGTGTGTGTTCCTCCTCTGTGTGCATGTGGATGTGCTGTGACTTCCTCTGTTTGCAAAATATTCCACCCAGAACTTAGCCTTTCTCTGATGTCTCCTCCCACTTCAAACCCCATACTGTATCTGCAGGATTGTGAGTGTAACAATTCAACAACAACTTAACAATACAAAAACACTGCTGTAAAGGGTCATATAATCCATTTGCATGCAGGGTAATGTTTCTCCAAGCCAGAAAAGGAAAGGCAATGGAGAGATAGACAGAGAGAGAGAGGGAGAGAGAGCTAGAGATAGCAAAGAGAGAGAGAGAGAGAAAGCGAGAGGGAGGAGCGAGAGAGAGGGAAACGCTCAGAACATATGGATGTATTTAAGGACCACCAGGGAAGGGAAACTTGTGCATTTTCGCATAAACCCAGATAAACTCCAAATATGTAATTACATAGGGTTTAGGGGTTGTCTGTTGCCGATTCATTCAGGAATTTCTGGTCATGTCTTTGAGAGTTTAGTGTGCAGTGCTTTTTCACATCCTCAAGTGGTGGAAGAGGAGCTTTAGTGGCGAGGATCCAGAGCACGCTTTGCCTAGCCTAGCCTGGCCTGGCCTGGCCTGGCCTGCTCTTTGAGTGAGTACCATTGTCCCCTCTTTTACAAGGCTGCCCGTGAAAGAAGAAAGGAGAAAAATAAATTCCTCCAACTACATAAAAGGGAAAGAAGTGGGACTCTCATAAAATACCTGCAGCACGTTTTAAAACTTTCATCGCGTCCAGTATTTATAGTTCTTCGATTCCATGTCAGTGTTTGTAGCCAATTTGTTGTGCTCCAATAAATAGACCGGCCTATTTATCAGCAGACCACATGGCAGACATTTATGGCTCCTAACGAGAGGCAGATGTGCATTGTATATATTTTCACATGCAGGTTTGACGCGCTGACAGACCGGGACAGATAGCTGAGACGTACAACTCTGCAGACCTGAGCCATAGCTGACTGACTTCCGTATCAGCTGTAAACACCCATGGTGATTAGACCATGAACGCAGGGGGAGACCTATCCACCAGTCTCTCTCTCTCCTTTTCTGCCACCTCATGACAAAGGTCATTAGTACTTTCCATGACATTCTGACATTTTCACTATAAGACACACAGGCGTGCTCAATACACAGGTGTTCTATAGTAGTTGTTACTACTATGCTACTATGTAATAAGAAAAGCCTAAGGAAACATACATGCACTTCCTATAGTTTTCTATTTCAAGTCCTCATCAAAGGGCTATCAACATGCAGGTTCCATCTTTTCTTCTAGCTTCTGGAAGCACATGCAATTCAACTGATCTGTGTGTTTATGTGTCTGTGTGTGTATACGTATGTGTGTTACTGTGTCTGTGTGCATAGGTGTGTGTGTTACTGTGTCTGTGTGTGTATACATGTGTGCGTTGCCAATTAGCTCTGCTATAAATACAAGAGACCCATCCGTCACTGAGTTTCTGGGTGGCTGCTGCACCACCTTAATTGGTTTCAGATGGTCGCCATGATCTCTCTCCCTCTCTCCCTGCCGGAGCGCCTACCATCACAGCCTGTGTGTGAGAGAAAGCCACAGGGGAGAGAGCGGTGGGAAGGAGAAAGATGAATGACAGGACAGAAGTAAATACAGGAATAAACAAGTGGACACTAAATGTTTCGTTTGCCCAGCCGGTTCCTATACAGTACATTTTCCTCAGCTCATTGAGTTAGGTAGGAGTGTGCAATAGCCTGGCTAAGTGAGTGAGGGGACACCAGCAATAACAAAGCGAGGGCAGATTAAACCGGTTTTGGAAGATTACATTTTTAACTGGCCTAATTGTTTCAGGAATTCTGTGAATGTGTACATTTAGCCAAAATCAACTAGTTGTCATTACATTCCTTATCCGCTGATATGATGCAAAACAAAAAAGTAAATACATGTTTTAAACTGCAGAATATCGTTTGTAGTTGTAGGCCCATGTTGCTCCAACACCTCTGGTCATGAGCATAATGACAAAGCAAGTAAGGAACACAAATATTTAAACAATTAGGTAGCCTACATATAATAATAATTTGGCATTCTTAATTGTAGCCCTATACATAACAGCACATATTAACACTACATTTTAATAATTAGCCTATATTTGGTTTTCCAGAAAAACTGAATTTAAAATTCAGTGAGTTATTTTCGATGTTTTATATCTATGTCAATATTATGTTTATTATTGTAATTATTATTACTATGATTATTGGGCTATTACATTTGTTAAGAATAATAATTATACTATGTGAGTGTGATTATGTTTAGGATAGATATTAGTAATCATATTAATTATTATTTATTTATTTATTTTATCTTTGTGGGTTTATCATTTATGTTTATAGGTCAACCTATACTGAGTCCTTATAGTCTCTGGATTAGAACCTCGTGTGTGGAGAGGAAGGGAAGAAGTGACCCGCCCCTGGCCCCTGGCCCCTGGAGACAGTTGATCAATGGACATATATTAACACCAAATTAGTATTGATCAATGAGGGACAGGATACGGTGACTCAATGACAGCTGGGCTGCATAACCCACTCGTTCTTGAAGAACCCAAAAGGACTCCAAAGAAAATGTCTAAAGAGTTTTTTTATGCTATTTTTTTCATGCATGGGCGTGCCATCCACCGAAGAATGTACATAAACCGCCGTTTCCAGCCCAGCAAAAGTGCGTTGAGCATTAACATCTACGTTCCTTTCCTCCCCATATCTCAGGCGGGCGCTGAGTGTGTGTGGTGGGGAGGACCGACCACCAATTACGGACGTCTTTGACTAGGCAAGGAGCCCCGCGGAATCTCGGAATCCCTAACTGCTATAAATACATTAAAGCCTCCTCATTAGAGCACTAGCCTCATTACCGCCGGGCGGGGAGGAGGAGCGTGCATGCTGTTTCTCACCGGGAGTCGCCTCGCGCATTGACTCACCAGCCACCCGCAGTCATTAACGCATGCTGCGGTGGTAATTGCACATCCTTGTTGACAGCAAATCAAAATGCCAACATCAACACATCAACGATACTAATTTCGACACCCCAAAATATCTGGCTATTTTATATGAAACCCGGTATAACTTCAATGCATGGATGGTTCAGTAGGGGGTTCACTCTGAAAGGGAATTATATTGGCCTATGCAGCATAAACGTTTTAGTTCCTATTCCCTAATATCCATATTATGCAGGCTTAAAGGAATGGATACGAACATGTCACTGAAATAATGATTTCAGAGTGGGCTAACCTGTCTTTATCATGGTTATTATTAACTTTAGGAGTTATACTTATTGTAAAAATCAACATGGGATATGTCAGATTGATCACTACTAAAACATTGCTTTAATTTATCATCAAATAATAGCAGTACAACATATTGCATAGTGATTGTGTTGAGCTTTCTAAAAAGCAACCCAGGGTGCCCTATCTTTGATATGGAGGCCCCAAAAACAGATCAGTTCGTTGGCAATGCTAGCTAAAACAGCAGTTCGTTGGCAATGCTAACTAAAACAGAGCAGTTCGTTGGCAATGCTAGCTAAAACAGAGCAGTTCGTTGGCAATGCTAACAAAAACATGGCAATGCTAGCTAAAACAGAGCAGTTCGTTGGCAATGCTAGCTAAAACAGAGCAGTTCGTTGGCAATGCTAACGAAAACAGAGCATTTCGTTGGCAATGCTAGCTAAAACAGAGCAGTTCGTTGGCAATGCTAGCTAAAACAGAGCAGTTCGTTGGCAATGCTAACGAAAACAGAGCATTTCGTTGGCAATGCTAGCTAAAACAGAGCAGTTCGTTGGCAATGCTAGCTAAAACAGAGCAGTTCGTTGGCAATGCTAACGAAAACAGAGCATTTCATTGGCAATGCTAGCTAAAACAGAGCAGTTCGTTGGCAATGCTAGCTAAAACAGAGCAATTCGTTGGCAATGCTAGCTAGAACAGAGCAGTTCGTTGGCAATACTAACGAAAACAAAGCATTTTGTTGGCAATGCTAGCTAAAACAGAGCAGTTCGTTGGCAATGCTAGCTAAAATAGAGCAGTTCGTTGGCAATGCTAGCTAAAACAGCGGCAAGTGAGAGTTTGACTCTCAGCAGTAAGCTAACTGTGCCATATGCACTGGAATCCTAGTAGACACTTTTTACAGGCAGACCCCAAAGTCACATTCAAAGTTTGTATATTTTATAGAAAGATGTATTATGCAATTTCACATAGTATTAACTGAGACAGAGTTAGTCTTTTATTGTTCAGCCTTAAGGAAACTGTAAGAGGAAAGCTAGTATAACATATGCATAAATATTTAACTATTTATTAGGGCTACATTTCAAACTGCACTGAATGGAATGTTTCAGTTTAAATGTAAAGTTTAAGTCAGTTGTTTT